>NC_065448.1:16479885-16818563 GCF_917563875.1 Diabrotica virgifera virgifera
CGTTACCGCTAGGGCATCCCTGCCATTTCGTTCGTTGCAATCCGTGACTGCACGCCGGGGTTTTTCCTAGTTGGGTCAGAGAGAGCAGCATATGTGCCTCCTGATGGGAGACTAATAAGTTTCGAAACCGGTAGAGGTGCTTGGTGCACTCTCTGATTGAGCTGGAATAATGATGCGGCTGTAGTTTCGTGTTGCAACGAAATTGAAAATGGTTAATCATTTTTAATGTTGTTTCTTTTCAACCACACCTACAAACACCACAAGCAGTCCAGACACAACCAAAAGATCGGATCCAAAGATGACAACAATACCATGTAAATGGCTTATTAGAAAAACCAAAAAGGATAGGAAGATACACAGACATAACCTAAAAAGATCAGGATGTGAGAATTTTCTCAGAATTTTTCACACCTATATGTTCTTTTTTAATTTTCTGAGGACGATTTCCGGTGTAAAAATCGAAACGCCAAAAAAAGTTTCATTTAAGGAATGTTATTTTCATTACACCAACAATTATTGTTACGTAGCTCAATCCCATAAACAAAATACTATCTATATCTGACTCTGTCCTTCTATGATATTCTAACCATTCAGCGCAGGCGCCACATTTCAAAAACTTCAAGTTTGTTAATGGCTCTCGCCTTTAACGTCCATGCTTCCATTACATATAAGAGAATAGGCCAAACATACAACTTTAGGATCTTGTATTTCAGGTTGAAATCCGACTTGCCAACAGTCAGATATTTACAAAGGTTCGAAAAAGCTTTTCTGACTATGCCTTTTATTTCAGTCTCAGAATCCCAACTCTCGTTTAGCAGACAACCCATGTATTTAAACTGCCTGAGTTGTTCGAATTCTTTTCTAGGTACAAATATCTTTGCTAAAAGTCTCGAGAATCTCCAACACCCCCAAAAAGTTGCCTTCTTCATCGACTGCCAAGTCGCAATCCTCGCCCTGTCGACAAATCGATATACCGACTGTGCCCAAACAATATCTTGCCGCGTCCAACTATCGAACTTGCTGGAAAAAGGGTGGCTGATTACTTTACAATGGATCCCTAGTCATGTCGGTGTTGAAGGGAATGAAGCGGAGGATGAACTTGCAAAAGAAGGCACTACTTTTCCACAGCCCCCTAGCTTCCAATCGTACACATCAGCAAAGTCCCCATTAAAAGAGGAATCAAAGCGAAGATAAAAGACCAGCAAATACAAGCCGGTGCTGGAAAATCTTGGGCCCACCTAATAGAGTCACCAATCCCTCACAACTTGCCGAGACCCATGAGTGTAGCCGCGTTCAGAACAACTACGGGGCATGACTACCTGGCCTCCCATCTACACCGCATCGGTGTCCGTGAAAATGACAACTGCCCACTATGTAATCAGCCCCAGATGGATGCTGCTCACCTCCCAGAGTGCCCAGCCCTGATAACAGACCCACCTGAGGAGGATGAAGATCGCCTACGAGAAACGGCTCGTCTATACTGGTCAGCGCGCCGCCAAATGGCTAACATGCCAAGGGTGGGCGTTGGCTAGTAAGTAGTAAGTAAGTAAGTAAGTAAGTAAGTAAGTAAGTAAGTAAGTAAGTAAATATCTTTGCGTTTGAACTTTGATCTGTACAATTCTCTCTTAATGTATGCATACTGATGATTGCCTCTCTCCTCTCTCGTGCCAAGTTCACGTCTGAAACCAAATTGACTCTAGCCATTTATCTATTCAGATTTATTAAATAATCTTGTGTTTAGTATTCTCTAGAAAACTTTTAAAAAGTAACTCATTAGTTTAGGCTGATTGGCTGGTGGTCCTTGCAGAATTTTGGACTTGATTTTTGGTTAGGGCAATAAATGTAGAGCTAAGCTAATCTTTTGGAAACTGGCCCGTATCTTAGACATCGTTAAAGATGAAATGAGTGAAAAATAATTTCGACCACGAATGTGTCAGAGGATGGCAAAAGACTCGAATTGAATCAAAACGAAACGATTATTTTTTTCTTGTCATACCATACTCTGTATTAGAGTACAAAATGAAAACGTTTTATATTAGTAATCTGCGACACATAATTGGAGTGTTCTCCTAGCGGCGCCGCTTGGTACTGTGTACCTTGGTTAACAGATTACTTGATTCGTGGTCGAAATTATTTTTCACTCATTTCATCGTTCCCCGTTAGAGGACAGTCTAACCATACTCTGGAGCAAATATTTTAATATTTGCAGCATCTTCTTCGTTTCGTTATGGTCCAGTTTAGTCTTCTTGCAAAGCCTCTTTGACAAGGAATAGATTCCGAAACATCAGGTGTCAGATGATGGCAAGAGACACGAATTGAATCAAAACCAAACGATTATTTTCTTTCTTTTTCCTTTCTCATCGTTAAAGAGCTTCACAATAATGTCTAGGTCCAGATTTTCCAAGTATTAAATACATCTCGAGAGTCCATTAATAAGTTCATCTTGGCCATTATGTATACCAGTGACTTAAGTTTTTTTTGAAGATATCAGAAATTTCCTTAATTTCCTTGTGGAGATTGAAGTTGTCGCCGAATTTTTATAGATTTTAACCTTCGGTTCAAAGTGCGGTCATCCAAGTCGCCTCTATAAGTTCGTTACGAATTTTGCTGGGAATTTTTTTGGCATTCTTTCTGCTTACCATATTATTACTATTTTGTTTCGGAGTCTTGTTGAAATTTTCTCCTCTTATTTTAATCGCCCCATTTTTCTGTTTAATTTTTTTAATGATATCTATATGTTCATATGTTCGGATCGTTATTTCATTATCTCTCATGTCTCCCATCATCATTATTAGATTTCAGTTCTAACCACTGATCTGCATTTTATTTGTTAAGCATTTAGGTATCCAAATAGTTTAGCGCTGTTATTAGACACTATTCTATTGGAGGTCCTCTAGTAACTCTTTCATCTACAGAGTTTTTTTGGTTTTAGTCTTCTACTTTAACTTTTTCTTTGTATTCATTTCGATGATGTCCTTATTTAATTGATATCCATTTATTTCTTTCCTGGATTTCTTTCTTCTCAACAGTTTTCATTTGACTGCACTTTGTTGGGCGTAGTCTATTGTGTTAACTTTTTATTTTAAAGCAAGTCCTTTTTTCTTGAAATTTAACAATACCATAATTAACTTCTTGCAAACTAAATACTGAATTAGTTTCTAGCTGAATTATAAATAAGAACTGTTTGTAAACAGTTCTAACTGTTTCTAAAAAATTATAAACTGGCAACGAAGTGGGTAGCAATAGAAATTTTTAAATAAATGAACAATATCTACTTTATGACCTGTGGATGTCTCGGGTCGACTTGGTACTCATAACAAAAGTAATAAAGTATTTATTATCTGACAGACCGAGACCCTAATAAACCAACCATCACTTAAATTTTTAGGATATTGTACATAAAAATTTATTCGTTTACCTGAAAAATATTCTATTAAGCGGTATTATTTTATTAACAGAGATTTCTATAAATGGATTTATTATGGAAACGTTTAGGAACCTCAAATTTATATTCCATAAACCGGGATATTCTTATAACCGGTATTCTAATAAGCGGGTTCGACTGTATTCCATATTTTTGTCCAAGAGTATATACACAACAAATGGAATCACCATGTATTTCAAACCTGCAGATTTTGAAAGCTACAGGTGTATGCCATGTTCTGGGGAGGCATTATTATGATCAGTAAAAAATTCTCTAATTTTCAATCAACAAACTTTAATAGCTTGAAGGTAGGTATAAATTATTTGGTTCTATAACCTGCAGTTAGGCTCCGGAGAGGTACAATGGAATTAGTTATTTTCCTAACTAGTGCGGAAAGTGATACTTTCACGCACGAGACTGCAGTTGACCCGAAGCAGTCGAGTGCGGGGAAGACACTTTCCGCATGAGTTAGGAATAATATTTTTTCTAGGGCCGAACGTTTAGAAAAAAGTCACAAAAAATAGAGTTATATCAATTTTTATTAGAAGTGAAAATATACAAATTAATTCTTTAGCAAGGTTTTCAAAACCAAACTTTCAATATAATGGGTTACCACGACGACGATATTGGTTTCCATGACGACGATTCAAAACCATTGTAATTTTCTACTGATCTGACTTTTAAATATTATGTCAAAATAATTTTATTTCATCGAATTATCAGTAGTAATTGCACAAGAGCTCTAAAATTATTGAAATTTTCCCGAGTGACACTTTGACAGTTTTAATTTCACGAGCCAAAGCCCGTAAAAATAAAACTGTTCAAAACCAAAATTTTATTGTAATTTATTTATGTAAGTACAAATTAGTACAATTAAACACAAAGTTTTTATAAATATTTGACGATTGAAAGTCATCACTTTTATCATTTTTAAAACATTAATTTTCATTAAGAGGAAACAGTAGCGGTCAACAGGTAGCAAAAACGTGTTCCAAGATTGCGGCTGTAATTTTGAATATTTTTTCGAGATATTTGGCACACGTATTCGTAATATAATAAAGAATGGCGGTACAGAGCCCAATTTTAAAAATATATTAATATGTGGAAATTACTCTGTAATTAAATACAATATTAAAAAACGAGCCTGTACCCCCATTAAGAAAAACGAGAAAATACACTTTCTTCAAATAAACTTTTTTATCCGATGCCTAGATTTTGTGTCATTTTGGAACTACTAAAATTTTTTATTTCATTAGTAGTTCCAAAATGACACAAAATCTAGGCATCGGATAAAAAAGTTTTTTTGAAGAAAGTGTATTTTTTTGTTCTTCTTAATGGCGGTACAGGCTCGTTTTTTTAATATTGTATTTAATTACAGAGTAATTTCCACATATTAATATATTTTTCAAATTGGGCTCTGTACCGCCATTCTTTATTATATTACGAATACGTGTGCCAAATATCTCGAAAAAATATTCAAAATTACAGCCGCAATCTTGGAACGCGTTTTCGCTACCTGTTGATCGCTACTGTTTCACCTTAGTGTCACTGAATGTATTTTTTCGTAGCAACGAAGGGCATCTAACGTAATATACTTAACGACGGGCAATTATCAAAAATTATCAATTTAATTCAGATTTCTGTAGCTTTCTATTGGTCAGAATCTCCTATGAATGAAATAATCGCGCTAATTTCATTTAAACGAACACAATAAGATAAATTTGAAATAAATTAGTAAATAATAAGTAAATATTAGTTTAGTGCATGTATTATAATTAGATACCGGATTATATGTTCCTGTTTTGACTGAAATATGTGCATATAATATATGTCTGAAATATGAGTAAAATGTGTTGAAAATATTCCCTAAAATTTTAAAATATGTTCCAAATATGTGGAATATGTGAAAAACATTTTAAAGTAACAAGAAAATATGTATTAAAAAATATATAAAAGTTTTATTAAATAACGATAAGTACATATATTGACAAAATTAACATACATAATATACCAATATATATTACCTATCTACATAGTACCTATTACTATTACTTACGTTTCTACATTTTATTTCTTCTTGTAAAAACAATTCACAATCAAATGTTTTTCAATATTTTCAATAGAAAAAATATGTCGCCTATCCGTTAGTAGCAATTTGTTGTATGTTGAAAAGCTTCGTTCAACATCAACTGATGTGATTGGTGCAAATTTTAAAACATTAACAATCTCCGCATTTAAATTGGTATTAACATCAAAATCGCAACAAAGAAATTAGTTTGCTTCCTATAATTATTTTTAATTACTATTTTTCTGTAAAGTTTTAATACATTTTTTATTTATTGATTGTCCAATTTTTCCAGAAACTTTCCCAACGTTTTCCTTAAATTTCTGAATTAAATTAAGAGACTCTTGTAGTGGAAGCGATTCAGTTTCAAGATTGAGGACGGTTTTATAAGCAAATTCATAATTCGATTTAATAAAACAACGCTCATTTTGCAGTGACTTGTTTTCTAAAATTTATTTGCATTTTGAAATCGCACCAATATTTGTTTCTTCAAAATTTAAAATCAGTTATAAAAATGTATACCATTTTTATTCAGCTGCAATGCGAAGCTAAAACTGCCTTAATTTTTACTTAGTTTAGGGAGCGCAACCAGCACTCTTATCGACGATTTCACCTCTTGTTAGAGGCTCTTCAGAGAATGCATAGGCTGATATCTCTACTCCAGGAAAAACTTTTCGACATTTATTAGTCCCCCCATTGCAATTGACGTGAATACATTTTTATTCTATCTTCTTCTTCTTCAAGTGCCGTCTCCTAATCGGAGGTTGGATATCATCATCACTATCTTTACTCTATCCACCGCTGCTCTAAAGAGTTCTATAGAACTGCATCTAACTCTCCTTCTTCCTATACTCCTTCCGCCTCTTATCTTTCTCTGTATTATCAGTCTTAGCATTTCATATCGCGGTCCCCTAATTACGTGTCCCAGATATTGTAACTTTCTTATTTTTATTGTGTTTATTATTTCGCATTCTTTACCCTTTTCTCGCAGTACTTCCGTGTTCGTTTTCCTCTGTGTCCATGCTATTCTAAGCATTCTTCTGTAACACCACATTTCAAATGACTGTAGCTTATTTATGTGTTCTTGCTTTAATGTCCAGCTTTCAAGTCCATATTGTAGTATCGAGAACACGTAGCATCTCAAAGCTCTTGCTCTCAGTTCTAAGCTAAGGTCTTTGTTGCAGAGAACTGTTTTCATTTTTACAAACGCATTTCTTGCTATTTCTATCCTGGTCCTTATTTCTGTTGTTTGATATTTTTCTCTAAAATCCAGGTTCCTAGGTATTTGTATTTATCTGTATTTTTACTATATTTGTATTTTATTTTATATTCACTACTATTTCACTACTATAAAATATATATAATTGTTATTTATAGTTTGCCTAATTTTTTTAATTATGTCCACATTAACATTAGTAACATAATTTTTTCTTAAAGTACTTTCGTCAGGTATAGTATGTTTGCAATATGTTTGCAAAAACGTTTTAAAACACGGATTTTGTAATTTATTAAGTGGAATATTAGCAGCAAGCAAAGCTTTGGTTAAATCGGAATTGAATACTTGTTGTTCATTCTGCCTTTTTGTAGATGAAGGTGTTGCCATTAGTGCCTGACCTAAAGATATTTGCACCAAATTTGACTGTTTCATTTTTTGCCATCTTCCTTTATGAAGTCAGTTGAAAGATATTAATTGGGATTTTTTCTCACATGAAATCTACACAAGAAAACTATATAAGGTAAACTGTATCCGCCACAAAATATATGATTTTTAGTGTAGATAAATAAGGTTTTTAACCTTAATATAAATTCAGCATCTTATTCATTGACAATAAAAATAATATGTGCCCCATAAACTATAGCAATTTAAATAGCTTGTTTAATCGAATTCGCAAAATAAATATCAAATAAAATTCTAAAATTATCATTATCAACTTACTATTTTAGCACATGCTTTTCAGAACACTTTTTCTTCGTTCAAAACTAATTCTGGAACGGGTTTGATCCAAGAGGCCACCAAATAGTTTTTCACTTTAGGCATTTTTAAGAATCACTCGATAATACAACTAGCACCCCATTTTTGTTGTATGTTTCTGAATAATGACAAAATTTTTGAATGGGAAATATTTCTTGACGCTTGAATAACCGTCATAACATAAATTATGATAAATCATAGTCGTAAAATAAATGAAACTATAATACGAATTGCCTGCGTCTGCGACGATTCTTGTGACATCAACAAAAATTTCGCTAAAATTTGTTAAAAATATGCCAAAATATGTCAAACGGTCGAAAATATGTTTAAACCATCCAAATATGTTAAAAAAACGAAAATATGCTAAATATGTAAAATTAAATTAATGTCAAACGCTTTTAATTATCATAATTCGTCCACATCCTGAAGCGTTTGATTGTATCTTTGATGGTTATCGATATGCAAAAAACATATAATCCGGTCTTTAATTATAATATATTATAATGCCATATTACAAGGTATTTTACTTTCCCGCACGCCGTGTGGAAAAATTTACTTTCACGCACGCCGTGCGGGAAAGTGCAACTTTCGGAAACGAAATGCGTGCGTGAAAGTGGCTATTTTAGCACGGCCGTAGAAAAAAAATTAATATAGCTTTAATTCGATTAAAATAATAAAAAATATCAGAGGATTCCATATAAATTTGGTTGTGTGTATATTAATGAACAAGCGACATTGGTAAAAGTTTGTGAAACATTTTATCAACAGGATTTTAACTTGAGCGAATGACTGCAGGGGAAAATTTAAACGGCTTTGCGAATTAATGTCGACAACTTGTGTACAAAAACCGACTCAAAGCGGAAATGAATGGATATCCAGATAATAATATGAAAGCCGGCAAATCCGATAAAAAATTCGTCTATACTCCATTCTTTGTACAGACGTTAATTTAATAAACTCCGAAATGTTTATATTATTCATTTATAACGGAGTGGAAAGACGATAATGAGTTTGTAACGTTGCGTAGCAATAATATACTATATGAAAAGAATAGTAGTCCAGAGCGGATCTGTTTTGAGATGGACCTTGAGAGGTGACTCAAATTTTTTTGTAGAAATTGCTTGAAAATAGCTCAAATAATAATATTTAAGTTATCCTCCCACTCAAAATGGTCCGGAACATTGTTTAAATAATCAAAATGTCAAAATATGAAAGGAAAAATTCGATTTTTTTATTGGTTTTTTGATTATAACTTTAAAACTATTCATTTCTGAGAAAAGTTGTACTGACATAAAAGTTGCGTAATTAAATTTCCTACAATATACAATTGGTTGAAAATTTAAAAAATAGTCACCCTTGTTGCAAAATAGCAATAATTCCGAAAAAAAAACATACAAAAACAAGTATTCGCATTTTACGTTTTTCAACCATTTATGCTACACTTAGGACGTTCATATTTTACCCAGAAAAATGTTATGATATAGTAAAACAGCACTGTAAATTTCATTAAGATCGGTTTAATAGATTTTGCAAAATAAATTTTGCAATACAGCTTTCGCAAAAAAAATTCATTTTTTTTAAATGTTGCAGGACTGAAAATAAAGCAGATAGCAAGTTGAATTTTTTTTTGCTTATAGAAGTGTGCTGTACCTTTCCTTTGCAATTTGCAAAATTAAAATCGATTAATTACCACGGCGTCAGGAAATTTTTTAAATAAACATTAATTTTTGGTGCTACGCGCAGGACAGCGGTGTAGAATTCACACAAGTTGATTTCCACCAAAATTTCTTCCAATCTTTATCTAATATATTATTTTCTTACTCTATATTTTGTTGCATTTTAATATTTTAATTCCACAAAAATCAAACTAATTTTATTATTGTTTGTGAAATATTGTTTAAACAATTGCATATGTTTAAAAATAATAAACTTTTATTCTCTAAGTTAAAATATATCAACAAAGAAAGTTTTTGCTAAAAAAGTGTTATTTCAAAGGATAGAGTATGTGTTTTTATTTTGCAATAAACAAATTTATTTATTTATATCGAAATATAATAAAAATTAAAATGTATCAATCATTATCAAAGGTCATTGGAATGCCCAATCAGAGCAAACTATCCGCTGTCCTGCGCGTAACACCAATAATTAATGTTTATTTAAAAAAATTCCTGACGCCGTGGTAGTTAATCGATTTTAGTTTTGCAAATTGCAAATGAAAGGTACAGTACACTTCTATAAGTAAAAAAAATTTCAACTTGCTATCTGCTTTATTTTCAGTCCTGCAACATTTAAAAAAAATGAATTTTTTTTGCGAAAGCTGTATTGCAAAATTTATTTTGCAAAATCTATTAAACCGATCTTAATGAAATTTACAGTGCTGTTTTACTATATCATAACGTTTTTCTGGGTAAAATATGAACGTCCTAAGTGTAGCATAAATGGTTGAAAAACGTAAAATGCGAATACTTGTTTTTGTATGTTTTTTTCGCAATAATTGCTATTTTGCAACAAGGGTGACTATATTTTCAATTTTTAACCAATTCTATATTGTTGGAAATTTAATTATGCAACTTTTATGTTAGTACAAGTTTTCTCGGAAATGAATACTTTCAAAGTTATAATCAAAAAACGAAGAAAAAAATCGAAATTTTCCTTCATTTTTTGACATTTTGATTATTTAAACAATGTTCCGGACCTTTTTGAGAGGGAGGATAACTCAAATATTATTATTTGAGTTATTTTTAAACAATTTCTGCAAAAAAATTTGAGTCACCTCTCAACGTCCAAATGTACTAATATTTTTACCGATGCGCCCTGGTCTATAGTCGGTAATTTGAAACAAGTATTTAATATTTACAAATGATATGGAAATTCTTCATCTCATTTATTAAACATGTTAAATTATGTAAATACAAGTTGTAAACTAGGAACAATTTGTTAATTTGGTTTAAAAAAATTAAAAAGAAAAAAATATATAAAAAAGAACACATAATAAATTAATAATAACAAAAAAAACAAATAAAAGAAACAAAAAAATGAAAAGAAAAATAAAAAACAAAATAAAACAAAAAAAATAGAAGTAAAAAAAGTGATTACCACAAATTAAAATATATAATAAAAAAATATAATATAATAATATACAGGGCGATTGATTAGTAGGGTAAAGCTCAATAGCTCCGCTATGGTAATAGCAATAAAAGTTAATAACAAAAATTTTAGCCACCTTTGAGCTTCACATTACAAAATTAGTTAGAATGTTACAGGGTGTTCGATTACACATTGGCAGAGCTAACTTATGTTTTTTAAATGGAACACCCTATAATTTATTTTATATTCGAAATCCTGTTAACTTCTCCATCACAAAAATATAAAGGTTTTTAATGTTATACAGGGTATTTACAAAGTTATAACAAATTTTGTATGAAAATCATAACAAGTTCAACTCCCTGTATAAATAAAAATAAGCACAACAGCAATGGTTTATTAATGCCATATTTTTTTATTTATTGTCAAAATTTTTAAGAATTATTGATATTGCTAATTTTCTTTATATCAAATACAGGGTTAATCAAAACGCTAGTACATTATTTTCTCAGTAATGTTAAATGGAACACCCTGTATTTTATATCATTACTGAAAAGTAACATTAACGTACTTTAATTTTTTATGTAACATTCCCTATGCCCAAATTTATTAGTTTTCGAGATATTTTTATTTTTCAGAGCAAATTATTTTTGGTGTCTAAATTTATCTAAATTTTAAGTAAGCCATGACTGAATTGACAATTGAAGATTACCGATTATCAATCCGGTAATCAATGTAACACTGTAGCAAATAAAGAAATAAAAATAATTTATTAGTAATACATTGTACAAACAAAAACACAACCACTACATGCAACATTTTTGAAACCATTAAAAACTATCTTTTTATGTAAATGCAACAAATAAAGAAAATTAGTAATAAATTTTACAAAAAAAACACACACAAACACAAAATACAATATTTTGTGGAGACAATTAAACACTACTTTTGTATGTAAATGTAACAATGTAAAAAATAAAAAACGAAACATAATTTATGAGTAATACATTTTGTAAAAAAACATGTTTGAAAAAATAGAAGCTACTTTTAGTAAAATATTTTTAATATTTAATTACAGGTGTTCAAAATTATCTCCTAACACATTTATGTACGCCTAAAAACGATCATTGAATGAGCTACTTACTCTACGGAGCATTTGTAAATTAACACATCGAAATACACTTTGTATTCTATTTTTCATCTCATCCCTTGTTGTTGGAGGTATTTTATAAACTTAATTATTAACATAACCCCAAAAAAATCAGTCCAGTTTATTAAATTCTGGTGATTTGGGTGGCCACGCTACTGGTCCATTGAAAAATGAAAATATCTCGAAAACTAATAAATTTAGACATAGGGAATGTTATCTAAAAATTAAAGTACGGTAATGGTACTTTTCAATAGTGATATAAAATACAGGGTGTTCCATTTAAAATTACTGAGAAAATAATGTACTTGCGTTTTGATTCGCCCTGTTTTTGGTATAAAGAAAATTAGCAATATCGACCATTCTTGAAAATTTTGACAATACGTTAAAAAATATGGCATTAATAAACCATTGTTGTTTTGCTTATTTTTATTTATACAGGGAGTTGAACTTGTTACGATTTTCATATAAAATTGGTTATAACTTTGTAAATACCCTGTATAACATAACAAACCTTTATATTTTTGTGATGGAGTAGTTAACAGGAATTCGAATTTAAAATAAAATATAGGGTGTTCCATTTAAAAAAAAACATAAGTTTGGTCTGCCACTGTGTTATCGAACACCCTGTAACATTCTAACTAATTTTGTAATGTGAAGCTCAAAGGTGGCTAAAATTTTTGTTATTAACTTTTATTGCTATCTATTACTATAGCGGAGCTATTGAGCTTTACCCTACTAATCAATCACCCTGTATGTTGTATCAAAAAAATAATATTGTAGTACTTACGTAATGAAATAAGAAAGTTATGACTATTAATCTGCAATCAATCAAAAACAAGTCTGGCTAATTGGCTCTGCCAAAGCCATTTTTCAAGCAAAAAAAGTAGCAAAATTATTATTATATTTAAAAGGAAAATATTTATTAAAAATTCTTTATAAAAGGTATATACAGTAGGAAAAATGAAAGAATACCCATGAACGAACATATAAAACACGCTGTATTTTCCTGTCACCGTGTCACCCAAAAAATTGGCCAGCGCAAGTACATGTAATAATTATTGTTACATCTACTTGCACTGGACAATTTTCTTTGTGACACGGTGACAGGAAAATACAGCGTGTTTTATATGTTCGTTCATGAGTATTCTTTCATTTTTCCGACTGTATTTATTAAAAAACCTCAAAGGACTATACCTAAATCACAGAACGTTTTAGATCTACATAGATCATCATCGGTGCTGATTCAGGCTAATCACATGCTAAACCACCAAAAATACATGGGTAAAAACCCTTTAAATGTCTTAAAAATATGTTAGAGTAACATTATTATTAATAAATCCGAGTGATGGATTTAATTCTTATGGATATGGCATAAGCCTTATGAGCCACACTTTGAAAATCTTTTATACGATATATGAATACGAATAAAAAGGGGGGAAATTATTAAAAAACATCTAAAACTTAATAGTAAGTATATGGGAATTAAAAAAAAAAAACATGGAGGCATTCGAGATGTGGTGCTACAGGAAAATGTGGAAAATATCTAGGCTACATAATATGAGAGGAAAAGTACTCCCTGCTAAGACTTATAATCCAAGGAAAAATCTCGAGAAAGAGAAATGTGGGACGTAGAAGGATTTCCTGCTTGCGAAATTTAAGGGAGTGATACGGGTTCAGTTCAATACAGTTGTTCAGAACTGCAGCCAACAAAGTTAAGATTGCTGGTAGTGATGAAGACCATACTACAAGAAGAAAAAAATAAGAAAATGCTCGTGGATTGGACAGAAGGTAGAATTATACCAAGACTTAAGAAAGGAGAAGTAACAGGCTCTAACAGCTATGGAAGATTATATCTCCTGCGTAGAACATACAAAATTTTAACAGGGAGATAGAACAAGCCCAGGAACATATCTACCTAGGAAAATTCTGAACCTTCACAAAGAAAACCAAAGTGCGGAAATCAGAAGAGCAAGATGGCATGGACAGGATTTGGTAAACTTAGTTGGATACTTTAGAACCGCAAAATACCTTAATGCTCGCGGAGCCAAGTGTTCAATCAGTGCATCCTTCGTATCATGACATATGGATGTCAAACATGAACCCGAACCAAGGTCAATATGAATAGGCTAGCAACAACGTAAAGGGCAATAGAAAGGGCAATGCTAGATATACGACTACCAGATAAAAAGGGGCACGACTGGGTAAGGTCAAAAAGAGAAGTCGAGGATATCACAAGAAAAATTGTCAAATGGAGGCGCAATTGCACAAAAACTCAAATGGAGCTTCGCAGGCCATACTGCTTAACATAAAAACCAACGTTGGAACGTCACAATACAACATTGGAGACCTTACGAAGGTAGGAGACAAAGAGGAAGACCACCGATGAGATAGGTAGATGATAATAAAAGAGTAGCCAGAATAAGTTGGAAGTATGTTGCTCAGGATAAAGATCGATGGAAGGAGTTAGGAGAGACAAATGTCCATAAATGGACGATAGAAGGCTAAGAAGAAGAAATTGTCTTGAAAACTAGATAATATTATACATACTGTTAAATAATTTTTATGGGGAGAATCTAAAAAATTAATTTTATGTCAAAAACCACGAGACCGTAAATTTTCATGACCCTGTATATGGTCAAATTTTGTAAATAAAATAATTTAGCCGTAAGAAGTTTTCGTGGAAGAGAAAACTTTTAGTGGTAAAGTTTCTACGAACAATTTATACATTTCAACAGAACGGAAAACAAACGGTTGTTTAGAAAGTTAATGTATACCGCAGTTTAATTGAGCAATAGACAGTGTATTCTAAATGGTTTCCCAGAAAGAAAGGGATAGTAAACAATTTTGTTTAGTTTAGAATAGAGGGCTTTTCTAGATTGTAAGTAAAATTAATTTTAATATCTCCTGGACATTGACAAGAAAGAAATTAATTTTGTATACAATATTATTTGTTCTTAAGAAAAAAGTAGGGATATGGTGTGTGGAGAATGCTTGGCTTGGAGAGTGATTGGCTAGGAGACCGATGGAAGGAGAATGGAGTGGTGAGTTTCAAATTGATGAGAGAAAAAGGAATTCATTGTGTAATTACCATCGAAAGCACTCAGTCCAGTTTGAAAGTAGTATTTTTGTGTAAAATGTGTTAATTTGGTGGCCGTGGAAGCAGATTCGTGTGAGACGACATCGTGATCAAATCGAGAAGTACAAACTCCTTGTGTTCGAATATATTCCAGTTTCTGTCTGGAACGAGTAGCCGTATTATATAAATTTTGCACGAGATACCGAGCTGAGAAAAAAAATCTTGGAATTCTAAAAATTGATATTGTTTTTATCGAGTCAGAGATTTTAATTTAAGGAGAGAATTCGAACAAGTGCCGTTTTTTTGAAACAGTTTAAAGGAGAAGGACAGTTTGCAGAATCCGAGGAACACGTTGTGGGAGAACTAGGAACAATACAATCCAGCAGAAGAAATAAGGACGTTAGAAAAGGTTAGTCAGATTATTTGTGAAAAGAGAGAGTTGTTTTAAATTACATACCATATTTGTTTTTGTCAACTTAATAGTATTACAGCATAAATTATTTATTCACAAATTCATAGAAGATATAATTGAATCGTTTATTTCAGAAAGGGGTCAAGTCACAAGTATCTACTTTTGAGAAAATCAAGTTTACACACTGTTTACATTCAACAAACAATCACTTTATATTAAATAAAAATTTTACCTAACAACCTGGAGTATTTTTCAAAAAGTGTTGTATTTTTTAAAAATGTATCTTGTTAATTTGTTTAAGAAAAAAAAAATTTTGTTGCACTCATTTTGTCAAGTTTTGTCACTTGACCCCTTTCTGAAATAAACGATTCAATTAATCTATTTAAAAAGTGGAAATTAAATTTTGGTTTTTTTTTATAATAATAAGAACAGTCTACCGATTCGATTGAATGAATTTTGGTTCACAAAAAGAGATAATAGAAT
The DNA here is from genome assembly GCF_917563875.1 of Diabrotica virgifera virgifera. NCBI lineage: Eukaryota > Metazoa > Arthropoda > Insecta > Coleoptera > Chrysomelidae > Diabrotica > Diabrotica virgifera. The sequence continues at coordinate 16,495,552 of NC_065448.1, forward strand.
TAAAGTTTTTTTTTGATTATAAGAGAGTTTACAACAGAATAAAGTTTAGCATAAATTTGAAAATTTTTTATATTTATGGTATAGTATATAAATAAATAGTAGTTATAAAATTTATATGAGTTTGAGTGCCTACATTTATTTTCCGTGTTTTGTCCTGGATAAAGAAAGCAACGAGAAATACTAGAAGCCACAAAATAAAGGTAATACATTCAATAAATTAGGCCTGAGAATATTTTTATTAAAAAAAATTATTAAATTTTAGTTTTTTTTTTCATGAGTAGCAATAAAAATAATTAATTAATTAATCTAATTAGAGATTAAGATCCTTGTCAATCTCATAACAAGGAGAAACTACAGAGCATAATAATACTTATATTTTGCCGCTAATATTTAATAAAAAAATAAACTAACCTTTTTACTGGGATCATTTTTACAAAAAAAAAATGTTTTGTAATTACTTTGTTAGCGCTGACAGGTTTTAAAAAGCTATTTATCTCGGCGTGTCGAAATTTTAAAGAAAAATAACTTCAGACATTTCTTGTTCTTGTGTCTTTAATCCGATTCCCAATTTTCATTAATTCTCTTTTTCCTTCTTCGTATCGAACGGTTTCTCATAACTCCGGAGCTTTTAAAAATTCAGGCTTAGCTGTTTGAGCCTGTACAGTCGAACAAAAAGAATTTCTTTATTTCTTTCCGTATTTTTTCGTTCGTTCCTTAAATAAAATTAATTGTAGATTAGGTTGCTTCAAGGCGAAGACATATTGTGTCTCTGTCTCTAATTTGTATTCTTTGGAATTTTTCGGGAGTTCCAAAAAGAAAGTTCTAAGTAAGATTTATCCTCATTATTGGAATTTTAACCGTTTTGGAATTGGTTTTCGTTTATATTTTTATAACTTAGTTTTACGTGAAAAAGTAAGTGCACTAAAAAGTATTAAATTATATATATATATTAAGTAAATAAACTTCAAGACTTCAATATCATTCATGCTAGGGATGGGAAAAACCTACCGGTTTAAACCTAAAATCGGTTTTTTTACTTCGCAATGACCGGTTTTACCGGATGTTTTTTTGTCCAGGTTATAACCGGTTTTTTCTTTTTAAAGTAAAAGCCGGTTATTAGGTTTTTACGGTGATTAGGATTAGGTTAGGTATTATTTCGGATCCCAATCATAATTATTATTCTCAAGTAATTATTCCAAACAAAACCATAATTCAAATTTTATTTTATTTTATAAAATATAGAAGCAAACTGAAAGTGCAATCTCACATCAGCCAGAAACAATTATTAAGTTTTATTATAATATTTCCTTGAAAAGGTATTTGTAATCATAATATTTACATAAGATGTGATCTGGTTGAATTAGACGCAAACATCATCTATTTTTCACACTTAACTCTTGACATTGAAAGTGGGTGAATGACTTTTTCAGATTACCAAAAATAATGCTCTGAATATGAATATCGAATTACTGATTACGAATACGAATCTCCAAGAATGTCGCTACGTTTTCAAAACGATACACTCATACAGGAAGTATTAAATGAGTTAAAATGTATGAACTATTCAATATATGTATGTTCTTTCAAAAGTACTAATTTTAGTCATGTTGATATCGAGTCGAATGGAGCATCGCAAACTAAAGTGTATTGTAAATGTAACTTTGTAACCTATTGGATTAAAAAAAACCGAAAACCGGTTTTTCCAAAAACCGTTTTTTTTGGCCGGTTATAACCGCCAGGTTAAACCGTAAGCAAAAAAAACCGGTATAACCGAAAACCGGTGTTTTGTCAAAAACCGCCAATGCACCTGTGTCGTCAATTATTTAGTTCGTAGAAAAATCTCTGGAAATTGTGATCATGAGTGAGTTTTATTTATAATCTTCCAACTTCTGCTACCATTTTTAGTTGAAATATTTATTTCTCAAGTTATTACTTACTTGCGGACTTTTATTAACAGTTCGAAATTATTTACATTATGTATTAAATGTTTAACTTGTCAATGTTTTTAAAACTTAGTGCAGTTATTGTTTAAAAAGAAAGTTAACTATAACTATGATAGAAAAATAAGTATTGATATATACTGGAAATCGAAAGAGTACTTTATTATTTATAGTTTCTAGGTATATGAGACAGAACTGGATTTAAACTTCGGCATATTTTCAACATATGTATGTAGGTAAGATAAAAACACTTACAAACAAGTAAAAGAGTAGTTCATAGCTGTTTATAAAATAACAATTCTTCCGTGAGGTGCCGTATTTGTATCATTACCATAAATAAATTTTTTTTTTGTTGTTTTTGGTCGTTGGTGTATACTGTTAAATAATTTTTATGGGGAAATATAAAATTAATTTTATAAAAATCCACGAGGAAAATAAAATTCCTGTAGCTGGCTGTATACCATAAATCACAAAAATACAGGATCCTTTGTAAAAGGTATATTTAAAAGACCCTAATAAAAGTAACATCACAAAACAAAACGTTTTCGGATTAACAAGTAATCCATCATCAGTGTTAAGCCAACAGTTGACACTCAATCTTCAATATGTGAGGTTCATCCCTCTCACATCACATCCACGTGGGTTAGAGTCCTGTGTTGCCCTGGGTAATATCCAGGAATATTTGCAACATCCAACCATGTCAAACATAATATGTAGTATAATATAAGATCTTATAGCTTTTAAAGGGTTTTTACCCATAACTTTTTGGTGGCTCACGCATGCATGCTATTGGTTTAACACTGATGATGGATTACTTGTTAATCCGAAAACATTTTGTTTTGTGATGTAACCCTTATTAGGGTCTTTTTAATATACCTTTTACAAAGGATCCTGTATTTTTTTTTAAATTAATTTTATGTCAGGGACCACGAGATCATAAAATTTCATCGCCCTGTATATAGCCAAAATTTGAAAATACAGTGGAACCTCGATAACTCGGATTATTCGGGACCGCGGCCGATCCGGGTTATCGAAAATCCGGGTTAGCCGGAGAGCATGGTAAAAATTAATAAAATACGGTATACTTATAGATAAAGTCCGTTATAATTAAAATAACATAAAATATATATGCACAGTACACATCTAACTTACCTATAGTTGTATAGAGTATAGTATAGACCAGTGGTTCCCAACCTTTTATGACTGGCGACCCACCTTCTGATATTTTTTCATATTAGCGATCAATCCCTGACCCATGATGATAGAATAAAATAAAGAATACGGTCGCTGTACGCTACTCAGCTACTGTAAGAGCAACACCGCGACCCATCTGAAATCTGCCCGCGACCCACTAGTGAGTCGCGACCCACCGGTTGGGAAACGCTGTATAGACACTATAGATAGAGTATTGTTTATTTCTAGGTAAAAAAATTCAGTCAGTTTCGGTTGTGTCAATTTCGTCTGCCATCGGAACAATGTTATGATATTTTAGAACAGTGGCTCTTTCATTGTTTAAAAGACCATTGTTTAAAAAATAATTTTTTAAAAGACATAACAGGTGCCTGTTGTTAAAAGGAATAACAGGTGCCTGTTGTTTACGATAGCCCGAGATAATGAACATCGCTCTGCCGCCGCCGCTGTGTGCCATGAGTCATTTTTACTATCGTATAGTTCAAATTACACAAATACCCATTATCTCTTTTATGGTCGAAGCGAAGTTTTATCAATGAAACTCGATATTTTTAAGACATTCCAGAAGAGGCTACTGATAAAATGTTTTAACATAATACATACATTTTTATTGTTGAAATGTTTGTCTGATGAAAATCGGTCCGGGTTAGCCGGACTTCCGGGTTATCGGGGGCCGACTTATCGAGGTTCCACTGTAATATGATTTAGCCGTAAGCAGTGTTTTCGTGGAAAGAGAAAAACGTTAGTGATAAAGATTCTACATACGGATTTATGCAATTCAAACAATCAACTAAATTACGGTCGGTTTTAGAAAGTTAATGTGCCGCTTTGGAATAGACAATAGAATGTGTATAAATGATTTGCTAGAAAGAAATCGACGGTAAACAATTTTATTTAGTTTTAGAATATACGGTTTTTCTAGGATATAAGAAAATATTTAATTTCAATATCTCCTGGAAATTTGACAAGACAGAAAATTTGTATACAACACTATTTGTTCTTAAGAAATGAAAGTAGGGATGTAATGTGTAGAGAGAATGCTTTTGATTGGCGAAGAGTTTGATGGAGGGAGAACAGAGTGTTTGAGTCTCAGATTGATGAAGGAAAAATATGGACTGTGTAATTAAGATCGGAAGGGAGCAGTCCAGTTCGAAAAATAGTAACTGGTGTAAAGTGGTGAATTTGATGGCCGTGTAAGCAGATTCCTGTTGAGACGAAATCGTGATCGAGTCGAGAATTACAATATCCTCGTGTCCGAAGAGATTCTAGTTTTCTGTCTAGAACGAGTAGCCGGTGTGTATCAATTTTGAACGAGATATCGAGCTGAGAGGAAAAATCTTGGAATTATAAAGATTGATGTTTGTATCGAGTCGGAGACTAAATAGAGGAGATATTTCGAGCGAGTGCTGTTTTTTGTTTGTGAAACAGTTTGGAAGAGAAAGGCCGTAGCAGCATCCGAGGAGCACGTGTGGGAGAACCGAGGACAACACAATCTATAAGAAGAAGTAAAGTAGATAAAAAGGTTGGTCAGTTTATTTGTGAAAAGGAGAGAGTTGTTGCATATTACATACCATATTTGTTTTTTGTCAATTTAACAGTTTTACAGCATAATTTATTCATTCATAAATTCATAGAAGAGATAAATAGTCAATTTAAAAGGAAAATTAAATATTGATTTTTTTTACAATAATAAGAACAGTTTAACGAATCATTTAAATGAAATTTTGTTAATAAAAAAGGAGATAGTAGAATTAAAGATTAATTTACTAGATAAGACAATTTTACAACAGAATAAAGTTTTAGCATATATTTTGAAACTTATATTTATAGTATTAGTCCATGTGGTGAGACCGCTCCCGTCTGGAAAAATTTCTGATTCGGTTTCTTTGTGGATTCCTATTCAAAAATGTCCCCTTTAAACAAATCTGAAGGGTGCCGGGCAGAATTTTTGGGCAGAAATTGTTTAAACAATTTTTTTAAACAAATACAAAAGATCACGTTTTTTTGCTCCGGAACATATATTTTTGAATTCATTCTGAACAAGAAAGGTATCTTGTAAATTTTCGCAGAAATTGATAGTTTTCGAGTTATAAACGATTTAAAATCTGAAAAATGCGAAAATACGCATTTTCGAGGCTTAAAGACTCATATTCAAATTAGTATTTTTGACGTTGTCAGATACTTAAATTGAAGACTAAATATTCAGCTTCAAGATTCTGAAGAGTGATCGTGTCTAACTTTAATGTATACCGTGTTTTTTAATTGTTAAATATGCGTGTTTATCCGATTTTTCTGCCGGTGCGGCGCGCTCCGTTTCAAAAATCTCCTATTTTCCTCCGAAAAATATTTTTTCTAAATTCTTTGTGATATTCTAAATAAAATAAGTTTCTTGACATTTTTCTCAAAAGTTAATAGTTTTAAAGTTATAAGCGATTTAAAATCCGAAAATGCGTTTTTTGTCATTTTTCGGATGTTAAAGGCAAGCGTCCACAGACCCGCATCGTACGCATCGGACGCATCGTACGCAACGGATTTTAGTTTGCCTTGTACAGAAACTTATGTAACCGCGTCCACTGATCCGCATCGTACGGATCGCATTATCGATTGTCAAACTAAAATCCGTTGCGTACGATGCGTACGATGCGGGTCTGTGGACGCTTGACTTAAATCGCTTATAACTTAAAAACTATTAACTCTTGAGAAAAATGGCAAGAAACTTATTTTATTTAGAATATCACAAATAATCTAGAAAAAATATTTTTCGGAGGAAAATAGGAGATTTTTGGAATGGGGCACGCCGCACCGGCAAAAAAATCGGATAAACACGCATATTTAACAATTAAAAAACAACGGTATACATTAAAGTTAGACGCGATCACTCTTCAGAATCTTGAAGCTGAATATTTAGTCTTCAATTTAAGTGGCTGGCAACGTCAAAAATACTAATTTGAATATGAGTTTTTAAGCCTTAAAAATGCGTATTTTCGCATTTTTCAGATTTTAAATCGTTTATAACTCGAAAACTATCAATTTCTGAGAAAATTTACAAGATATCTTGTTTATATTGACCCAAAAAATCTAAAAATATATGTTCCAGAGCAAAAAACATGACCTTTTGTATTTGTTTAAAAAAATTGTTTAAACAATTTCTGCCCAAAAGTTCCGCCCGGCACCCTTCAGATTTGTTTAAAGGGAACATTTTTTAATAGGAATCCACAAAGAAACCGAATCAGAATTTTTTTTCAGACGGGAGCGGTCTCGCCACATGGACTATATAGTATATGAATAAATAATACTTATAAAATTTATATGATTTTGAACACATTTATTTTCTCCATAGAAGCTACAAACTAAAGGTGATACATTAAAATCAATTAGCACTGAGAATATTTTTTATTGAAAAGTTTTTATTAAATTTTGGTTTTGTTTTCATGAGCATAAATTAAAATAATTGATTAATTAATTGAACTAATAAGATGCTGATCAATCTCATAGTAGAGAGAAAATACAGTGAATAAAAATATGTTGTATATAATCGGCACGAGGACACTTCCTTTTGGGAAATTATTCTCCATCTGGAGAAGGTATTACGCCAACATTGTGAGTCGAAAATCTTTTGTAATTTGGTAAAGTTGATGGTTAACTGTGTCATAGGACAGTTATGTCTATGAATGCCCTGTTATTTTTTTACGTTCAAAACCATCTTCAATGTCTTGAATGACGTTAAGGGTTTAGCTGCAGCAGGACTTTTCGGGTCGGAACCCTGGTTGTTCTGGAATAATTTGATATATCTATCTATCTATCTATAGCCCAAAATCTATTCATGTGCTTATTATAGGTCTCTCCCATTTGTCTCCATTTGCCTCTGTCTTCTGTTTGCCTTTTACACATTGGACCTGCGCTTTGCTCAATGTCATCTTTCCATCTCATTTGCGGTCGACCTCTTGACCTTTTTACAGTATATCGTCCCTACCATTTCTAACTATCGAATGTGAAAAATCGGGTTTTTCAGATTCGATACCTTGCCCTCGCATTATACGTGATACATCTTGTGGCAAATTCTCGTTATTGTAGCTTGATTAGGAGCGCGGGAAATATGCTGTTTAAACCATCGAATATGAACATTTTTTCATTTGGTTGACTGCAAACTGACGAAAATGGCTATATTCGATACTTTGTTTTGTATAAATATAACTAAAGGTATATTTGTACAACTTTTAATGTCGAATGTGTCGCATTCGTTAATTTGTGTTATAATTTATTCAACAGCTATTTAATTATAATCTGTAAACTGTCGAAAATGGTACGGGTATAGACCTCGGAGAGGTTTGTTTATATACCTTACAATTTGCTGATGACCAAGTGATCATAGCTAATGATAAAGACGACCTACAGTATATGGCAAGAAAACTAAAGGAGGGATATGAACAGTGGGGCTTGGAAATTAATGTGGAAAAAACTAAATACCTACCCATAGAAGCTGAGTTATCCAATATCGAACTAGAGGATAATGAACAAATCACATCCTGTAGTAAATACACGTACCTGGGAGTAATATTCGATAGAACGGGAAAAGACGATGAGGAAATAAAGAAAAGGGTAACACAAGCTAGAAGAACAATTGGCTGCCTAAATGGAATACTTTGGAGCTCCGAAATAGGAATACAGCGAAAATACAATATCTATGAAACACTTATTAAAAGCAGCCTACTTTACGGAGCAGAAACTTGGAGAATAACCGAGAACAACAGAAAAAATTAGAAGCTGTAGAAATGGATGTGTTTAGAAGATCGTTAGGTATATCCCGTAGGGAAAGAGTTCGAAATGAGGAAGTAAGACGACGAATTGGAATAGAAGGCTACTTAACAACAGACATTGAGAGGAAACAGTTGATTTGGTATGGTCATGTTCAAAGAATGGAAGACACAAGATTGCCCAAAAAGATCATGCAGTGGGTACCACCAAACCGCAAAAAACGAGGAAGACCCAAAAAGACATGGAAAGAAGGGGTAACCAAAGCAATGAGTGCAAGGGATCTTAGAGATGGCCAATGGGATGATAGAAGGACGAGGAAGTTAGGCATCGGACAACGTCGAAAGCCGTTTTAAAACCGATACATATATATAAACTGTCGAAAATGCTATACTGCTAAGAAGAATAAAATGCACGTGTTTACAATTTGTGCGAATTTTGTTTCAGTATCGTTTCCAAGAAATTCTTGTGAGGCAGTTTATGATTTCATTTTAACGGATTTTCATTATTTGATTATACAGTTAATCGCTATTATACATTCGCTACTTTGAATCATCGGACCGAAACAAATCTTTGATATCTGATTTTTTGGAAAGAAAAAAATGATAAGCAGTTCAAATTTGTTATCAATCTAACAAGGATTAAACATTACATATAAAAAATATAAACATCTTCTCATTTGTCAATGCGCTGATTTAGGAGTCTCTAACACAGAGTTATTTTGCTCTCCTGAAAAGTACCACTTTTCACATTCGATAGTTGGAAATGACAGGGACGATATGGTCTCCAGCGACCAATTTATTTATTCCATCTTCCATCTTGCTAAGCATAACGAAATATATCAGGATAGAAGATGGAATAGTTTTAGTCTCTATAAATTTAGCGACCCAGTTTAGCATCTTTCTTTCAATCTCCTTGAAAAGGCGACACAAAAGAGAAACAGTCTCAAAAACTTTTTACCTTGGTTTTAAGAGAGCTACCCCTCTGACTTTCTACCAGGTTTTGGATATTTGTAATATATGAATGCAGTAATTGCATACAAGCAACTCTACGGTTATTGGTCTAAAGATCTGCATTTGCTCTGTTCGTATTTTGTCCAGGCTAGCAGATTCATTATTTTTTATTAAGTGAATCGTGCCTCTCATTTCCCTCAGATAAAAGGAGGTATCTAGGACATCCCTTTCTTCGTCAAAATTTTTGGGACTCTCACCTTCTTTGCAAGGAGACGGTGGACTCTATGATCGAGTGTGAATTCTGTTATGTTGACCTCCGGGGCGGTTGGGATCGTTACCGAGAATCCGAATCAACCTTCAGGTGCACCTGCTTTAAGTCCAGACTCGTCACCAGCTTGCATCATCTAGAAACTGTCACTGAGATTCTAAAATAGCAAATAGGGTGAGCTGATTCGCAGCAAAGAATTTATATGATAAGGACCTCATCAATTTCCAATGCTGTTTTTCAGATCCAAAATTATGTTAATCTTGTAATTATTTTCTAAGCGAGATGTCAGTTAAGGACCTCATCAGTTTCCAATGCTGTTTTTCAGATCCAAAATTATGTTAATCTTGTGATTATTTTCTAAGCGAGATGTCAGGTTTTGGAATCTTAATTTTGATAGGTACAACTCAATTTTTGAAACGCTGAGAAATAGTCGCATCAATTTAGTAATACATTGTAATTCAATCAGTTCAATTTACAATTCTAGTTCGACTGATTCACAATCCAAATTAAATGGTTTGCTAGAAACATCCAGCTCCTGTTCGATTACTTTGAAGGCTTGGCATTTTCTTTTAAATTCTTCATCGAGATATTTCCTTCTTTTGAGTGATTAATGCCTGCTTGCACGAACATATCTTAAGCTTAAGACGTGCCTTAAGCTCAGCTTACTAAAGATACGCGTTGCATCATCGAGTCTTAGATCAATTTTCAGCTTGCCAAAATGGATTTCCACATGGATTGCATCTTAAATCTCGTCTCAGTAATAAAAATAATAATATCGGCCCTATCTATATCAATCGACTAATCCGAGTTCTTCCTTAAGCTTTAAGGTTCAGTTTAAAAATGTAAAGTCGGAAAGCCATACATTATCTGTCAAATAAAAATACTACATTTGTTGTAAAAGGTATATTTTAAAATACCCTAAAAAAGGGTCACAAGACAAAACGTTTTTGGACTAATAAATCCATCATCAATGTTCTAAAAGCCCTAAAATTAAGTATAACCTAATTAATCGAGAAAAGTTAAAAAATTGACAGAGGTTTTACAAAACAAGAGGTCATACTTACAAAAAATAGCATGCTTGAGCCACCAAAATGTGTTGGGTAAAAATCCTTTAAATGTAAAAGATTATATTATGTTACATAGTTATATAAAATGTTAATGATGTTCTAGATATGCCTGGATGTTACCCAGGGCAACACAGGACTCTTCCCACGTGGTTGGATTTTTTTTTGGAGAAAACCTCACATATTCAATTTCAATGGCCAACTGACAACTGATTCAAGAGCAACCCAGAATGACGTTCAGAACTGTCAATGTAACATAGTTGTATTATTATATCAGCCACAACGTTAAAATATTATTTTAATATGTTGAGATAAAAAACAGTATCAAATTTACATATGTCGGAGTCAAAATTATTCACAACTAGATGAAAAAAATTCTTTAAAATAATCCATTAATTAAGTAATAAAATTGGAAAATAAAATGTTTACGTTACCAGAAGTTATGCAGTAAACAATACCGATAGTTGTTGTTCAAATGTTCACACTTATCTTTCCCTTTTCTTCCATGAAAGAGATTATTTCGTCTTTTTCATAGCAAATTAAGTAATTTCGTTAAGGAAACTCTTATTCTAGTCTAGCTATCAGAAATTACATTTTGTCCTAGATGTAATTGAAGAAGTTACAAAAACCGTATATCAGGGCAGATCAATTATTATCCTAAAGTATCTCACTTCGTTCCCGGACGAAGTGAGTCCCTACATTACCCAAGTCTTGTCTAAATGAAAAATCACAGGAAAAGAAATTGTGGGAAAAAATTTGTGCCGATAATTAGATGAAGATAATTTTTAGTTTAATATTAGAAATTTATTAGAAACATACTGACTGTATAGGCCTGGACCCCGCGTACCAAAAAAAGTTGATTAATAGCAAGCTGAAAATTTGTTAATAGCGTAACGGTGTCCAGTGGGACAAACTTTGATGTATAGGAATACTGGAACAGGGGAAGTTTTAATTGTGGAACAGTTTAAAAATTTGGAATTTCAGATTACGAGAACATCTTATGTATTTTATCGAACAGAACATCTAATTGATTTGTTACCCTTTCATTAAACTCTCATGCAAAATTCAGGCTACTATTACTAACCAACATGATTCCTGTCATTTGACATGTTCTTCGTGTTCCACTCATTAAAATGCCCAGTTGGTGATAAACACCAGTCTGATTTTTTGCATGAGAGTTTAATGAAATGGTAACAAATCAATTGGAAGTTCTGTCCGACAAAATACATGGAACGTTTTCGTAGTCTGACGTTCCAAATTTTTAACTTGTTCCACACAAATCATGACAGGAATCATGTTGGCAGTAAATAGCTGTCTGATTTTTGCATGAGAGTTTAATAGAGCTGGATCCCGCGTACCAAAAAGTTGTTTAATAGCAATCTGAAAATTCGTACATAGATTAACGGTGTCTAGTCGGACAAACTTTGATGTACGGGAACACTGGAACAGGGGAAGTTTTAATTGTGGAACAGTTTAAAAATTTGGAATTTCAGATTACGAAAACGTCTTATGTATTTTGTCGGACAGAACATCCAATTGATTTGTTACCCTTTCATTAAACTCTCATGCAAAAATCAGACTGCTATTACTAACCAACATGATTCCTGTCATTTGACATGTTCTTTGTGTTCCACTCATTAAAATGCCCAGTTGGTGATAAACACCAGTCTGATTTTTGCATGAGAGTTTAATGAAATGGTAACAAATCAATTGGAATTTCTGTCCGAAAAAATATATGGAACGTTTTCGTAGTCTGACTCCAAATTTTTAACTTGTTCCACAATTAAAACTTCCCCTGTTCCAGTGTTCCCATACATCAAAGTTTGTCTGACTAGACACCGTTAAGCTATTAACAAATTTTCAGCTTGCTATTAATCAACTTTTTTTTTGGTACGCATGATCCATGTCTATAATGAAAGGGTAACACAAATCAATAGGAAGTTCTGTCCGACAAAATACATCGGTCGTTTTCGTAGTCTGACGTTTGAAACCTGTAACCGGTTCTACAATTAAAACTTCCCCTGTTTCAGTTCCCGTACATCAAAGTTTGTCCGACTAGACACCGTTACGCTATTAACAAATTTTCAGCTTGCTATTAATAAACTTTTTTTGGTACGCGGGATCCAGGCCTAGTATTGATTCATGAAAATATCGAAAATGAAATTTTACTAATTTATGTAATACGTTCCTGTACAGTGAGTGCATTTGTCATCGATATTTTGTGTTCAAAGCCAGTTAAATTCACAACACGGCAATTCCATCAGTTAACATTTGCGTTTTGGATTAAATAAACCTCATTAAGGATATTTGTTTCGAAATAATATCACGCATTCAATAATATATGACGGGAAATGAAAATAATGGCAAGGATTTAAATAAAATCCAGTGGGACGTAGGGACGTTTCACGATATACAGGGTTTAAAATGGTTTGACTCTTTTTTACTAACCAATTTATCTATAATATTGACATTTACTTTTTTGATATCAAAAATATGACTTGTTTAGTATATTTTATTGAGCACTTTGCTTTATAATGTAGCTATTGCTGACATGGGATTATATCAGGGTAGTGTGCTATATTTAGGGCCTACGGTATACAAGGAAAAGTAACAGGGCCAGTGCTACACTTCAACCGCCTATTATTACCCCTGGTTTTACCCAAAGTACTCATTTTATTCAGGCTGAGTCGACCTGGGGCCTATAAAATAGATATTTTTAAAAATGTCTAGTTGTTCTTGCGGGCGCTGGGACTTGAACCCCGACATACCAGCACGCGAGTCAAGCATACTGCCGCCTGAGCTACGCCTGTCCTTACAACATAAGTAAGTTTATATTCCATAAAGACATTGGAATTTCAACACTGCTAGCTACAAATTGGGAACTTACTATTAATAACGACTTACAGCAGAAAAAACGATTCAGAGTTTTTCGACGACTAAATAAGAAGCTCTTTATCCCTATCAACAGTGCTAAAGGTATAAGTATTTTGAAATATCACTCAATTTTTGGGCTATCACGAGCAAAATTTCTAAATACAGTGATTTCTAGTGAAAATAGTTGACCGTAGTGCATATAAATGTGTATTACTGTAGGTATGCTTAAAATATCATAATATGCTATAATCTAAATGGTTAAAATCTAAAAAATTATTTTTTTTTAGAGGAAGAGGTGGGACCTAAGGTTCCAAAATAATTAAAAAATTTAAAAAAATTTAAAGTTTTAAAATACGATAAATCTCAACAACACTGACAAAGGTCAGATCTCTGAAGGATTGACCTGGACGTGGCTGGCTGTGTATGTATAAGACACAATTTAGAAAGAACTAGATAAGAGTTATATCTCTGAGCGGACGAAGTGAAAAACACTTTTTACGCAATCTTCGATAAACGACTTATTACTGGTGAAGGGTGGAACTAAAATAAAAATGTCTTCCAACGAACTGACAGACAAGGGCAAGAGAAGACAAGAAGAAGATGAAGAGGGAGAGAAAGGTTCTTTAAGAAAACCAGATAGGTAGATAGTCGATAGATAAGTAGATCCAAGAAAGGGAAATGAAGTCTAAAGAAAACACGAGATGATGGAGACATAAAAACAATTGTTCCTGGACGTGAAGTATATTAAAAGTGAGTAAATAGTTTATACAAAGGAGCTAAAAGAGTTAAGAGCTGAAAATCAGAAGCTAAAGGAAAAAATGAAGCCATGAGGAATGTCCTTCCCTAAAGAAAAAAATGAAGCTATTAGAAATGAAAGTGAACAGACAAAAAAAGAAGTTCAAGAATTAAGTACTAGACTGGGTTACCTAAGGAATGGCAAATATAAGTAAAATTTTAAACTGCTGCGTTAGCCTTTTTGTTCACCGGGCGGGGGTTTGAACTCACATATCTCGCAGTGAGGCGAAGTGAGTCTGTCGCCGGTCTCGATTGGCTATCTGACCAACACATTTGTTAAAATACATTCTGCAAAACTTTAACTGTTATATATTAAACATAGCTCATGCCCATGATATTAAAAAACTCAATCATGTATTTTTTTCCAAGAGCAAATTCTGTTCTAAAACCCTTCCTGTATCTACCTACCTACCTCTTTACCTACTTACTCATTCCCGTCGATCTCTTGCTAAAGAATGAAAATTGCATATTTCATTAATCTCACTTGAGTACGTTCAGGATGAATTATAAACACTTTTTAATTATAGCGCACAGCGGCCCCTATTAACCTCCTTGTAATTTTTAACAATCACCGGGACAGTGCCATAAACTCTGCATATAACAGGCGCATTAAATTAAAAATCTCGATTTTAAATCTAAATATTAATAGTCCAGGAAAACAAGTGTTTTATCAGAACACTGACCCAGCAAGGTTGCAAATGGGTTTTTTGATACATAATACTAAAATGCCCGTCACAGTTCGGAGGTATATAATAATTATTAACAAATGGTATTTTTTCCATTAAATCCCCACAGGTAAAAATAGGATACCCAATCTCGGGCATAGGTAAATTGAGTCCCGTATACCTGAATTAAGAAGGGTCAAAATATTTAGATGGTCGAATTGAGTCCCGGCCATTGTAATCGTTCTAATTACCTTTTAATAGCTTTTTAATTTGTAAGTATTTTATTGGTTCTGCATTTATGGTAATCAAATACAAAAAGTAATATGTACACCACAAAATATTTATTAGAGTGCGATGTATCTGTACATATACGATACGGTGTTAAGTTGATTGTCAAAATGAGTTATGTGATAATTATTGTTCTTAGTGAAAAAGGAAAACAACAATTGATTATGTTGAATGGGTTGGCTTCAAATATCGTTTTCACAAATCTTTAAAAAATGACGACAAGCGTTGGATTTGTTGTGCGCAGACTAAAGAAAAATGTAAAGCATTTTTAAAACCCAAGGGGACAACTTAGTGACGGAAATTATAAATGACCACAATCATAGTGAATTAAACGAAGATGTACTCAATTGTCAAATGTTAAGTAACTTCTTGAAGCGAAAGACCGTAAAAGATATCAGTGAACGACCTATAAAAATGGGTGATATGAAAATTTTGCATGAGGAATTACGAAATCGCGATATTAGTACGTTGACTACCAAAGATCTGAAATTGGTCCGAAAAATATGTGTATAACGCCCGACGATCTCTTCTGTTTAAATTACCAAAAAGTATGGAAGAAGCTCATGAACATTAAAACATTTCCAGTGAAAACCAACAAAAACGAGGATTTTCTAATGGTAGGGGAGACTGTTGTACCTTTAGGCCGTTGTACGTTGGGTCACTTCAAATTTAAAACCAGTGTCTCCAAGTACTAACACCAGAACAAACTAAATCATTTGCTTATGGTTGCCGCTACGTCAAAATTTTAGTCTGGTGTAAATCCGCGGCAAACTGAGGTTTTGCGCAACAAAAGTTAGTTTTGAGACTTAAAAGTAAATATTTTTGAAAAATTTGAGTGCCAGTATTGTAATACAAGATTGTGTTTTTAATAATTTGAGTGTATAGTTATATCAACAGTTTACTGGTAAGTATTTATTTATTGTTGTTGTTTGTTTTAAACATAACCTCTAAGTTAGAAATTTGTTTTTCTAAAAAAGTGTACCCTCTTGTACCTTGGGCCAGAAACACATCCTGTACCGTGGGCCATGGCCCAAGGTACACGACCCATGGCCGAAGGTACACGAGCCTTTGGTTTTCGTATAGATAATTAAATAGTTTGGTGAAACTTGCGTTTTTAACTCACGTCAAATCATGTCATTATTTATTAAATAATACACCAGTCGGACATTAATGTTTTTTAAAATTTAAATTATAGCTAGGTATTTATTTCGTTTTTTTTTACTTGCAGGATATAACCTCTTATTATGCCACGTAGCAAGACTGGAAAAAAGCGAGAAGCGATTAATCCTGAATTGTTAAAGGGGGCTTTGGAGTCTATATTCCATGAGGATCCAACAAAACGTATTAGCTGTAGACAGGCTTCCAAAGTTTTTAAGATTAGCCGTGCTACACTTGCTAGAGAGGCCAGACAATTTCAAGAACCAGAAGGAGGAGAATATCACTATTCTGTAAATTATGCTGTACGCCAAGTGTTTACTGACAGAGGAAACTTGCTTAGTTGAATATATAAAAAAGATTGCTTTAATGCAGTACGGTTTATCTAAGAAAGGCGTAAGACAGCTAGCTTACAAATATGCTGTCGCCAATAATAAGAAATTTCCAGATTCTTGGCACCCAAAAAAATTGCCGGTGAAGAGTGGATGAGAGGCTTTTTGAAAAGGCATAAGGACGTATTGTCAATTCGAAAACCCGAAGCAACAAGTCTCAGTAGGTCAACCATTTTCAACAGGGTCAATGTCAAAAAATTTTTTGACAACATCAAAACCGTCCACAGTCTATTTATAGTAATTCCTCCTAACAGAATTTGGAACTTAGATAAGACCGGTGTAAGCACTGTTCAATCGCAGTCAAAAATAGTTGCTTTCAAAGGAATTAAACAACTTGGTAGTGCTACATCGGCCGAGAGTAGCAGCGATAAGTGCTACAGGAAAATACATCCCACCTATGTTGATTTTTCCTAGGGTGTTTTTGAAAGATAGAATAATTTTTGGGGCTCCTCCAGGAACCGTCGGAGTTGCAACGGCCTCAGGGTGGTCAAATGATCAACTGTTTCTGAAATTTCTGGACCACTTCATCCAGCATGTCAAGTGTTCAAAGGACGAACGGGTGATATTATTTTTAGATAATCACGAATCTCACCTGTCTATCGAAGCAGTAGAAAAATCATCCAATGCGGGAACTTTAATGATTACCTTTCCTCCTTACACTTCGAACAAACTTCAACCACTTGATTTGACAGTATATGGGCCCCTCAAAACCTTTTATAGCCAAGGAGGTGATTCTTGGTTGTTTAGTAATGGTGGAAAAACCTTTGATATCTACTCAGTGGCCGAAGTCATTGGAAAAGCTTATCCTGGAGCTTTCACCCCCAGCGATATTATTAGCGGCTTTAGAGCTTCTGGAATATATCCCTTAGACAGCGAAAAATTTTCAGATCAAGATTTTTGGGCTCCTATATGTAACCGATCGTGAAATGGAAAATATGGGGCCAACTCAAACCGTTACAACTTTCAGTTTTGTTCTCTTTTTTTACTGGCGGCCCAAGGTACAGGAGGCTTGTCTCAAGGTACATGACCTCGTGCACCTTGGGCCGCCATGTAAGCCTGTCATTTTTGTTTAAATATGCACTTTATTTTTTTGTATTTTTTTATCTAATCTCTTCCTATATTGGACAAATATGTATAGAATTTACCAAATACGTAAAATCCCTGAAAAAAATATCCACTTTTTTTCTAGACGAAAATTTAAAAAAAGTGGCTCTAGGTACAACAGTCTCCCCTAAACGACATAGAAAACCAAATTATTATGTTTTCCTGCAACAACAATTTACAATTTTTAGCAGGTTTGGACACCATTTATATACTTAGATGGAACTTTTGAATATTAAATTACACATTTATTTGAAAACAAAAACATACATGTACATAGATTGGCATTTAAATACCTTACTTAGCATGTAAATGTATGTTATATTGTTTACTGTAAATATTTTAGGTATACATTTTTGTAATAAAATTATATGTTATAAAATAAATTATTGTTTTCTCATTCCTAGAAATCATTACGTACCCGACTAAGCCCCAGGTAGACACGGGACTCAATTTACCCATCTTCGGGACTCAACTCGGCTATTGGAAAGACGGATTATAAATTCTGGGACTCAACTAGGTTACTCCGCCAATCTCATATATTATTTTAAGTGTTCATCTTTTTGTAAATGAGCAAAGGTTGAAAATGCCAGCAGCAGATCAGAAGCCACAAAATCATTTGTAGCTTCGGAAATTGCAAAATAAGGCTAACATTTCTAAAATCCAAAAAATTTACTATAACTTTTGCAAAAATGAACCTATAGCCTTGATATTACATGAACAGCTAAGTCAAATAGTCCTTACAATGCACAAACAATGTCAAGACGATTCGTCAATTAGTTTAAATATTCAATTTGTTGACGCCACCGGGTCACAAATGAGGAGGTCCCTGGACGAATGGGGAAGAACCGAGAGGTTCTAACCACTATAAAAATCTCGACAGTTAAACACTTTGAACATAATATAATGCGAAATGAATCCAGATCATCCAAGGCCAAGCCATGGATATAAGCCATCCTGCAAGGAAAAATCTTTGGAAAGCGAGGTCCAAGAAGAAGAAAAAGAACCTGGTTAAATAACCTTAGAACCTCGTTCAACACAACATCTGTGCAGCTTTTTTGGGTTGCAGCTGATAAAATAAAGACTGCCATGATGATCGCCAACATTCGTCACGGATATTCACATCAAGAAGAAGATGCCACAGAGCTTTTTTGAAATGTTATTGCTCAGAAGACAATAATGATACAGCAATTCTGCGGGAATCGCATGAAAGAAGAAGACTTAGGTTTTCAATATATAAATAATAGAGGTCATATTCACCACTGCAAAAACATTTTATTCATATAGTCTTTTTTGACTTATAAATAATTTGAATAACTTTAAGCTAGTATGTAGATAGAAAAGCTAGTATTTTTAGCGAATGTTAAAAAAATCGCCTAAATTAATTAGGATCAAATTTAGCTACTTTTTGAAGTTATACTTCTTTAGGCGCAATTTGGTATTGGTCTTTATACGGGCTCTGATTGGGTGTTGAAATGATCTGTCAATAATTGTTCAATATGGAGGTTATCGGTAAACAAAAATGTTGTATAATATATTAGTTTTTATTGTTGTGAGGACAGAAATAAAATCAAATTTATAATTATAGTGACTTTTTAAATAGTTTTGAAAAGCCACATGTACGTAATTCTAAATGTTTCAGTTGTATTCCAATAAAAAATTATCTTCATACCTATTTGGAAAATGTAAAAAAATAATGTACCGTAAAATGGGGTGTAGTTGACCGGTTTTCAACTTCAACTAAAGATATTTTCTAGATAACAAAATAAAATGTATCATACATTTTTGCATAATATGTGTATAAGTCTTAACTTTAATTTTAGTAGAAAAAACAACGGGTATTTTAAAAAACCAAACTTGGAAAAAATAAATTGGTTCTTTGGTCAACTTCACCCCGAACGGGGTGAAGTTGACTTCACCCCGACTTCATCACTGAGTTGACTCCAGTTGACTTCATCACTGATGGTTTTACTTAATAAAAATAATTTTTAGTTAACTGGGGTGAAGATAAACACACTAAAAAGATTTTAAATTATAATAAACATTTTAATCAACTTTTTATTGCATAAAGAAAGTTACTTGTTTAAAATTATATGCAGACAAGTCCAAAACAAAACACAGTTCGCCACTTTGGCAAATTTTTGGCGCATTTAATACCTTTTTATGTTACCTAGAGGAACATTTTCTTCGTCAAGAATATCAGGCCATATAAATTTTCCCAATTTTGAGAGTTTTAGGCAGGGCCGGCGATAACGGGCCTGCAAGGGATGCACTACAGGCGGGCGTCCCTGTTTGGGGGGCGCCAAAATGATCTTTTTGTCTATTGGTGTTACACAAAATAACTAATTTAAAAAACCCGAAGGGCGCCTGTGCAAGTTTTGCAGGCGGGTACTTTATACCCTAGCGCCGGGACTGGTTTTAGAAACTTAACATTAGCTTCATCATATTTAATCGCTGAAATTTGTCCTACAAAATGTTTAATATTCTTCTTAGTTTGATATTCTATTACAACCCATGAATTTGTTTCTATATTCTATATTATTAATGAGAAAATATTCTGTCTCCTCAGCAATATTACTTTGAATGTCTGCAAGTTTATGATCTTCTTATCCTTATGCTTATACACCCTCGGCATTTTACAAATTTATTGTCGATAAGTAGGTAATTATTTTTAAAAATATTTTACGCGTCAGCTCCCGTCCGCATTTCAAACTACGAATTCAATAAAGCAGCGTCGATTCAATGTAGGTCCTGCAAGTTTTGACCTGATGGACATCTTCACTACGGCAGTCAACTTCGCCCCAAATTTAAGCGAAAAGTGCATAAGTTGACAAAGGACATCGCACACATCTTATGGAAAATATAATGTCACTCAAATTCAATAAAATTTATACGAATAGATTCGTTTTAAATTTACTGTCAATTCTTATCATTGCGCCAACTCTTAATTATGATTAATTACGGCGCAAATTGCAATTAAAGTTTATCGAAATCACATTTTTGGAGTCTATAAACGTGTCAGTTATAATCACTATTGCTCTGGGTGCTATTCAAAACAGCTTAAACCCCGCTGGGCCTAAGCGGATTAGTGAAACTATTATAATAAGATGCTTAAGAGCTCGAGAAGATTTATGAACTAACTATAATTTGGGTATTTTAAAATATTTTTTCTCTCTCTAACTTATGTACCTACCCATTTGATTTCAGATTGATTTATATCAATTTCTGCTCTTATTATTGAAAATTAAGAGTTGGCGCAATGATAAGAATTGATCGTTAAATTGAAACGAATATATTCATATAAATTTTATTGAATTTGAGTGACATTATATTTTCCATAAGATGTGTGCGATGTCCTTTGAAGATTGTAACGAAACTTAAAAATTCATTCAAAATTAGTAACTGGTATTTTTATCTACAGTTAATGATTCGTTGAAATATTACCAACAGTTGCCAATAATATTTTTAGTATAATGATTTTTATAACAAAGTTTAAGAATATTCATTTTCTTACAAATTAAGTTAATAATGTCGAGGCCGCGTTTTTGGTATATACAAGAAAAAAGCTCTTAATGTTTACATAAAATATGTTCAACATACATTTACAACGAACAGAATTAGCATAAAATTTACTAATATTAATAACAAAAAAAAATAAGTATGTTGGAATCATTTTCGAATTTTTCAGTCAAATTCACCCCAGCGGTTAACTACACCCCATTTTACGGTACTTACCTAGTACTTGCTATGCTATACCCCTAGTAGGCAATGCTTAAATTTACATAATCTGATTACGAACAAACTTTCTACAAATTTTCATCTAATGTATCGTTTTCTTACTCTATATATTGTTGTATTTTAATTCGACAAAAATCAAACTAATAAAAATTCATATAAACAAAATGTCAAAAAGTGGTTCAGTTTGTGTATATTCCCACATGACGTATACGCGAAGGTGGTGCAGCTTGAAATCGCTTCGACTCTCGTACGGCGGGATACACGGGAAGTAGGTTCAAGCCCAATGCAAGTTATATCATCTTTTTATTTTTTTATAGATTTTATGATTGTAAGTATATTATTATATAATTTTTTTCAGAAAATACGTAGGTATTTAATTAAAATTTTTGGCAACAATTATTTTTCAGAAATCATTTGTGGCATTTTTCAATGTGTTTGTGTGTGTTTTATTCTTTTATTTTTTTAATTTTTGGTATTGTTTTAATAAAAATTTTTGGACAGTAGTAGAGAAACTGTTTAAAGTATATTGATTTCGTTGAAATCATATAATAGAAGTATAGCTTCTTACGTGCGTACAAAGTACACACATTCTTCTTTTTTTTATTTAATTTATAGCTACTTTGTTTATATAAAATTCTGCCGTCACAGTGTTAGTTGCCATACTCCTCCGAGACGGCTTGACCGATTTTTATGACATTATGTATATTCGGTAGGTGAGAGAACTGGACATAAATTTAGTGTAAGAGGACATAATATGTACATAATATACCTCTACAAGTACATACAAATTTAAAAAACAATGATCAAACCATCAACAATTTCCGGATAAATTAAACGCAGCATGTCTTTGAAGAATCAATTTCATTTTTTGAGTGCACTGATTTTATAATTACCCCTCCACCGGCCCCGAGTCGATTTCGTTAGGACTTCATTTTTAAAGCTTTACTGACCACTCTGTTGAAGTTAAAAGTTAATTAAACTTTTACACGTAAACTGGAAACCTGAAACTTCAAAATGGCTCTAGTTAGGTTGTTTAATTATTACAAACAAAGTAGCTGTGAATTAAATAAAAAAGTGGCTAAATTTGATCTTAATAATTAATCTAGGCGAATTTTTTTGTGTTAAAATTCCTGTAAGATACCGGCTTTTCAAATATCATAGTGGATATAGTCTATTTACAATCAATATTAACAAAGTTATTCAAATTATTTTTAAGCTAAAAATTAAACTGCTGTAGTAAAATGTTTTTTCTGTGGTAAAAACGACTTTAATTGATTTTTTTAAATATACTGAAAATTTAAGTCTTCTTCTTTTATGTAGATTCCGCAGAATCGCTGTACCGTTATTATTTGCTTAATAAGTTTACATTGCACAAAAAAGCTTTGCGGGGAAAAACAAATTGAATAAAATTTAAACTGATTGACGAATATTCTTGAAATTTTTTTGTGCAGTATAAGAACTACCTGACTCAACTTTTCATGCAATACAAAAGCTCTTAATTAATTTTATGCAAAAGTTAATACCTAGTAAATTTTTGATTTTTAAAATTTTATCCCTATCATGAAATTTCTAAAGCAACAAATGATCGGACCAAAATTAAAATACTGCTATTTTAAACCTTTACCATCTACTAAAAGATGAATACTCTAAACTCTAAATAATATATTTAATTGCCCTATTTTTACCTGTAGCGATTTAAAGAAAAAAAAAATGTGTGTGTACTTTGTACGCACGTAAGAAGTTATAATTCTATTATATGATTTCAGCGAAATAAATATACGTTCAACATGTTATTTGTATTTAAAGATTAAACTAATTTTTACTTACTCCTTTCCAAAATTTTTTATTAAAATAATACTAAAATAATAAAAAAAGTTAGATAACACACGGATTCGAACCAGGGACCTCTCGATCTCCGGTCGAACGCGCTACCACCAAGCTAAACTCCCTTTGCTTTGACAGCTTACAAGATTTCTCATACATACTGACAAATTTAATAGACCAAGTGAGGTATAAAAATACTTTAAAATTTAAAGTAAATATACTTACTATTATTATAAAATATTTTATTCGCGAGGAAGACAAATCCAATGACACAAAAATTATAATAAATATGTAATACATTTACTAAAAACACTAATATATTCTTTTAATGACTTATTTGCGCTGATACATACATAATTTGAAAGATAAGCAACGAACTACATACTGTCTGTCTGCGCATGCGCGAGGGAAGTATAAAATTTCACCCTCGATCGTAAAGAAGTGTAACTTCAAAAATTGCCATTTTTGACCCTTACTTGTTAAAAACTATTATATATGCCTACGAACTGCGAACGACAATTCTGTCTTTATTAGGTACTCATATGGTACCCAAAAAAGCTCATTTGCAACTTGGCTGGGACAGTGTCCCGAACATGGTATTTTTTGCTTTATTCCCCTGGAGTATAAGGCGAGTGGACGGATAAGGATGAAATATCCTGGAAGTGAAATACTTAAATCCTTCTCTTCCATTAAAAGATAATGAGACCACAGTGTAAAGTGAAAGATGAGTCTTAATTATGGTAATGAGTGTAAAGATCAAACTGTAAAATGAAATTTAAGCAGATTTGGAAATTAAGGACCGTAGAAAAACAACGGAGATGTTGAGTTTTATAATCTCCCAGAATATTGATTATGGTAATAGTTGTTGGCAACAAGTACAAAACTAAAAGTATGACAAAGAATATTTGAATTTAATAATTATTAGATGCAGTTAAATTAGCAAGTCAATTTTTTTAAATTAAATCGTTTAGTAGCAAAGTTTAGTTTTACTTTAATCTCCAAATTTAGCTTATCACATTGATTTTTATTTTTATAATATGGAAATAGTGCGAAAATAAACCGAAAGAATTTTTTTTAAAGGTTATAGACCAATTAATTGAAGACTTAAGTGAAAGAAGGGGGCATGTCACATTTTCTAAAATTTTGAGTTTTCTAATGAATTAAGGTGGTATGTAACTTACTATCATATTATGATACTTATACTGTACCTCTAAAAAGCTTAACAAGAGATATTCTAGTGGATGAAGGTGGTATGCAACATGTAAAATACGATTCTTGAATGGAAGGAGGTATGAAATATTTTTCATTTTTTTCAGGTTTAAATTGTTTATAACTCCAAAACGAATAACTTTAGACAAAAATTACAAAAGTCATTTTTTGTTTCCAATGAAAAAAAGAAACTAAAATAATGTCTACCCGGGCCGAAAAAATTAATTCTAATAGTCGGTTTAAATGTTTTTTTTTTTAAATAAATGTAGCAATACCCCTAAATTATGGCATTTTGGTATAGGAAACTCCCTATATATTTTTTTGCGTTTTGAAGTCTTTAAGAAATGCTGATTATTTTTCGTGTTATATTCCCTATACCTAAATGCCATAATTTCGGAGTTATTGCTACATTTATTTAAAAAAAAAATTAAACAAATTATAAAAATCAATGTTTTCGGCCCGGGTAGTCATTATTTTAGATTATTTTGATCGTTGGAAACAAAAAGGCTTTTGGTAATATTTCTCTAAAGTTAATCGTTTTCAAGTTCTAAACAATGCACACCTGAAAAAAGCGAAAAATGTTTCATACCTCCTTCTTCCATTCAAGAATCGTATTTTACATGTTACATACTAACTTCATCCACTAGAATATCTCTTATTAAGCTTTTTAGAGGTACAGTGTAAGTGCCATATGATAGTGAAGTTACATACCACCTTTATTCACTAGGAAACTCAAAATTTTAGAAAATGTGACATACCCACTTCTTCCACTTAGGTCTTCAATTAGTTCGATAACATAGACCAACTATGTTAATGAAGAGACTAAAACCTAAACTTGATTTCTATCAACCCAAAGAACAGGCAGGTTTCAGGGCAGGATATGGCACAAATGACCCTTTGCATACCATAAAGATATTAATTGAAAAATGCATAGAGTACAACATACCACTGGTTCTTGCATTTGTCGATTACGAGAAAGCTTTTGATTCTGTAGAGTTTGAAATGGTACTCGAAGCCCCGAAGCAAAGCCGAATAGATTACAGGTACACATCACTACTCAAAAACATAATATATTATGAGAACGCTACATCAGCTATACGGCTACACGAAGACATAGAAAAATTCACCTTAGGTCGAGGAGTAAGACAAGGAGATATTATTTCATCAAAAGTGTTCACAGCAGCTCTAGAGTCAGTATTTAAGAATACCCCAGGCAACCAAATAACGTTTACAAAACGTTGAAAAGACGTCATAATTATCACCAAACCACGTCAGTTTGTCACGTTTTTTCGACGTCGAAAGTCACGTGAATATGTTCCACTATAACCGACGTCATTTTTCACGTTTTAAATACGTGATATAAAAAACGTAGTTTTTATGTCGTTTTTTTAGATTATTTTTCATTTTATGGTTTTGCAATTTTTCATTTAACTGTTTTAAATTTAGCTTATAGGCTAAAAGTAAAACCAAATGGGAGACTATAAAATGCATAGAAATACAATAGGTACCCTCAATGCAATATTATAGAAAAGGATATAGGTATACTTACTGTGTCAAAACTGAAACAACCTATAAACTAATAAATATGCGCATACATTTGCAGTAAAAAATTACGACATATGCGCAAGATATGCACGAAAATTAAAAAAAAATACGCATTTTGAGAAACCAAATATTTAACTACAATAAAATGAATGTATCGATTTTCCACTATCTTCCTGATTTTTTTATGGTATCGTTGTAAATTTCTGGTACTTAATTTTTTTCAATGAACTTTCATCGGGCACCCTTTTCTTGCAATATATTTCCAAAAAACCTTTAATCATTCGATTTTCCATTTTTTTTAAATCCGACTTAAATTTATATTGTTCATTGGATGAAGTCATCAACGATTGTCTACTGTCAATGGGTAACTGATCAAAACTACTTTCGATTTGCTCATCTTCTTGCATTTTGACTTACTTAGTTCTGTCCCGACGTGTTGTGTAACCGAAAATTTTCACTAAGGTGGTATCTACGGCAACAACACATACTTTTTCAAACTGTTTAAAATTAAAATGTTGAGGAATCAGCCAAATATCATTTAGTAAAGAAAAAAGAGGAAGTAAGCAATCTTAATCTCACCATTCTATTACATGCTTTGCAGAATAATTTCCATTAATAATCTCGTATTTTTAAAGCACGTTCCATAAAAATTTACCTGTTAATAACGGCCAATAATGTTGATAGATTTCAGTAGGTTAGTAATTGGAGTTAAAATCAGTAGGTCTACTGAAAAATGAGTAGCCTTGGTAACCCTGAACATTATAAGCATTAACTCGTTAAGCTCCTCCCATTTTTGTGACGTCAGATTTGGGCTGTCTGAAATGAAAACGTGTTTTTAAACGTTTTTTAACGTCATTAATCTTACGTATTTAAAATCACCTACAAAAGACGTTTATACGACGTAATGTTGAAACACGTGTATATATTCAACCAAAAGCTGACGTTTCCTCGACGATATTGACGTCACTTGGTTGCCTGGGACTCAGTGGCAAGATATAGGTATCAATATAGATGGAGAAAGATTAAATCGTCTGAGGTTTGCTTATGATGTTGTATTAATCGCAGACAACTTGCAAGATGCAGTTTCTATGATACATTCGCTTAAAACTCTGTCTGACTAAATTTATGACAAATCTCGTATTAAGTGGAAATATAACTATTGACAATAACACCATACAACAAACAGACATTTACAAATATCTAGGACATGGGTACATGGCAAGCTAAGCCATATTCTAAAAAGTTCAATTTCCATGTGCCTCAAGCGAAAGGTTTATAACCAATTTGTTTTGCCCTTACAAATTTATGGAGCAGAGCAGAGAACATTGACGCAAAAATCCGCGAATAAACTCAGAGTTACACAACGAGCCATGGAACGTGCAATGCTGAAAGTGAGCCTTTGAGACCACAAAACAATCCAACAAATCAGGCAAAGATCAGTAGTTCAAGACGTCATCGAAAGAATCACGACGCTTAAGTGGAACTGGGCAGGGCACTTAGGTAGAACACAAAATGTGTACAAGATGAATCATGGAATGGAGGAGCCGGAACTATAAAAGAAGCCGAGGACGACCACCGACTAGATGGAGCAACGACATAAAAAGAGTAGCGGGAAACTGGCTACAAGCGGCCCAGTGTAGAGAACACTGGATAGAAATGGGGGAGGCCTATGTCCAGCAGTGGACGCGATTGGTTGAATGATGATGATGATGATAGATCTGTGCGGATCTATTTTGAGTTGGATGTGTTTGGATGAAAAAATGATATTAATATTTATAAAATCAATGGGAAAATCCCAGTAGCTGGCTCTATACCATAGTTTAAAAACTCTTGCAGAAGTAAAAAACTCCAATTTGTATATTGGTATCAAATAGTTTATTAAAAAACTTCTTAAAAAGTGATCCAAATGGATTGCAAAACGTTTTCGACCTAATTAGATCATCTTCAGTGCCTAGAATGAAGTATTTCCACATTAGACTAAAGCAAAATTTTAAAATTGTGACAGTTAATAAGAAAAAACTTGTGGATGATACTTACATTCTGCTGAGTAGTTGAAACTAGCACACTATTTAAAGTGGTAACCTCAAAATATATGGTTTACATAGTATTAATTAACAGAATATATTGAATCCAAGTCGATGTTAATGGATTGAATTGTTATATAAATGCTCAAAGGGCAAAGGGTCAGGGTTAATATTTATATTATTGAATAGAAAATTCAACTCGAATCCCACTCGAATGAGCAATAATAGGAGCAAACCGGAGCCTGATAATTCGTTTGACGAAGAGGAAGCATTTAAGAAAAGTAAGTCAACAATAGGAACACCACCCCAAAAAGACGACAAAGAAAAACAAGAAATGGATGAAATAGAAAAAATATTAGCAGAACTGAAGCAGGAGATTAAAACAGAAATAAATAACTTAAAAACAGAAATGAAGGAAGAAAATAAGAAGACCAGACTTGATATAAAAGAACTAAAAAAAGAGATAAAACAAAATAATGAAGAAATAAATAATATAAAACTAGAAATCCAAAAAATTAAAAATGAATGGACTAAGGAAAGACAGGAATTGATAGAAGAAAATGAATTGATTAGAAAAGAAAATAAAAAAAAACAGAAGATATAAAAGAACTACAACGAACAATAGAAATAATGGATAAAGACAAAAGGAAAAATAATTTAATTATTAGTGAATTCGAAATAGATACTGACGTTTCAGCAGCACTGAAAAAAAGAGCAACAAATATGATTGGAAAGCATTTAAGAATAAACATTAATAGTAAAAGAGCACGTAAGATTGGAATTAGAACATGCTTAATAAAACTAGGAAACGGAGAAGAAAAAAACAGCCATTCTACGAAATAGGAACAAACTAAAATATGTTGAAACCAAGAAAATATGGATAACAGAGGACATTACAAAAAAAGAGAGAGAAAAAAATGAAAACTAGCAGAGTGACAGAGAAGAGATGAAGTAGATGCCAGACAAGGATCAGAAAACAATGAAATGACGAATACACTGGACAATTAAAATAAAAGTATAGACTTGATTAGTGATAAGATTAGGTTTAGAAATTCAAATGTTAAACGTGATAATAGAAATAGGATGGGTGGTGGAAATATTGGTAGTATAGGTAGTATAAATAGTAGTAATAACAATAAAATATGTAGCTAAACTAAACCCAAATCCGACACCTAAAAGGGTATAAGGAATGGAAGAAAGAAAGAAAAAAAGAGAGAATAGAAAATTGAAGAACCTTTCAAATGAGCTACCACATTATCTATTTTTACATAAGAAAATCATCGATTACGTCATCACGCCCAGATGAATGAGGTTATAGTATGGTATATACGCAAAAAAGTCATAATTTAAAAATAAAAATCGACCTGTTTCGGGATTTATTTCCAAAATCGCCCATTCGCGAAAAAATGAATTTACTCCAACCCTTACGTCTTCACTGTATATGCATATTCACCTATTTTATTTCGCCTAAAAACATGTTAAAGCTTGTAGGATCTCTAGGGGTAAAGCTGTCTAGTAAACGCGTGCTTGTCATTAGACTGTCTCTGTCACCAAAAAGTGGTATGCGGTTGTAGGCCAATGTCGTGATAATTATTAACCACCTCATTAAAGACGCGTTAATGTTGACATAGCGCTCGGCGTGGGATGTACACCCACACGCCTGCCTCTCTTTTTAATTAAATAGCGGGTATGTAGAAAAAGCATTCCAAAATAAATGCAGGAAGGATTTTGTAAGTTCATGTAAATATGAAGTTGCGTAGCTGGACGATATGAAGAATTTGTTAACTTGTTGAAATACACTGCTGGCGAAAAAACATTCATACTTGTAATATGTATACTTTAACTAAAATGAGTTGGTATATGAAGAACTGCCAGCATTAGCGTAAAGCTTTTGAAATGAAGTGACCTAGATATAATGTAAGAAAATTTCAATGTTAACCCTCGTAAGGCGGTGAGGGGTGCAGCTGCACCCCAGACCTCGTTTTTCTTATCTATCTTTTTTAATAATCTTTTTTGATTTTTGTTAATTTTGTTATTCGCATTAAATTCAATTCTAAACGCATTCCACAAATTACAGCATTTAAAACTCTTTGCGTTTACATGTTTTTTTTTTGAAAAATAATTGTAAGGTGCATTAAATGATGAAAATTTCATCCTGAATTAAACGTTTCTGCTGGAACTAACAGAGCTATGGGACAATGTCGGTGTTATTTATGTCACAGAAAAAGACCGAAAGTCCCGGCATAACTGTATTGTGTGTAAAAACTTTGTGTTAATCACACTGTGAACAATTTCATGTGTTTGTCTTGCAGCGATAATATTGTTTTTAAGAAGAAATGAGTACTTTGTTTGTAGAATTATGTTTCATAATATGAAAAACAAGTCCTAATTATCTTTCAAATCAATTTCACCAACGTTCATTATAAAAAAATGGATATACGGATGGGGTGCAAATGCACCCCGCACCGTTGTTTACGTAAGAATCTAAGTACCGCCCTACAAGGGTTAAATAAGTTCGTTACATAATAATTATTACATTGAAAGGAAACTATTTGTCAGCAGCATTATTTACGGGACTAAAAATCACGATTGTAGTTGTGATTTCTATTATTGAATTAGAAGTATACAAACATGTTCGAAAACAGTTTATGATTGTATTGCAATATTAACGAGATATCTAACAAATATACAAAAATTAAATTTTCATTTAATAAACAAAGATCGCAATCATATTTCCCCCTAGTCACACCTCCACAATTATACTCTTCAAGTAGTACCTTCATTAAGTCAGTTGTGGTACAAAATGGTACAACCCACGCGATTAGTAACTTACAAATTGGCGCCCAACGTGGAACTTATCTTTTAAACTATTTATACATTTGAGTCCACGAGTCTTTACCCGTGCGTCATCATTTAAAGCATACGAAATAAGTCGATGATAAGTCGGAAATTGAAATTTACTAAACGCAACAACTAGTGAGAGTAAGTAGCTACAGCTCCTATTACGGGTTAAAATTTGAGTTATTAAATATGTGTTTTATCTCGCCAGGTATGGATGACGCACGGGTAAAGACTCGTGGACTCAACTGTATTAAACCTTTCTTACAAATTTGTGCCTTTACAAGATGATGGTCCGTTCCACATTGTGTCCGTCTGTAAACTCTGATATGGTACGGTACATATGTATCCGGGAAGTCTGTCTGAATATAATGTAGTCGATTATTGATTTTTGATGGAGTGCAGATAGAGTCCATGTATACAGTGTGTTCCAACGAAATTTTGACCCCCGCCCCCAGAAACTCAGAAACCGAAAGTTTCTTCACTAGTTAAAAAAACCCGTCAACTTTTATTGAAAGGGGGACGAATATACTTGCAAAATCCATGTCCTCAAATGTAACCCCCTGCTGCCCCACATCAACCGCCAGTTTTTTTAATTGCAAGTGTAGTCGAGTGGCACATCATTTAAAAGTTAAATTTTTTCTCTACATGACCCTCTCATTTTTTTTAATTTGCGGAATACCCTTAAAGATAATTTTGGATTCAAGTAATTTATAATAAATTTGTCCAAAATTATCTTCAAACCTATTACATAAATTTAAAAAAAAATAGAGTGTCGTGCAGAGAAAAAAATATCTTTCAAATGATGTGCCACTCGATCACACTTGCTATTTAAAACAGACTGGTGGTTAATGCGGGGCGGTAGGGGGTTACATTTGGGGCATGAATTTTGCATGAAAATTCGTCCCCCTTCCCATATAAATTGACGTGTTTTTTGAAGTTATACTTCTTTACGATTAACCCTTAAGATCCTCAATTAATTTATTTAGAAAATTTTATTTTTTTTTAAATTTTGATATATTTAGGGAGAAGGTTTTATTAAGGTAAGGTAATTATTTTTGATTTTTTAGAAAATTGCCGTTAAATATATGTAACGCTAGGAAGATATAGGAGCAAACACATTTAAAATATTTCCGATAATAAATTTCAAAATAAAAAACAAATACAAAACTAGATAAATGAAAAATCATAAACAAGTTATTGTAGATGAAAATCTATGTTGCACTTGATGCACACTCCCACATTGCACTTGCAACCCATGGTAAGCACATATCAACTACAGCATTCATCTGCAAAACGTCTCCTTTTCTTATCAGGAATATAGGTCAGGAGATAATCAATCATATCTTATATCTACGACTACTTGGACGAAGATGGCCTGCCTGGATCTTTTGGTTTGGTACCATATTTCGTAAGATACGATGTTACTAGATACCTTCGAAATTCTAGTTGTGGCATAGCATCATAGGATCTATTATGTACAGTTATGTCCAGCATCAATGTAAATAGACCATAATGTCCATAGTTATGTCCAGAATCAATGTAAATAGACACCACCATCATTTCCTAGAGCAAATTCCTACTTGGTATCTAGCTACATTCGGGTCCATAAGATCAACTTCACCTTTCCTTTCACTAGTTTTTTAGCTTTTGCTAATGATCTGGAAGGCTAAGCCTTGTCAATATCATCATATCTTTCGAAATCTCTTTCACTATTTCGTAAAACACGTTCAACAGGTGCTCTTAGAATTCTCTCGGACAGCTGTTAAAATCATTATATTCCTTAACACCAAACTCCTCGTCTGTAAGCACATTCAATTCTGGAGTGTCAGTACCAATATATTATAGCATCAACCTCTAAAGTTTCAACGGCATCAATCATCTCCAGCGCTTTTTAAAGAGAAAACCCTTTACTGGAACAAACAATATATTACACTTCCAAAAGTTCCGATTTTTGCTCCCATATGTTCCTAGCGTTACATATTATGTAACACCAAAAATTAAAGGCATTTCTTACAAAACCAGGATAAAATTTCTAAAAATTTATATTATCAATAAGAGAAGACATTAATTTATTCTCAATTGAAAACACTTTAAACAAAATATAATAACAAAAGAATAGTAAAAATATACTTACTCAAACTTGAGATCCATTTTATCATAAATAATAAACACCGTCACATAAAACACTCAACTAAATAAACAGGTTAGATCAAATCCTCGAACTAACTGCTGAAAACTAGTAAACAAGTGTCCCCTGAAAGTCTTGCATCATGATCTAGTTAAAATTTTAATCACTTCCCGAATTTAAGGCTTAAGATTTTAGCGGTTTCTGCGTTACATATATGTAACGCTAGGAGCTTAAGGGTTAAGAGTGAAATTTTATAATTCTGGGCGCATGCGCACACAGACAGTATGTAGTTCGTTGCTAATCTTTCAAGTTATGTATGTATCAGCGCAAATAAGTCATTAAAGAATATATTAGTGTTTTTAATAAATGTATTATTTATTATAGTTTTTGTGTCTTTGGATTTGTCTTCCTCTGGAGTGAGATAATAAAATATCTATTACAACATTTTTATACTTAACTTAATCTATTTGTCACCGTGATGTGTAATTATATCCGAGACGTCACGTAGACGGGGCTTGATAGCTTGGTTAGTAGAGCATTGGACCAGAGATCGAGGGTCCCGGGTTCAAATCCCAGACGATCCATATTCTTTTTTTATTTTTGGTATGGTTTAAATAAAAAATTTTTGAAAGTGGTAGGTAAGAAAGTTAATTTAATATTTAAATAAAATACAAATAAACTGTTAAGTATATTTATTTAGTTAAAATTATATAATAGAAATATAACTTCTTACGTGCGTACAAAGTACACACACATTCTTTTTTTTTATTTTGAAGAAGCTCTTGTGAGTTTGGGGGGGGGGGTGTCAAATTTTCGTTGGAAGAGACTGTATGTATAAATGTATTTATATTTGTAAAATCTATAAAATTTGTTGTGATTTTTCAAGTTTTTACATGTCTAAATATTTTTAATCTTACATTTAATTTTTTCTACTAAAGGATGATAAATATACTATTAATAATAAATGTTGTTCTGAAGCTATTTCCTTGTGGCATTTTTATAATTAAGTATTTTCTATGGGAAATAAGCCACAGTTTTAATAAAAAATGAATTTATTAACGTTTCGAAGCCCAAATCGGGTTTCGTCGTCAAAATACAAAATACTATTAAAATAAACAAAAATGTTGTTGCTAAGTAAAAAAAATTCTTCTAATAATTTATTTAATCTGACTCATTTATATTGGCAATTCAGACGTATATTATAAATTTTAAAGTAGAAGACTTTAAAATGATATCGCCAATATTTATGAGTTGCGTTCCTGGGACGACTTTAATAAAAATGGTTCATTCGATTACATGAAATCAATCCCAACTCAAGTTGAGTTTTTTCCAGGTTTTCCCTCGTGATTTACTATGGAATCTCTAACGCGAGAATTTTACTGTCATCGTTGCATTTGGTTGTCTTTTTAAAGACAGATCACATGCTATGATTTTTTTACGACGGATATTCTTGAGTTGGGATTGATTTCATGTAATCGAATGAACTATCTTTTATTAAAGTCGTCCCAGGAACGCAACTCATAAACAAGAATTTTTTTTACTTAGCAACAACATTTTTGTTTATTTTAATAGTATTTTGTATTTTGACAACGAAACCCGATTTGGGCTTCGAAACGTTAATAAATTCATTTTTTAGTAAAATTGTGGCCTATTTCCCATAGAAAATACTTAATTAATAATAAATATTGGTTTTATACCTTCTCCCAATTTTGTATTAATTTATTTTCTTTTTTAGACGTTCCCGTTTGTTTTTCCAAACAAAGATCCAACCCTTTGTTGTATTTTCTCCTGCGTATCCTTTAGGGGCAATTAATTTATTAAATTTGCTTTTTACGGTATACATCCCAACGATTAGGATATTACTCCGCCTCATACTTTTAATTATAATACTTGCTAAAACCCTAACTCTAAACGATCTTCAAATTCTTATTAAATAAGAAACTTGATGTCGATGTTATGTAAATTTTAACTTCAATTTGGCTCCCCCAATTTTTTCCTGGGGTTATTACAAAACGGATGGGCTTCTTAAAATTAATTTACAACTTCCCAAGAAATTTTCACAATTGGTTTTCCGTTATTAAGATGGAAACAGCTTAGTTCAAAATGTTGAATTAAGTATAGATACCTACTGATATAATCAGAAAATAAGTTTTTTTATTTTTATAACTATAGTTTTTAGTTAACTCGGACATATTTGCTGATCATTTGGAAAATACTTTAAAACCGCATGATATTCAATTTGAAATTGAAAACTTTCCACCAATAGATGAAAATATTAGAGAGATAAATCATCTATCTTAAAAAGTCACTGAGGTATCCATGAGAAATCTTGAAAAAGCTGCCCAGAAAAGTAATAGTTAAGCCATCAAATATCTTCATTGCGTCGATTAGATTTAAATACTTCCCAAGAACGGTAGCGGACGCGGACGGTAGCGGAAATAGCTATGATAGCAAAACCATCAAATAAGGCCACATCACACCGAACGTACAATCGTATCAATAAAATCATAAGAAGAAAGATATTGATTATTATATTATAATAAGAACAATTTTTTAGATTCTCTTAAATTTTGAACCTTCTCTTATTACCTTAAGACATTAGGCAGACTAATATTTAGTAAAATCTTGCGGTATTATTTTATCTGACTGCACATTCGTTAAATATGAATATTGTCGATATATCGATTTCCCGTTTTAATATGAGCGTGGGAATCCAACCGTCAATATCAGTACAAAGAAAATATTAGTCTTTCACTGAAATGATATTAGATTTTTTTGCTATTTTAAGTCCCAACCTACGTTTTTATACAGGGAAGCAGTCAAAACGCCGAAAATGGGTGAACTTCATGTAGGTAGGAACAGTAGGGAGCTGTTAAGATCATCAAATTTAGGAAACTTAGATACCTTAGGACATACTAAGATAAACGAAAAGTGCCGCCTCGCGCAACTGATCATCCATTGATCATCCAAGACTGAATCAGTCTTGATTCACCATCTTTGTTTAGAGCCGCATTGGACAGAGACAGATTTGCCAGTGAAATCGTTAACTTCCACTAAAGGAGCCAGTACCATGAGAAGAGTGTTTTAAATGCTGAACTGTAGTGGTATTGTCATAACAGAATTGCCATTTCTTTACCAGCGTTCTGCCATTAATTGCATTTTGTAGGTTTACCGTAGATTCTTCTATAGTTTCTCTTATGATTTATGGTTAGGACTGTTGGATCATCAGCAAATATGACTAATCGAATATTTTCTGTCTCCGCAATGTCAGATATATCCAAAAGGTATAGTACTGGTCTAAGAACGCTACATTGTGGAACAGCTGCGTTTATTGGCTTTGACTCAGAGTACTCGTTTTACATTTAACTCTAAATGTTCACTGGGGTATGTATGACTGCAATATTTCAACGAGTTGCATAGAAAATATTTCCTTTAACTTCAATTAACGGGCCTTCATGCCATACTTTGTAATGCTTTTGCGAATAATCGATTATATTGATCACCCTGTAAAAATAATAATGTAAATGTTACCTAATATTACTGAATACAGAATTGAATAACCTGTCAAATGAGCTAGCGCATGACCCTTATTCTCCTTTAAAAAATAATCGATTATATTATCACGCCTAGATGGGTAACATTACTAGTATGATACCTATATATATGCCAAAAAATCTTAATTGAAAAATAAAAACCGAGTTGTGTCGGGATTTCTCTCCAAAATCTCACATCCTCAAAAAAATTAATTTATTACATAATTTTGCACTTTACTGTATATTCCGAACAACTAACTTTGTTCCTTAATCCTGCTATTTTTTACGTCAATAAGTCTCCTAATATGCATGGGTTTCCTTAGAAAACGCCAGAAAATGATCGGTGTTTTTGCCTTTACGCTGGGAACTCATTCACTTTTGCAACAGATGGCTTTGTTTTGTTCTCGGACTAAGGAAGCCAAGGGGTGAGGGGTGTAAAGAGAAAGCCGTAATGCTTTTTCAATGTTGGCAATTACTTAGAGATGAAAATATGTGGTGCCAGCTCGGGGTTTTATTCTCTTTTGTTTTCACATCTACGAGAAAAGAGCAGAACATATTTAGTGTTGGTGTTTGTTTTGATTAAAAGAGATCCTGTTTGTGCAGCTTGCTTTATTATTTAAACTGAGCAGAATATCCTAGCCGAAAACCTGGAAATGTGGATTCTGTTTCGTGTCTTGGAAGTATATAATAATATACAATCACATAAACTTCACAGAGACTGAATAACTATAAAAAAGGTAAAATTAGTAAAATAAAACTTATAACAAAGAAACATTGAATATGGATATTTACACATACATACAGACACTGATCTATACTTTGTTTCACGTTAAGAATAGAACGATACTCTTTTGGAGATCAGTGTTGCCAAACCTCTCGCACACGGGAGGATACTCGGCTGCCGATATACGATTAATTAAATCGAGTACGGCATGGCATCGGCGCGCTTCTATCGTTTATAAGAAATACATGGGGCTAACTCCGTAATATTCTATTCTTAACATGAGACGCTCTATGGTAGGAAACAGACCAAAGCAGTGGAAGACTAATCAGAGACTAAAACTAGTAGAAAAGAGAAGAAAGAAGGCAAAGAGTCATAAATTCAGTAAGTACAAAAGGAATATAAAATAATAATAGCTTTATTATCCAGCCAATATCCATTTGTATTGGATTAATAAATTAATCCAGATTGTATCTATTAATTAGAGAAAATCTTAAATTTAAAAAATAAACTAATAGTGCAGCCGATATGGGAAAAAATTGTGCATTTAATGATAGAAGTATGTAATTTGGACCACATATACTACACATAAGTTAAAATTTAGATACGAGGCCATATCAGACTTTGCCTTTTACAAAAATGGGGACATTCAAAATGGCGACTATCCATATGGGACTAATAGCACGATAACTTTTGAACGAAATGTCAGATTTCAACCAAATTTGGTATATAGGTTATTTTTTTGATGTATAATATTAGGGTCTTGAACCGGAAGAATCCGTTTACCATAAGTTGCGTTTTTCCTGGTTTTTATGTAAAAATATGTTGTTTTTTTTCAATTATTTCACCCTGTATGTATTTTTTTTTACCAAAAGTGATTACCGCCATTGAAAAGAGCATAAGAATATTTTTTAGGAAGTATTTTGAACATTTTAGTTATGTTAACTACCATTTAATAAATGCATAACGTATATTCACATGTACCTATGGGCGGCAGCTTAATAATCTTGAATGCCCGCCATTTTTGTAAAAGACTAAATCTGAGATGGCCTCATATCTAAATTTGAATCTTATTATGAGTATGTGTGGTCCAAATTATATGCTTCTACCATTAAATGCACAATAATTCTTATATTATTAATTGCACGAATCTGTCGAAAATAGGTACCAACATGTGAAGATACGTTATGCATTTATTAAATGGTAATGAATATAACTGAAGAGTTCAAAATATTTCCTAAAAATATTTTTACGCTCTTTTCAACGCCGGTATTAACTTTTTGAAAAATTAATATATCCGACGCCTTGAAGGGCACTAAGGATTATGAGAAAGAAGAAGAAGAAAAATTAATATATACGGGGTGAAAGAATTGAAAAATAAACAACATATTTTTACAAAAAATTAAGGAAAAACCCAACTTCTGGTCAACCGATACTTCCGGTTCAAGAGCTCTACCTTATACGTCAAAAAAGAACCTATTTACCAAATTTGGTTTAAATTGGACTTTTCGTTCAAAAGTTATCGTGCTATTAGTCACATATGTATCGTCGCCAATTTGAATGCCCGCCATTTTTGTAAAAGGCAAAATCTGAGGTGGTCTCATATCTAATTTTTAACCTTTATATGTGTAGTATATGTGGTCCAAATTATATGCTTCTATCATTAAATGCACAATTCTTATAATATTTGCACGAATCTGCCGCACTAGAAATAGGTACCTTAACGAATTTTCGCATTTTCTATTATTTTTTATTGGAATTTAACCATAATTTCGATTATTTTGACGTCTATTTAGATTTGATATAACGATTTCCGAAAATGAAATCGAAACAAAAAAAATCGTGTCAAATAAATTTAATTTAAAACTTAATTAATTTGTGGTTAACATTCAACAAAAACAGTAAATAAATTAAAATGCCATACTAATACAGCTTCATAATCATAATCTTCGGATAAGACAGGATTTGTAGATTGGTAAATGCCTATATTTGGGAAAATGCTTTATTTGGTTCATTATTATGTGTATACTGTACCACGGAATTAGACGCAAAGGCGAAGAAGATCTCGAAGATACCCAATTTGGTTTTAGAAATGCTATGGGAACCAGGGAGGTACTTTCTACGCTAAATGTCCTATTACAAAAATGTCGTGACCAAAGAAAAGATGTACTTGCATGTTTCGTGGACTTCGAAGAGGCATTCGATAAAGTAAATCATGTAAAATTGATGCAGATACTAGAAAATATAGTAATATATGACAAAGATATTCGTATCATTAAACATTTGTGCTGGAATCAAACTACACACAACGCAAAAGTCTAGGGATATTTTTATAAATAGACGTATTTTGTTTATCTGTAATCAACTTAAAAAAAGTAATACAAAATTTGTAGTTTAAATTGTTGTTTAATATGTCAAAAACCATAAATTGCAAAAAAACAGAAAATTGGAGCAAAAAAAAATATATTGCAAATCACCCATATTTCACATACCACCATAAAATGTCAAAAATACGAAATATAAACTTACAATAAAGTATGGCCACCACGTTGGTTTATCACAGCTCTACATCTACTGTTCATGCTCCGAATCACATTGTTAATGTCTGCTTGAGGTAGTGGTGTCCATTGTTCTCTCAGAAGCTCTTTTAATTGAAACTCATTGTAGATATTGCCCACATGTGGAGTAATTCTTCGTTGGAGCATGTCCCATACATGCTCAATAGGATTCAAGTCCGGTGATTGTGCTGGCCACGGCAATACATCAATACCCTCGTTATCCAACCAGTTTGTTACAATATGCGCAACATGTGATCGAGCGTTATCATGCATAAAGTAAAAATTTTCTCCAACAGCAGCAGCAAACGGGCGCACAACAGGTTCAAGAATAGTGTCCAAATATTGCTGACTTCTGAGAAAACCACGTGGGAAAATGCGGTCAGTTCTTCACTCAATCATGATTCCGCCCCATACCATTAATGTACCACCTCTGTATGCATACACTTCTTGAAGATGTCGTAATCGTTCTCCATTTCCGGTTCTTCTCCAAACTCTTGTCCGACGAGAATCTGGATGAAATCCATATCTAGACTCGTCACTAAACAAAACTGTGGTCCGGTCATTGTCAGTCCAATTCTGAAACATTTGACACCAGGTTAATCTTGCAGCGCGATTGCCTCTAGATAGAGGTGGACATCTCAGTGGTCGCCGACTACGAAGATTGGCTTCATGGAGACGATTCCTCACAGTACTGCGGCTAATTGTTACATTATGTGCAAGCTGTAATTCATTAACCAGCTCGGGTGCTGTGATTGTTGGCTGCCTTCTGGCATTTAAAATTAAATATCGGTCTTGAGCCACGGTTGTATAGCGACCACGTCCTCGATGTTGCTCGGCTGGACTCCCAGCGTCTCTAAACCGACGCCACAAACGACTTACGACGCTTTTGGAGACACCCAGCTGGTCAGCAACTTGAGTTTGTCGCATACCAGCTTGAAGGAGGCCCACGGCTCTATTCATCTCGTCCAACGTTAAATGTTATCGTTGCATGGTAAAATGACAATATCTTTAACTCACCTATTAAGCAAGAATGGTATAAAGTGACTAAAATTAAATATAAACGAAACATAAAAATGTCGATTTTTTTTGTCCATTATAAAAAACATTCTGAAACACGTATTGCTATCAGTTTTACATTTTTTTTTGATAAGAAGTGAGTGTCTGTATCAACAATTATAGTACAAGCAAATTTATATGGGCATGAAATTTCTGTCATTGGTATTGTCAAATTATTAAAATATCCTTAGACTTTTGCGTTGTGTGTACTATCGTAGAAATTGAATATAACTACACCGATGAAATGTCCACACAACGAGGAGTCATACGAGGTTGTATTTTGTCGCCAACATTGTTGAATATTTATTCGGACTAGTTATTTAAAAAGGAACTTGAGAGACATCTATATGGAATAAAATCCAACGGGGAACTAATGTGATAATACGCAGACGATACAGACGAAAAAATTCAGTCAGATAATATTGAAGGTCTCCAAATTCTGCATGAACGTAGTCACGAGGTAGGAGAGGAAATGGGCATTAAAATAATCTCAAATAAAACCAAATTTTTAGTTTTTAGTCGTAACTCACATCCAGATGCCGAGCTTCAAGTAAATGGAGTCCAAGTTGAGAGAGTTCACAAAATGACATATTTGAGAACTGTGAGAACGGACCAGCTAGATCCAGACATAGAAATATAACGTAGAATAGCAATGACTAAAACTACTTTTATGAGAATAAAGTAATTTCTTTGCAATAATCATCTCAGTTTAGAACTAAGACAAATAATGGTTAAGCGCTATGTTTGGTCCGTACTTTTGTATAGTGCAGAAATGTGGACGCTTAAAGTATCGATCATGAACAGAACTGAAGCATTGGAAATGTGGATTCTTAACGGATACTGAAGATACCTTGGACAGTAAGAAAAACTAATTAAGAAATACTAAGGAGGGTCAACAAAGATAGAGAACTTCTAAAAACTGTTAAACACAGGAAAATGTTTTATCTGGGACATATAGTGAGGGGAAGTCGATATAAAATATTACAACTGGTCCTTAAAGGAAAAATAGAGGACAGTAGAGATGCAGGACAATAACTATTCCATATTGCAGAAGATCGAGAAGCCTTCGCAATGGTGATCTCCAAGATCAGATAATTCTGATATGGCACATGAAAAATAAGATTATGTGTATATGGGATTAGCCACAGGTTGATTATAATGAAAATTACCTTATTATCTAAAAATTTTAGACGTCTTTGCTGTATTTATTGACTATGAGAAGGCCTTTGATCGAGTACAACATCACAAATTAATTAAAATGTTAAAGGAAAAAGGAGTTGATAGTCAAAATGTAAGAATCATAGAACAATTATACTGGCGTCAAACAGCGACAGCTTGCATAAATGGAAAATCAACAGAAATATGTAAAATACAAAGAGGTTGTATACTGTCCCCACTGTTATTCAATTTATATTCAGATATAATATTTAAGGAAGCGCTGCATAATTTGGAATGGGGTGTGAAAGTTAATGGAATTCTGATAAATACAATCAGATATGCAGACGATACAGTTATTTTAAGTGATGATATGAATGGATTACAACACCTTTTAAATGCCATTGACATAGTGGGAAGAGAGTATTCAAAGAGTACCCAGTTTTAAATATCTTGGTTGCCATATTACTGAACAACTAGATCCAAATAAAGAGATAAAATGTAGAACCGAGATAGCCCGCACGACATTTTTAAAAATGAGGTCATTCTTCTGTAATGATACCTTGCAACTTCAACTTCGAAAGCGCATGATTAAATGCTACATTTGGTCAGTCCTCTTGTATGGTGTCGAATCATGGACAATAAAAATATCAACCTTGAACCGTTTGGAGGCCTTTGAAATGTGGCTGCACAGACGTATTCTGAAAATACCATGAACGGCTATGCTGACAAATATGGCAGTCCTTAAGAGAGCAAATGCTACTCGCGAGCTGCTTGATAACATCAAATATAGAAAGATGACCTATTTTGGACACGTAGTAAGGGGAGACCTGTATAATATTCTTCAACTTATTATGATGGGTAAAATCGAAGGACGCAGAGCAATTGGTAAAAAGCAGGCCTCTTGGTTGAAGAATATCCGGGAGTGGACAGGAATAAAGAAAGCAGAACACCTATTTAGAATAGCTCGAGACAGAGACAGTTTCGCCATGTTAATCGCCAACGTCAAGGGGACTTGATAGGGCACGTTAAGAAGAAGAATCTAAAAATTACCGAAGTTTCCATTTCCACTCCGGAAGTCGTCCACGAAGAAAAGCCCCTTGTAGCGGAATAATTTAGTGACTTGTAACCGTTGACCTGAAGATGCTATGCATACTGTAGAGAGCGAAACCGGTCATCGGAAGTTACAATAAATGATTGAGAGTACGTCTGTCTTTTACTTCATTCAAAATGAACTCTCACATGCAACCCATTCAACATTTTTTTTACAATTGTTTACAGGTTTCGTTTTTTTCTGAGAAATAAGGGAAATATTCGCAAACAGAAAATCATGAAGCAATCTGGCACCATCGTCTATTTTTCAGTTGACGGGCAACTGTATTTTTGCGTGAATACCCTTTGTGTATGGGTCTTGATTTCAATTGACATGATAACATAAAGAACGCTGAAATATATTGTACTAAATACCAAATTATTCGATGTCATCCTATAATTCATGTACTAGATATTGAGTCTGGTGAATCTTTATTACTATACAGATTTACAACCTTCTGGTGGACACTATGTTCGTCTTAAATGTATTGTTATGCTCTACCTTTTCTATTTATTTAGATTAATTAGCAAAATCTTAATTTGATTGATTATTTTTTTCACCATTTCCTTCTTGATAGTCTCTATGTTTCTGTTATTTTCCTCTATTGCTTGTTTTGTTTCCTGTTGATTGTCATCCATTTTTTGTTGTGTTTCTTCCATGACTCGTTTTGCTTCTTCCTGATTTTTATCCATTTTATCCATTTTCTTTGATGTTTCTTCCTGATTTTTATCCATTTTCTTCCTGATTTTTATCCATTGTCCTTTTTGATTCATCCATTTTTTGTGATTTTATTTGCATCAGTTGTAATAATTTTTCTATATCTGACAGTTCCTTTTTTCCTGTTTCCATGATTGTTGTGTCTAAACTGTCTTCTTGATCTGAATGTTCTTGTTCCAAATGATCTTCTTGTTTTTTGTTTTCTTTGCTTTTGCTTCTGGTGATCGACATGTAGTTAAGATTTATCCCCGCCTGATACGAAATTCGAAAATACCCTATCTGTTGCAGCCACGAAAATTTTCTCTTACCCAATGTAATACGAATATTTCAAAATTCATCAAATGCAAATATCAAATAAATAAAATCAATCATTAAAATTGTACCTAAAGGGATTTTATATGTCGTAATTCAAATATATAAATTTTGACCACTCAATATAGATTTTCAAAAACCTACTTTTCCTCTGTCTTCCCTTTCAAAGTTGCAACCAGAAATACTTTCTTACTGCACCATCAGTTGGGACGCCATTTGTCATGCTCTACCTTTTCTATTTATTTAGATTAATTAGCAAAATCTTAATTTTATTGATTATCCAATTATTTTATTTATTGCCTATGTAGGGCCGGTTGTTCGAACGCTAATCAAAAATGATCACTATCAAATATTTAATTACTGTCACAACTGTCAATGTCAACTTTGGTTGGGTTGCTGAAAACGTAATTGATTATAATTATGAGATTAGTTAATCAATTAACATAACAATTATTAACATAATTGATTAACTAATTTCATAATTGTAATCAATAATTATGTTTTCAGCAACCCAAACAAAGTTGACATTGACAGTTGTGACAGTAATTAAATATTTGATAATGATCATTTTTGATTAGCGTTCGAACAACCGGCCCGTAAAGACATCACTAAATTCCAATTAAATTTTCCAATCAATTTTATTATCAGGGCTAATTTTGTATTTGATACAATACCTGTAATCTGTGGCTTCTAGTATTTCTAGTTGCTTACTTCTTCCAGGGTAGAAATAGGGAAATTGACAACACTCAAATTCATATAAATGTAATCTATTGTTTTTATCAAATGCCGTGTACATATGATTCAAAAATATTAAAATTTAACTTTGTTGCAACAATCTCTAACTTAATAAATTAAAACTCTAACTCTGATATCTCCTTGGTTTGACAAAATTATTTATTTAATTAATTTCTTATTTACTCATAATAAATTGAATGAATTTTACTTTTCTTCTTTTGAATTGATTTCT
This sequence comes from Diabrotica virgifera virgifera, assembly GCF_917563875.1. Classification (NCBI taxonomy): domain Eukaryota; kingdom Metazoa; phylum Arthropoda; class Insecta; order Coleoptera; family Chrysomelidae; genus Diabrotica; species Diabrotica virgifera. Next base: position 16,540,411 of record NC_065448.1, read on the forward strand.
CAAATTTGAAATGACTAACTGCGTTACAAAAAAATTGTTCAATAAACAATTAAACAAATATGGTCTTGATATAAATAACTTTTCTCCATTCAGACAAATGATTTGACTAACCTTTTATTCTTCACTCCCTCGTTTTCTGGACTGCGCTGTCCTTGATTATCTTAACACGTACTCTCTGGTTGTTGCGAAAAAATCCCCCTCGTCAAAACTGCTTCCAAGAAAAGCACACACGACTTGCTCGAATATCTTGTGCACAAACGGATAATAATCAGCTACTCGTTCTAGACAAAACAAAGGAATCTCCCTCGGACCAGGAGAATTAACTCTTCAATCGGTCGACGATTTGGTTTCAACTTGACTCTGCTCACAAAGGCTGATCACACCAACTCTACACTGATTCTACACTTTTGAAAAACTCGACTGCCTTCTCTCGATGTTCATTACACACTGACTTTATTTTTCTCTCAAATCCATACTCTCACATCCATTATCCCTTCTCCCGATATTTTTCGTCCACTAAACAACAACCTCTCTCAAACCATTTATTTCTTAAGAAACCCAATATTGTTCCACATAACTTTTTCCAATTTGTCAAATTTCAAGGAAAATCATAATTAGTTATTTTCTACTCTCTACTTTTACAACTAAAAATAATACAAATTGTATAACACATTAAAATACCTTCCCGGAAGGATCCGAAAAACGTTATTATCCCGTCAACGCTCTCTCCACTTTCTAATCACCGAAATGTTTTGTTAATGTCCCGTCCATTTCGTTGAATAATTATCACTAATCGTTTTAATTTTTTCGAAACACTTGTTTACTAGTGAAATTAAATTCTAAACAAATTTGGCCATATAGAGGGTGATGAAAAACTATCATTTCATGGTCGTTGATATAAATTTAATTTTTTTGAATTTCCTTAAAAAAACAACTCCACAACAGTACATACAAAATGATTACACACGTAATAAGAAAACGATGTGACTCGATCCAATCCTGCGTCGTTCCATTAAACATTCCATTCAGGAGTCGCTAAAAACAGGATTTTAAACAACTCACGTCCGTTGTTGAAAATGATCAATAGGTTTCACCGACCAGCCACCAAGAAACACTTCTTGCTGACGCCCATCATCTCAAAACTTCTCGGAATCATGTTCTCCTAATCGACAAAATCGACGAAGACGCCCCCACATAGGACCTATCTTAAACAGACACCACGAAACGACAGGGTCTTCTAGGAACGGGGTGTTTATATCCAGTTTATAGTGTATTATGTCGTTTATATGATAGGAACAGATTTAACACTGATACTGAAAGTTCAAATGGAAATATGGTAGGTTCGCCGTAATAAGTAATACTCGTATACTGGATGGATTTAATCTTTGCGAATATTCAGTAGGGATCATACTTAATTTTATACAAAATACGTTATAAACATATAATAAGGAGCTTTTATTTCCTAATGTTTGTTAAAGTGATATTATTTTTAGCCATCTGCCCTTCGCAACCATGAATTAAGTACACTTGTCACAATAAGTTGAATAATAATCCGGAGTAAGCGATATTTAGGTCAAAGGCGGATCCAGCACCGATTTTCGGGAGGGGCCATGAACGTTTTTTGGGGAGGAGTGCCAGGGGGTCTGGGAGTAATTTTTAAAAATTAGGGTTACAATGGCGAGTTTTAAGGCACTTTTCATACACTTTTGAGTGCCATAAAGACATTGAAAAAGTAATCTTTATTAAAGTCAGTACGGATTCCTACACATTTCTTCAGATCCAAGTGCAGTTCTTTTAATAACTTTAATACTATTTTTCCAATGCTTCTCCTGGCAGGCCTTCTTTTCCCATCTTCCTTGATTTTCACTAATTATTTTTATGTTCTCATAAGCGTCAATGAACCTGACAACCTTCACGAATGTTGTTATTGTGTATGTATCTCAAATTTAGAGAAAGCTGTTCCACGTGGGATACGTCGTCGATAGTTTCGTCAAATACGACAGAGTAATAATTTGCACTCTGAACCTGATTCATAATTTGTTCAATTATTTCTCCACAACATGTTATCAATTTATTTTGAATGATTCTACTAATGTATGTTGCTCAGGAAGATGCTGTGGATAGGTGTTGTTTAAGAGTCTTATCTCCTGATGCGACTTTAAACCTTAATAATTCTCCTCATTGCTAGGTCCAGCATCTTCGTCCAGAAGCAAAAGGCCATCATCACGATTGCCACTTAGAGGAATATTTTGTCGACCTAAAAACCCTATAGACTCTACTTTTGGTCGTAGTCTTTCTCAATTTTCTTGTATCTCTTTAGATCTCAGAGAGTCTATCTGGTTAATGACTGACTTTTGCGGGTTGCGATAACTTTGTAGAAAATTCATCCCAACCTGAACGAATTTCTTGTGGTATGATGTTTTTCATGAGTTTGTATGCCTCCGTCTTTGCTCATGAGTTTGGCGAAAGATGATAAAGGTTTAGTGACAAGCTTTTGGGCTATAATCCCTTTATTGTGACCATATTTTTCATTAGAAAAATAAAACGAAATCCTTAGAATATGCGAAAGTACCAACCAACTCCTTTGTTCTAAGCGCTGGTGACGCAAGCAACGCTTCATTTCTTTTTAATTCTGTGTGTGTACAGAATGTGGAAATTTACACGATTTTAATGGCTGCCGAGATCGTTCTTACAATTCGCACTCTGTAAAATTATCAACATTTTGATTTAAAAATCATCCTATGTCATTCTTGAAGCTACCATTACTGATTTTGTTCAGTTTTAGTCAAGAAGACATATTTATCCTCATATATAAATATGTGTTTGAAACTAAAAACTTTTGAACTGCAAATATTTAAATTTATATTTTTTTTAATTCTCGGATCCGCCATGGCCATGGCCCCCTTTCTGGATCCGCCCTTGATTTAGGTCCTCTTATTATAAAAATCACAATATCACAATATCACAGTATCACAATAAACGGTACCCAACTTGAAAAAGTAAACGAATACAAATACTTGGGAACCCTTATCAATGAAACAGGTGACCAAAATCACGAGATAAAAAGACGTATTGAAATTGCCAGGTCTACTTTTATAAAAATGAAAAAATTATTTTGTAATCGTGATATTAGTATTCATGTACGAACTAGAATGTTAAAATGCTATGTATTCAGTACTTTGCTCTACGGTGTTGAGTCATGGACTCTTAAACAGAGGAATATTAAAAATCTTGAAAGCTTTGAGATGTGGTGCTACCGCCGTATACTAAGAATAAGTTGGGTGGATAAAATTACAAATGAAGAAGTAATACGCAGAATAAATAACAAGCCAGAAGTTGTACTAAATATAAATAAGAGAAAATTTGAATACTTAGGCCACCTGATGAGGGGACAAAAGTACACATTCCTACAAAACATAATGCAAGGAAAAATCCAAGGACGAAGAAATCCAGGCCGTAGAAGAATGTCCTGGATGAGAAATTTGAGAGAGCGGTTTGGCTGTACCACTAATGAATTGTTCAAAACAGCAGTAAATAAAATTAGAATCGCCCTAATGATATCCAATCTCCGATAGAAGAGGCACTCAAAGAAGAAGATTATAAAAATATGACCGAAGTATTGGACCTTTCTCATTTTGATGATGTTGAGTGTTGATTAACTCTCGCTCTTCGTGCATGGTCTAGCACACGTTTGTTATACCCGCTTTACATCAACACTAAATTGAACAAGAAATTTACCAACTTCTTCAAGGTCAAATTTGACTTATATATATATATAGTTTAGCTCTCCAGGCCTAGAAGGCCCATGGCTTGGTTTACTATTCCTTTCCAATCTCTCCTATTTGCTGCTTTATTTTTCCAATTTGTGATTTTCAGTTCTTCTATGTCTTTTTCAACATCTTTCTTCCATCTGGTTTTCGGTCTACCTTTCTTCTTCTTTCCTCCTATTCCTCCCGTTAGTATTTTTTTGGGAAGTCTCGTGTTTGGCATCCTTTGGATATGTCCCAACCATCTCAGTCTTTGTGATTTTACGATCCCTACTATGTTTGGTTCACCATACATCCTCTCCAATTCCACATTTGGTCTTCTTATCCACATTCCATTCCATATCTTTCCGCCAAATATTTTTCTTAGGACTTTTCTTTCCCATACTTTAAGCATGACTTGCTCGGATTTGTTCATCGTCCATGTTTCACTGGCATACAAGACTATAGGTCTTATCACTGTCTTGTATATTCTTATCTTAGCCCCTCTAGATATGTTCTTATTTCTCAATAAGTTGTTTAGAGCAAAGATACAACGATTACCAGCCATAATTCTCGCTTGGATTTCTTCTTTTATATTTGGTCTCCTAGTGAATGTCGCTCCTAGATATTGGAATCTCTCTACTTCCTCGAATTTATATATTTTTGCCTCTGTGTTTATTGTCAGGTATTGTCCTTGTGTGTATTCTCGTTTTGTCCATTCCATATATTTAGTCTTTTCTTCGTTTATGTATATCCCTTTCTTTCTTCCTATCGCCTCTAGTCTTTTTAGTATTTCTTGTAATTCTTGTTTGCTTCTGGCTATCATTACTATGTCATCAGCGAATGCCAAGCATTGGTGTTTTCGTTGGTATACAAGTCCTGTCCTGTTAATTTCGGCTTCTCTGATGACTATTTCAAGAAGGATACTAAACAACAGTGATGACAGTGGGTCTCCTTGTCGTACCCCTTCACCGACCCTAAACTTATCTGTTTCCTTTCCATTTATTTTAACCCTGTTCTCTGTTTCTCTGAGTGTAACTTTTACCATCTTTATTAATTTTTTACTAATTCCAATTTCACATAGTGCTTTGTATATTTCTTTTCGCTTAACTCTGTCAAAAGCTTGTTTAAAGTCAATGAATAGGGCCATTGTAGATTTTCCGTATTCGTAGCTTTCCGCTTGTATCTCACGCAGCAGGAAAATTTGATCCACCGTGCTGCGTCCTCTTCTGAATCCACATTGATATTCTCCTATGTCATTATCTATCTTTTGTGTTATCTTGTCTTTTATATGTACTGCAAGTATTTTATATGCAACGTTTAGTAGGGCTACTCCCCTGTAATTATGGCATAAACTTTTGTCGCCTTTTTTGTGAATTGGACACAGTGTGGCTTCAGTCCATTCTTTTGGTATGTGTTCTTGTTCCCAAATTTCTTTTATCAGCTTTTCCAAATGCTTAATTAGTACTGGTCCTCCATATTTAAACATTTCAGCTGTTATTTCATCCTTACCTGGGCTCTTGTTTTTCTTTAGTTTTTCTATTATTTCTTTTATTTCTTTTTCATTAGGCGGTCTTTCCTGCATTTCTTCTTGATCAATATTTTCATTCGGTCCTTCTTCTTCTTCTTCTGCATATTCTGTTGTGGGAATTTCATTTAGAAGCTCTTCGAAGTATTCTCTCCATCTGCTCAGTATTTCTTCGTCGCTTACTAAATTCCTTCCATTTTTGCTTTTGTAGTGTACAGGTTTTCTTTGGAACCCCTTTTTCTCATTTTTTACTCCTTGATATAAGTTCCTGACTTCTCCATTTTTATAGTTTTCTTCTATGCATTTCAATTTATCTTCGTTGTACTTTCTTTTCTTTACTCTTATGATTCTTTTAGTTCGTTTTCTTTGTTCGTTGTATTGTATCTCCATCTCTGGTGTTTTCACTTGCATCATTTTGAGTCTTAACTTATTTCTTTCATCCAGTTCTATTTTACATTCTTCATCAAACCATTCTTTGAATCCATCTTTTATATTTCTATTACTGACTTGCGCTGCTTTGGTCATACATACTTTTATTTGCGTCCATTTTTGTTCGATGTTTTCATTTTCTGCAATATTTTCCAGTTCTCTAGTGACTAGTCTTTCATATTTACTTTGTTCTTCTTCTGACAGTAGTCTAATAGGTTTAGTTACTTTGTACCTTTTTTTCTGTTGATTTCTAAGAACTGGTATAACCTGTTTAAGTTGTATTCCGACTATAAAGTGATCTGTGTCTGCATCCGGTCCTCTATATGTTCTTATGTTCTTTATACATTTTTCCATGTCTTTTTCGATGAGCACATGATCTATTTGATTTATGGTTTTTCCATCTGGTGATCTCCATGTTCCTTGATATATTCTTTTGTGTTGAAAGTACGTGCTCATAACGATCATGTTTTTTTCTTTTGCAAAATCTATTAAGAGGTGACCATTTTCATTCGTTGTTTCATGCAGACTATATTTTCCTATGGTGGGTGTGTATATTTCTTCTTTTCCTATTTTGGCATTAGCATCACCTAGTACTATTTTTATATCGTATTTGGGAATATTTTCGAATACTGTATCTATTTGACTGTAGAAGTCTTCCTTTATCTCTATGTTTTTCTCTTCAGTCGGTGCATGTATGTTTATAAATGTTATTTTTTGGTATTTTCCTCTTATTCTTAGTATGCATATTCTCTCTGAAATTGGTTTAAAGTCAACGATTAGATCTTTCAGCTTTTTGTTTACTACAAATCCTGTGCCTAACATTCTATTTTCGCCTCCGCTATTGAAAAATAAATAGTCATTTATTTCCATTGAGTTTTGGCCTAGTTGTTTCGTTTCTTGTAGTGCTACTATTTCGAATTTATATTTTTTACATTCATCTACTAGGTGTTTCAGTTTTCCTTCTTCGTATGTTCCTCTTACATTCCATGTTCCTACTAATATATGTTCTTTTATGGGCTGCTTTTCATTAATAATCTGTACATTTTGTCTATTTCGTGTACCTGTACTTTGCCATGTCATCTCCGTTATTTCAGTCTGCTTTCGTTGTATTGCTAGTTTTTTGGTTGTATATTTTTCTCTTTTATGAGTTGTTGTTGGTTGTTATTCCATGTCCATATTTCACCATTAATGATTAGCTTCTGGTATCCTATTTTTACATTTTTTCCATTATGCCTCTCTACCATAGCCTTGCTTCTAATTTCTTTCTGAATAATTCTTTCTTCTTTTGACATATCATCATTAATATAGATTCTTTCGTCCTTTTTGGTTTTTAATTTACTTTTATTTTTCATTACTTCTATTTTGTTTTTCACGCTGTTGAGTTCCACTATGACAGTATTTTCTCCTATTTTCCTTGCTCCATTTACATCTACTGAAACTTGTAGCTCTTTTTCCATAAAATTCTCCATAGCCCCTCGTAAAACTTTCTGATCATTTGTATCAATTTTTATTCCTTGTATTATTACATTTTTTCTCTTTCTTTCTCTTTCCAATTTCTCTATTTTTTCATTTGCTATACTAATTTCTTTTTCTAATTGACCTATTTGTTTTATAGCTTTTTCGTTTGTTTCTCGCAGCTTTTTTATTTCATCTTTGTAGCCGCTTTGTTGATCTTTCAGTTCTTTAATTTCATTCTTTAGTTGTGTGATTTCGTCTCCAGATCTATATTGTTCTTTTTTTATGTCTTTTATATCCATTGCTAATTCCCTCATCATTTTCATCATTTGTTCCATTCCACTTATGTTATCTTCATCTGTTTTTTGTGATGTTCTAGCTGTTATTTTTGATTTTTTGCTGGGATGTTCCTCCTCTTCCCTTCTCCTTTTCATTTCATCATCTAATTCGCTATCTGAACTCATTGTTCTTAATTCCTAGTTATTTTTCGTGCTTGAGTTATTAGTCAATGCGTCACGGGTGAAGTTTCGTGGAGAACTCTACTCACAGTTCAAATTCCCACCCGCACCCGCGCTAGCCGTTACTAATTTTCCAGCACTTTTATTCCTAGGTAAAAATCAAAATCAAAATCCGGCCCTGGTTATCTGTTTATAATAAAATTAATTATATTATAATAAAGTTTTCTACTTACAGCTGATTCTGTTTATTAATATGCTTTATTTTCCTGTAGAAATACACCATTCACAATATTGTTTTGTTTCCACCTACTGCAAAAACCTGCTTTGTTTATATTCGATATCACACAAGTTTTTATCACTTTACACAAGAATTTAATTCCTTATCGTTGGAATTACTTTTTTCCGATTTTTTCACTGTATAATTAGTTTACTAATTAGGTTGTTTATTTATGTACCTACATATATTGGTTTATAGTTACACTGCACTTTTGTATAACACAATTGTTTTATTGCTATATCTGCCCGAGAATCGAGTTAAGATACGAGCTAAACACGTGTGTTCTATTCGCTGGTCAGCGACCGAATCTGACTTATACAAAACACAATTCTAGATCCAATTTTGCCGTGAATAAAAAGAAAATAAAGAAATTTGACAAAATAAAACATGTCCAATTGTTGTATTTCATCAAATTCCTTCATTTTCTTTTGATTCACATTAAAGTTACAGAACACTTTAGGTGATCTGTGGGTAAAATTGGATGTCAAATTGTGTTTTGTACCACAAACCATACATTTTGTACACGTCAAATTTGGCCTTGAATAACTTTGTCAATTTCTTGTTTACTTTATCCACAAGGAAAGAAAAGTTTTTCTGTAGTTGGCTGTATACCATCAATCAAAAAAATTGGAATAAATCCTTTGTAAAAGGTATAAAATTTATTAAAATCCCTAAAGGGCTACATCAGAACAAAACGTTTTCGATTTTATTACAAAATCATCATCAGTGTAAGACAGTCTGGATGCTAGCTGAGCCACCAAAGAAATATAGGGGTAATAACCCTTCAAATATAAAATGTATGCTTTACAGATGCATATTTACTTAAAATGCCTTGTGATGGGCAAAAGGCAACAGGAATAATGCCCTAAGGTAAGGTATTTAAATTCCCATAAAGTCATCGAAATGTAAACTCAATTTTTTGCATCCCACATGTTGGGAATTTAAATACCTTACCTTAGGGCATTATTCCTGTTGCCTTTTGCCCATCACAAGGCATTTTAAGTAAATATGCATCTGTAAAGCATACACTTTATATTTGAAGGGTTATTACCCCTATATTTCTTTGGTGGCTCAGCTAGCATTCAGACTGTCTTACACTGATGATGATTTTGTAATAAAATCGAAAACGTTTTGTTCTGATGTAGCCCTTTAGGGATTTTAATAAATTTTATACCTTTTACAAAGGATTTATTCCAATTTTTGCTTACTTTATTGTTGATGTAAAGCGGGTATTAGATGTTTGTGTGCTGTCCATGGGATTGTGAGCATGCGACAGTAACACCACAACTCGAAAGCTTCTAATTTATTAAGATTTTTTATTTTTGTTGTCCAGGTTTTACATCCATAAAACACAGCGGAACAAGTATAACACTTTAATACTTTTAGACGTGTGTTCAATGACAGACTTCTACTACACAATACAGAACGCCAGTTCTTCTTCTTCTTCTTCTTCTTGCGGTGCCTAGCCATTCTGGATGTTGACGATCAGCATGGCTATCCTAACTTTGCTTGCTGCTATTCGTAATAGTCAGGTTGCCGATGTATTGAACCACTTTTCAGGTTTTAAAGCCAAGATATTCTTCTTCTACCTAGTCCTCTCTTTCAAAATACCTTGCCCTGAAGAATAAGTTGCAACAAACCATATCTCTGTTCATTCCTCATAACATGGCCAAGATATCCTAGTTTGCGCTCTGTAATAGTGTTACACCAATTAATAAAGCTTTTTCGTGCAAGTTCTATTCTGGTCGAAATTTCCTTGTCACTTTCAACCGTGTAATCAATCCAGCTATCCAGATATATAAAGTATTTCACCCTTTCCAGGATTTTGTTATCCAATTTTAGTACCTACCTACATCGATACTAATTTTTCCGACCACATATCCATTTTTTTCTCTGCGTCGATTGTTAAGCCCTTTTTAGTGCATTCGTTGTTTACAGCGATCAACAGGATTTAAAGGCCTTCTAGAATCTGTCATTATGGCAATATCATCTACGTTAGTGATGTAACGAATATTCGTTTCGCATTCGCATTCGCGAATATTCGCATTTGCGAATATTCGCATGTTTTTGCATATTCGCATTCGTATCCGCATTCGCGAAATTTGTGCGAACGTTTTGCGAATATGGAAAACAGAAAAAAAATAATTTTAAGATAATATTAGGTTAATAAAATTAAAATCTATTCACTTCTCATCTTTTTTTATGAAGAAAAGATAACTTAACCTCAAACATGCAGCTACTCTCAAATGGAAATATGCAGGACACAACAGCAGACAAAGAGACGGAAGATGGAATGAAGCGATAACTCACTGGAGGCCTTGGGACTACAAAAGAGGAAGGGGCAGACCACAGAGACCAGATGGAGAGCATTAGCACTAAACCGAGTAGAGTGGAAAAATAAGGGGGAGGAGGAGGCTTACGTTCAACTTTGGACAAATGAAGGGCAATGGATAGATAGAACTTAACCTTGTATAATCACATTATCAGCCGTCACTTTTTTATTACTTGGTATTATGTAATAAAGCTTAAGATTCAGATTGATTTACACTAAATATCAATTAACTTTTCATTATAAGTTTAGAAAACATTACAAAAATAGAAACAAATTAAAAAAAAACTGAATATTCGCATTCGCATCCGCACTCGCGAATGTAGGTAGCAGATATTCGCATTCGCATTCGTATTCGCGAATGTTCAAAAAATGACATTCGTTACATCACTAATCTACGTACCTGATGTTATTAATAATTTCACTACCGATTGTAACACCCTCGCTATCCCAAAACCTGGTTGAGTGTAGGCATTAAACAACATCGGTGGCATACTCTATTCCTGTCTTCCACCACGCTTTCTCAAGCTTTTAAAATCTGGTTTCATCGTAACTGTAAACCTGATCGACATTTTTCTTTAGAGGGTAAAAGACTAATCATATCCTTAAAAAGTTTTTCACTACATACCTATAGTAAGTTTTATGACCCCATATCCTTTTCTCCACCGGTCAAGCCAACTGAGACTTTTTACTAAATCTGACTCATCTTTCTTTTTAAAGATGATTGTAGAACTGTAATGCTTTCTTCTGTAATATGGGGTCTGAAATTAGTATTCCTCTTTCACTAGACTGATGAAAGAAATTACCACTTACTTCATTGCATTCACTTTCTTTCGTAGATTTTTACGTATACGTCGTAATAAGCACTGACTACATTATACACTGCAAAAGATCACTGACATGTAGTATACAGGGTGTTTCATTAATAATTGTCCATATTAGTAACTGGAGAAACTTTAGCACAAAATACGAAGATTTAACCTAAAACACTTAAATAAAATGTGGTTCCTTACTGAGTTACAGGGTGTTTTATCTAAAAATTTAAAAACTATTTTTGCTTAGCGTTTTAAAACTACTAGACATATCCTTTTCAGACTTGACAGAAAGTGCGATTACTTGACACCCTACTAAACTATGATAAACAAACGTTTCTAGTTACTACCAGAGGCGTACGACAGGGAATGGTGAATCGTTGACCCTTCTCAAATTCTACGCCACTGGAGGAATGACTATTTTAGTGCCATTTTTAGATTTTCCAATACATTCTACGTAAATAATATACTCTTTATTGGTAACGATAAAGTCATTATTTTTGGAGGTATTTGAAGTTAAATATGAAACGGCACAGTTATTTTGATTAATTTATGATATGATTCATATGATTAAAATTTAAAAATTGTTTGTACCCAGTACTTCAAAATTATTTGGCGTATCCTTATCATACTTTGTAGAAAGTGTAGGTACTGTACACCCTAATAAATTAAGAAAAATAAACGTTTCTAGCTACTACCAGAGGCGTAAAACAGGGGATAGTGGCTGGTTGACCCTTCCCAAATTCTACGCCACTGACGAATTTGCTATTTTAGTGTAATTTTTTGATTTTGCAATACTTTTATGTAAATAATACACTCTTCATTCGTAACGATAAAATGATTAGTTTTCGAGATATTTGAAATTAAAAATGAAGCGACACAATACATCAATCAAAATAACCGTGTCGTTTCATTTTTAACTTCAAAGATCTCGAAAACTAATGACTTTATCGTTACGAATGAAGAAAATATTATTTTCATATAAAGTATTGGAGAATCCAAAAATTGAACTAAAATAGAAATTTCGCCAGTGGCGTAGAATTTGGAAAGGGTCAACCATTCACTTTCCCCGTCGTACGCCTCTGGTAATAGCCAGAAATGTTTGTTTAACATAATTTAGTAGTTTGTACAGTACCTATACTACCTGCCAAGTATGAAAAGGATACGTCGAACAGATTAAAAATGCTGAGCAAAAATAGTTTTTAAATTTTTAGATAAAACACTCTGTAACTCCGTAAGGAACCACATTTTATTTAAGTGTTTTAGGTTAAATCTTCGTATTTTGAGCTAAGGTTTCTTCAGTTACTACATGGACAATTATTAATGGAACACTCTGTATAGGGTGAGGCAGATAAAGGGCCTATTAGAAATATCTCGAGAACTAAAGATAAGAGAATCATGAAAATTGGAATACAGGGGTTTTGAGGTATGAACTATTTAATGAAAATATTTTGGGCTCTTTGCTACTTCCGGGTATACCGGAAGTTGATTGTAATTTCGTTTTTTCAAATGGGACACCCTGTATATTTTTACATTTTTGAATTCTGCTCGATGTCTTATTTCTTAAAATATGAGGTTTTGTAATATTATACAGGGTAGTTTAAAAGATAATTACGGTTTTTTATAAATTTTATAGCAAACTTCACACCCTGTAGAATTGTACTGATATGATATCAAAACTCCATTTATGTTCAAGTGATTTTTAATAAATATAGTCTATTATTATTAAAATTATTAATATAGCGAAAGGTTTAATTTTAGTATACAGGGTTGGTCGAAACTCGGAATGAGTATTATCTGAGTTTTCTTAAATAGAATACCCTGTATTTTAGTATTGTAATGAAATGATATTTTATAGTACTTTTTTATTTCTTAAGCATTCCCTATACCTAACTGCTTTAATTTGTATGGTATTCGTAGTTCTTTAAGCCAAACATTAATTTCAACAAAAATTACGTAAAATTTTATAAGGTTTGCCCTGAAAATATTCGATCATAAATAATTTTTTGAAAATAAGTACATGTTAATCTAGAATGATCCTTAATTTATGAATATTGGATGAGATACCAAAATGTCTAGGTTGTTAGGATTGTTGGTGCATAAAATATTAATAAAAACAAACCATATTCTACCCTGTTGGCTATGGCTTTGACACTAAACTTGATTAAACATTAGACATTATATTATTTTTATAGTTCCAATTGCTGTGTTACTATTACTAATAAAAATTTTTGTGATGGGGAACTGATTAGTAAAGTTTTGTTCTAGGAGAGTTAGTATAACAAAAATGTACTACTAGCAATAAGAATTTATCATCTGCAACTCCATGATAGACGACAGCCAAGAAGAAAAACTTTTCAAAGTTTAGAAGAGAAACTTTCAAAGTTTACTAGAACAGTTTCGACGTACTAGACACTTAGATTACGAGAACATTCATACTAATATGCAGATTCTCAGTGACACTAACATTTAATTCATTTTAATCATTTAAAATAATTTTTCTTCGATCAGACTTCTCGTAATCTAAATTTCCAGTTCGTTGAAACCACTCTAGTAAATTTTGAAGAGTTTCTCTTTTTTTTTGGTTGTCATCTATCATGAAATTACTGATGATAAACTCTTATTGCTAGTAGCACATTTTTATTTCTTATACTCTCCTTGAACAAAAAAACATCTGAATCAGTTCCTCATTAGAAAAATTCATATTAGCAATGGTAGCAAAGCAACTGGAACTTAAAAAATGGTAGAATGTTTAAGCAAAGCAAATGTTTAAGCATATTTAGTGTGTAATAGCCAACTAGATAGAATAGTGTATGTTTTTATTAATATTAAACACACCAACAAATCTGAACTACGTAGGTATTTTGATATACCAACCAGTATTAATAAATTATGGGTCAGTCGAGATTATTATGTGTTTATTTTCGAAAAATTATTTTTGATTGAATATTTTCACGGCAAACCTAATAAAATTTTACGTAATTTTTGTTTCAATTAATGTTAGGCTTAAAGAACTAGGAATAACTTACAAATTAAAGCAGTTAGGTATAGGGAATGCTTAAGAAATAAAAAAGTGCTATAAAATATCATTTCATTACAATTCTAAAATACAGGGTGTTCCATTTAAGAAAACTCAGATAATACTCATTCCGAGTTTCAACCAACCCTGTATACTAAAATGAAACATTTCGCTATGTTAGTAATTTTTAAAAATAATAGACTATATTATAAATCACTTGAACATAAATGGAGTTTTTGATATCAAAGCAGTACAATTCTACAGGGTGTGAAGTTTACTACAAAATTTATAAAAAACCGTAATTATCTTTTAAACTACCCTGTATAATATTACAAAACCTCATATTTTAAGAAAGAAGACATCGAGCAGAATCCAAAAATGTAAAAATATACAGGGTGTCCCTTTTGAAAAAACGAAGTTACAATCAACTTCCGGTATAACCGGAAGTAACAAAGAGACCAAAATATTTTCATTAAATAGTTCATACTTCAAAACCCCTGTATTCCAATTTTCATTATTCTCTTACCTTTAGTTCTCGAGATATTTTTAATAGGCCCTTTATCTGCCTCACCCTGTATATTGACTTGTACTAAACGGGGAATGATCGAATGATGTGAGATGTGAAACTTACTCAGGAATATAGTGAGTGGCTTCGGGAGGGGGAAATAACTCCCCACGAAGGTATTCACTGAACGTGCATTGATCTTAAGTAGCAATATGTAAGAGACTCAATCCTGCCTTTGCACTTTTTAATTATTTGTCACATGCGGTCGAGATATCCCATCTTATTTAGGTCCGAGGTAAGTGAGACTATACAGTACTTTGTTTTTGTTAGATTGACTTTAGTAAAGAATGTTTACATATTATTTCCCTATTGAGTTTTTTGTTATCTTGTAGCCAACTTTCGAAATATTCTTTCTTTTTTGATCGGTATAATCTAGTTTGTTCCTTCCTTTCGTTTCACTAAGAATTCTTTCAATATTGTCGTTCTTCTGGTCTGCAGCTTACTTTATTTCTTTTGGCTTTAATAATTTGCTTAAATTCCTCATTAAAACAAGGCTTTATTCTTAATTATTCTTCTTAAGTATTATGAGCCATTGTTCAGTTATTGAACCATGTTCCAATTTTTCTTATTCCACTTTTGATCTAAATCAGAATTCTGATGGTCTTATTTCCACTTCCGCAGATATTGCTCCACGCTGTATAAAATTACTAGAAAAAGTCCAAATTAGAGCAATAATGAAACTAGAAAAAACTGGATCTTAAAGTATCTAGAACCGTATTTCCAGTGAAATCTCCAGCCCATCCCTGCGTAGGTTCGCAATAATCCTGGATTTTAGACAATGGCCATTTTCTAAGAAATATTTCATTATATCTGAGCTCTCTGCCGAGTGATTTTGACATAGAGTGATAAGGCGATATCTTTTTATCAATATATTGACTTCAGAGCACCAAAAGGTCAAAAAGGGGTTTTAGCGCTCGAGTTTTGGTAATAAGTCTTTAAGGTTTTTACAACTCAAGTTTTCAGCTTTTATGCGTAGGCGTGGAGAAATTTATGAAGGTTTCGGCATTTACCATTACTTCGTGCTTCGATTAGTTATCAATGTTAAATCTTATCATAAGTAAAAACTGTTTTTGGTAAATTTTTTAAATAAAAACTTATATTTATTGTCACAAGAAAGATACTACTAAACAATGAAAACAAATCTAAAGTTAATAGTAAAGTATATCAGAGACAGCAATTTAAAACAACGCAAGGAGTTAGACAAGAAGGTAGTTTAAACCCAGTTCCTATTATAAATATAATAGATGAGATGAGTGAAATAATGTAAGGAAACCTTTAAAAACACTGTACAATATACATGATGAAATAGAATGCAAATGATACATGCAGATATATGCGTATTAAAACTCAAGATATTGTAAAATTAGTGCACAATGCAAATTGAAAATTGCAAAATAAGTATTTTTTGAAGCTTTATCGATCGTAGCTCGGCTTCAACGCATGCAAATGATCCTTAGAAGGATTCATTTTAAAGGTTTATTAATAGGCTTCCAAACAAAGCTTGTTAAATTATTTTATCTTTATTTGTTTTAAAGTTATACCCGTTTAAAATTATAATTTTCTTAAAAAAATTTAGTTTAATTTGTTTACTAGGGTTTCAAGCAAATTTAAGCTATAAACATTTATACTTTAATTAACAATAATGATAGGAGAACTCAAAAGGAACATTTTGAGCTTACAAAAATGTTCGTAAGTTTAGTTATTTATCTATATTTATTTTAAAGTTATACCCGTGTGAAGTTATAATTTTCCAAAAAAATTGTACATTCATTTATTTATAAGAGTTCAAGCAAATTTGAGTTATAAACATTTATACTTTAATTAATAATAATGATAGAAGAACACAAAATAAACAATTTGAGCTTACGAAAATGTTCGTAAGTTTATTTTTGGCCAAGATATCGACATTTTAATGGCACGATATGAGGCGGAAGATCGGCTCACAGTCAAATAAGTGACGAAATTCGTAGTCAAAATATCGTAGTAAAACTTACGAACATTTTCGTAAGCTCAAAATGTTCCCTTTGAGTTCTTCTATCATTATTATTAATTAAAGTATAAATGTTTATAGCTTAAGTTTGCTTGAAGCACTAGTAAACAAATTAATGTAATTTTCTTTAAGAAAATTATAACTTTAAACGGGTATAACTTTTAAACAAATGAAGATAAAGTAATTTAACAAACTTTGTTTGGAAGCCTATTAATTAAACTTTAAAATGAGGTCTTCAAAGGCTCATTTGCATGTGCAGAAGCCGAGTTAAGGTCGATAAAGCTTCGAAAAATACTTATTTTACAATTTGAAATTTGCATTGTACACTAATTTTTTGGATTCAAGTTTAGTAAACGGTTTTTTCTTCGTTTTTTATTAAGGAGCAAATTTTATTTGAAACATTTATTTATCTCTTTTAGTTTATAAGCCAGAGCCTTACAAACAATTAAATTGTTTATAACAATTTTTTTCCGCCCTCGAAATTCGTAATCAGCAGCCAAAAATCGATAAGAAACACTCGAGTTTGTCCATCAGAATTGAAAAGGACACGGTGACCTCTATTTGGCGCCTAGACTATATCGTACATCATCAAAAAACCATTATTAAACACCATTTATTGTTTGTACATTTCAGATTTTAATTCTTGTTTATGTAGGGTATTCCTACTTTCAAAATTAGATTCATTATATAAACATATCCTATTGTTTTGTGTAATTTTAATCTCAAAGTACACAGAAAACTAGCAACTAATCCAGACCAATTTCATTTCATGTCATTTTCACGTGAAAACTAACTATATACAGGAATTTGCGAAACACTGTTTAAATTTAGTGTTTTCATTTGAACATGACAGTTTACTAGAGAGTAAATTAATCAGCTGAAAAAAATTTTCATGGAACTGCAGTTTGTTATTTTTCATTTTCCGAAAATTCTAATTTAGAAAAACAAAATAACCAAAATTTGAGGTAGTCTCCAAAATTGTTGTAGTTCATTATCTGTTTTAATATACAGTTGTTGAGTCCATGGTTCTTTACCCGTGCGTCATTAATATCTAGCGAGATAAAACATATACTTTTTATCTAGCAGCATTGCCTTCCGCGCAAGAGAGATAGCTAAAAAAAGACGATTGGGGATGTTTTCACATTTTAAGAACAATTTGTGACGTTTCTGGTTTGTCTACTTGTGGCGGTCAGTTTGTTGGTTTTTTTGCTGTTTTTTGTCTTGTTTGCATTTAGAAGTTATTTATATATTACACAAACAGTTGTTTTCAAAACTAATCTTATATTGGAGTTTGAAATTTTGTGGCAAGTGTATTTTATTTTGCCATTAATTTACATACAAAATTAACCTTGGGGAAGGAATGGTTTTTGTTTAAGATTCCGCAAAAGTTAAATAATTGACAAAAAGAAAACATTTTTTGAATTTTTTTAGGTTATGCCAGCAAAATCTCTTTCCTCAGAAGCACAAGAACTCGTTTAATCGAGTAGATACTTAGAATACAATACTCAGAAGTCAATTGTCTCTAAGTTGCAGAGGTTTACATTGTCGGATTTTAGTCTATCTAAATAATACATAATATATGTATAATATTATAGCGTATAGAGTGTTAGTGAATAGCTACAAGTGCTACAACAAACTTCAGGGAGTAATTCTGCATGAAATAATAATTACAGTTTGCTCTACTCACGTATGTCCGCCAATGTTTCGTTTTCCTATATAAGGGGTGTTGAAATTTTTCTTATAAGCTAATTTATCTATTTATTTATTGAGTTAAAAATTTTAAACGTAAGATAGATTATAGAAAAAATCAGAGAGTTGAACATAGTAAAGCTTTTGACCTAGACAACTGATGTAACATGTAGCAGGTTTTATCTAAAATGGGAGTCCTGAACCATTCGATACTGCTAATAAATAAAAGCCCATACAATATAGACCAGGACTAATCTGTAAAAAACGTGTATTTTTGGATGCGAGAGGTGGCAGTCGGATTTTTGCAGATAAAGTTAGGTGACACCTTCAGTAATAATTGACCTTCAGTCATTGACTTAATAAAATAAAGATAATTGAATTTTGTATGATATACGACTGGTCAAAAATGTCTTAAGGTATTACCTTTTCTGCAATATAGCGATAAATACAAAATAAGGGGGCAAAATAAGCCTGTTGTTATTCAATGTTTCTTAACATTTTAGTAGAACTTAGAACCTTAGTAATTCGCTTAGAAAATTCTTATAACTTACTTAAATGGTCTACCAAATTTCATTAAAATCGACTTAATAGATTTTGCATAATAAATTTGCAATATAAATGTTTTTAAAAAACGTTCAAATTTTTTTAAATCTTTCTGAACAAAACGTAGACCATTTAGAAGTCGGCTAATTCTTTTTACATATAAAGAGGTGCTCTACCTATCTAATACATTTTACAGAATTAAAACCGGATTATTTAAGGGGCCTCAGCAATGTTTTAAAATTACACACAATTTTTGGGCTTATAAAAAATAGCTTTGTTTAATAATAAAAAAATTAATTTTTAGCAATGCAAATAATTAAAACCGGTATAATTTGACGTGAACTTTCAAATGCTGTCAGCAGAAATGCTATTTTATTTTTTAATCAAAAGTTATTCTCGTTCAAAAATTGCAATTTTTCGATTTTTTTAATGTTACACCGCGTTTATCTCGAAAAGTATACATCCTACGAAAAACTTGTAAGAACATTTTTTGCTTACCCAAGAAATATAAAAAAAATGTTTTATTTTTCGAAAAATCGATGTTATGTAATTCCTCAAGTTCTTTGTTTATAACAACCTTATCGACATCCGGATCAACTGTTAGCCAAAAAATTCGTGTTCTACGGGTCAAAATACATAAAAAACTTGGGTAAGTCCATCTAAATAAAGGAGCCCGTAGCACCCCCTCCTGGACACAGCACTAATTTGTTTATAAGCCAAAAAATTGTTTATAACTTTAAAATATTGCTGACGCTGCTTAAACAATCCGATTTCAATTCTATAAAGTGCATTAGATATATTAGTGCTTCTTTATATGTAAAAAATTTACAAATCTTTGTATGTTCTAGTTTTTGTTGTGCAAGATTTTAAAAAAATTTAATTTTTTAAAAAAATTTAGATTGCAAAATTATTATGCAAAATCTAGTAAGTCA
The DNA here is from genome assembly GCF_917563875.1 of Diabrotica virgifera virgifera. NCBI lineage: Eukaryota > Metazoa > Arthropoda > Insecta > Coleoptera > Chrysomelidae > Diabrotica > Diabrotica virgifera. The sequence continues at coordinate 16,560,183 of NC_065448.1, forward strand.
ATTTTAATGAAATTTGGTGGACGGTTTTAGCACATTACAAAAATTTTCTAAGCGAATCAGGAAGGTTCCAAGTGTAACCTAAGTGATGGAAAAACATTAAATATAGACAGGCTTGTTTTGTCCCCTTATTTTATATTTATTGCTATTTTGAAGCAAGGGTGTTAAATTAAGATATTTTTAACCAATCGTATCTGATAGAAAATTTAATTATCTTTGTTTTATTCCTATACGCCTTTGTTCCAAAATTAATCGTTTTAAAGTTATAAGCAAAGAAAATAGAAAAAAAAAACGAAATTTTTTGAAATTTTTAAATATTTTATTTTTTTTATTAATGTTCCGGGCATATTTGAGAAGGAGCATAAGTCAATTATTATTAACGAAGTTATCACCTAAGTTTGTCCGCAAAAATCCGAATGCCACCTCTCACATCCACCTAAAAACAGATCCTTCCTAGTCTAAAAACAATTATGCCAGAGTTAGAGTAAATGGGGAACTAACTGAAAGATTCAGGGTCACTAAGGTCGTGAGAAAAAGATGCATACTAAGCCCAATTCTATTCAAAATATATGGTGAATACATAATGTCTAAAGGTACTGAGAACTGGAATGGTGGCGTCACGTTCGACGGGAAGAAAATTTGGAACTTAAGGTATGCAGATGATAACACCATCCTAGCTAGTTCAGAGGTTAAACTGATTTACCTGCTACAACTGATTGAAGAAGTAATCCTAACGATGGGTCTTAAAATGAACAGAGACAAAACGAGAATCATGATAACTGACGAAGCTAACAACAATCAAATTCATCTAACGATGATAAACAACATCGCTGTTGCAGATAAATCGGTGTACGTGGTATATTTAATAACTAACAAGAAGTGCTGTACTGAAGGAATAAAGCGCCAACCAGCAGTGACAAAAAACTATATGGCAAAATTAACAAAAATTTGAAAAAGCCATGAAATAACTATTGATACACAAATAATAAGACTGGTAAGAAGTCTAGTTTTTTCAGTTTTCACTTATACATTGGGATACTGGATCTTTATGGAGAACGACAAAAAGATTATAGATTTATTTTAAATGTACCGCTGGAGACGAATGCCGAGAATACCATGGGTGACCCAAAGAACAAATGAATTTATACTGAATCTGCTAAAGAAAAGAAAATTACACAAATATCAGAACAAATAATAGGCTATTTTGGACACGTCCTTCGAAGAAATGGTCTTTAAGAACTTACCATCCAGGGAAAGGTAAAAGACAAGAAAGTCAAGAAAGATGGAGAGAAATGCGGTGCGTTGGAAAAATTAGCTAATAACTTCATCATGTTATCGACGAAGAAGAGTTAGCTTAAGTAGAAAAATAATTTTTATAAAGGACCCCGCAGAAACCTTACGGGAAATCGCTCTCCGTCAAATGCTCTGAAAATTTGGGTTCTGGTAGTCCTTGGTGTGTAGAACAAAAGACTCAATGGGCGCGTAGCTCCAAAAAATCATGGTTTTAAGATATAAGCCTCTGAAGTTATAGGTACAATGAGGAAGTTTGAGTTGGAATAAATTCATTTCCTCGAGAATGGGTGACTCTGAAGATAAATTACAAATCAGGTCGATTTTTATTTTTAAATTATAATTTTTTGGCGTATATATCATACTAGTGACGTCATCCATCTGGGCGTGATGACGCAATCGATGATTTTTTTAAATAAGAATAGGGGTCGTGTGATAGCTCAATTTGAAAGGTTATTAAATTCTCTATTCAATAATATGAACATTAACAATATTATTTATACAGGGTGCCCAAAAAAATTTTTTGAATTAAATTAATTGAGAAAAAATTATATAATTTATTTAATTCGAAATACATTTTACTGTTGTACGAAACCAGGAAAAAATGTTTATTTGATAAATAAATATTGTTTTTCGCTTGAATTCAATATTAAAGCTGCCACCCACCTGCCTCTTAGCAGTTGAACATTTAATTTAAGCGAATGGGGTCGTGTGATAGCTCATTTGTAAGGTTATTAAATTCTCTATTCACTAATATAAACATTAACATATTTAAGTTGAAGAGTCTCTCATAATTTAATAAAATTAAAATGGTAAACAGTCATTTAAACCTGAGACTTTTCGCGTTGAAAGTTCTTACTAGTACATCCTCTTTCTGCGACTTTTTCAATTAATAAGACAGCAGACGACGAATATAGAAAACTAAAGGGAAACGATCACATTCCGCCTTCATTCGTCTAGGAAAAAGATAGCAGAGGAACTTTCAGTACTCAAACCGAGTAAAGGAAATAAAATAATAAATGATGGTTTTGCTTGTTTTCGATTCAGAGGGTTGCACACCCGCTAGACAGGCTGTTTCTATCATTTCAGGCGTCATCAGTAGCTTTTGTAAGCGTGCACACCTCTGAATCGAAAAATAGCTCCACCATCATTTTAAAGGGAATCTGAAAAATAATTTAAATTTCCCATTAGACGCGATACAGCGACATCTCATAACAAATTGAAGAGTCTCAGATGCAGAATCCAACAATTTAATAAAATTAAAATGGTAAATAGTCATTTAAACCTGAGACTTTTCGCGTTGAAAGTTCTTACTGGTACATCCTTTTTCTGCGACTTTTTCAATTAATAAGACAACAGACGACGAATATAGAAAACGAAAGGGAAACGATCACATTCCGCCTTCATTCGTCTAGGAAAAAGACAGCAGAGGAATTTTCAGTACTCAAACCGAGTATAGGAAATAAAATAATAAATGATGGTTTGTTTTCGATTTAGAGGGTTGCACACCCGCTAGACAGGCTGTTTCTACCATTTCAGGCGTCATCAGTAGCTTTTGTAAGCGTGCACACCTCTGAATCGAAAAATAGCTCCACCATCATTTTAAAGGGAATCTGAAAAATCTCATAACAAATTGAAGAGTCTCAGATGTAGAATCCACCAATTTAATAAAATTAAAATGGTAAATAGTCATTTAAACCTGAGACTTTTCGCGTTGAAAGTTCTTACTGGTACATCCTTTTTCTGCAACTTTTTCATTTAATAAGACAGCAGTGTGCACGCTTACAAAAGCTAATGATGACGCCTGAAATGGTAGAAACAGCCTGTCTAGCGGGTGTGCAACCCTCTGAATCGAAAACAAGCAAAACCATCATTTATTATTTTATTTCCTTTACTCGGTTTGAGTACTGAAAGTTCCTCTGCTCTCTTTTTCCTAGACGAATGAAGGCGGAATGTGATCGTTTCCCTTTCGTTTTCTATATTCGTCGTCTTCTGTCTTATTAATTGAAAAAGTCGCAGAAAAAGGATGTACCAGTAAAAACTTTCAACGCGAAAAGTCTCAGGTTTAAATGACTATTTACCATTTTAATTTTATTAAATTGGTGGATTCTGCATCTGAGACTCTTCAATTTGTTATGAGATGTCGCTGTATCGCGTCTAATGGGAAATTTGAATTATTTTTCAGATTCCCTTTAAAATGATGGTGGAGATTTTTCGATTCAGAGGTGTGCACGCTTACAAAAGCTACTGATGACGCCCGAAGTGGTAGAAACAGCCTGTCTAGCGGGTGTGCAACCCACTGAATCGAAAACAAGCAAAACTGTTAATTTATTATTAACATATTTATTTATACAGGGTACCCAAAAATTTTTTTTGAATTAAATTAATTGAATTGAAACAGACTGTATGACTTGTACACACTTCTAAAAAAGGTCAAACCGGCAAACAGGTGTATGTTCTCAAAGAAATTGAAAGTGTGTAAAAAACTTTTAATAATCAGCTAAGTACTTTCAGCACATAACGTGCCATCATCAGAGCTTCGTCCTCTTATAAATCCTTCATAGAAGAGTAATTGTTAAAACAAACATGATAAATCATGTATACCGGGCAATAGCCACAGACACCGGGTATAAAACCCCCAAAACCAAAAGCTATCACATCTAAATTCCTTTTTTTTTTTTTTTTTTTTTTTTTTTTTTTTTAATCCTAAAACTACAACATGGCTGCGTCAAACCGTTGTGAGCTCACGTGAACAGCTCTGTTGTAGTTTTAGGATTAAAAAAGGAATTTAGATGTGATAGCTTTTGGTTTTGGGGGTTTTATACCCGGTGTCTGTGGCTATTGCCCGGTATACATGATTTATCATGTGAGTTTTAACAATTACTCTTCTATGAAGGATTTATAAGAGGACGAAGCTCTGATGATGGCACGTTATGTGCTGAAAGTACTTAGCTGATTATTAAAAGTTTTTTACACACTTTCAATTTCTTTGAGAACATACACCTGTTTGCCGGTTTGACCTTTTTTAAATTAATTGAGACAAAAATAAGAATGTATATAATTTATTTAATTCGAAATACATTTTACTGCTGTCAGAAAACAGAAAAAATGTTTATAAGTAAATATTGTTTGTAAGAAAAAATGTTAATTTGAAAAATAAACATTGCTTTTCGCTTAAGTTAAATGTTCAAACTGCTAAGAGACAGGTGGGTGGCAGGTTTAATATTGAATTTAAGCGAAAAACAATATTTGCAAACATTTTTCCTGCTTTCGGACAACAGTAAAATGTATTTCGAATTAAATAAATTATATAAATTCTTCTTTTTGCCTCAATTAATTTAATTAAAAAAAATTTGGGCACCCTGTATAATTAATTATGTTAATGTTTATATTATTGAATATAAAATTGAATAACCTTTCAAATGAGCGATCACACGACCCCTATTCTTATTTAAAAAAATCATCGATTGCGCCATCACGCCTAGATGGATGACGTCACTAGTATGATATATATGCTAAAAAATTATAATTTAAAAATAAAAATTGGCGTGATTTGTAATTTACCTCCAGAGTTGCCCATTCTCGAGAAAATTAATTTATTCCAACTCAAACGTAATCACTGTACCTATAACTTCAGAGGCTTATATCTTAAAACCATGATTTTTTGGAGCTATGCGCCCATTGAGTCTTTTGTTCTACACATCAAGGACTACCAGAACCCAAAGTTTCAGAGCATTCGACAGAGAGCCATTTCCCATAAGGTTTCTGCGGGATCCTTTGTAAACTATAAAGTATATTGACTTTCTAAAATAATTACTTATGTGTTTAGTATGTGGATGATTTAGGGTGGTAATTTAAACAGTATCAAAGGTCTATTGTCTTAATTAAATAAATATCGATATACAATCAAAATTTCTCATTAAAATATCATATTAAACTTTTTGTTATATTAACACGTTTCCCAAAATTTTTTTAACAAAAAAATATAATAGAAAAGTCCGATAAGACAACAACACATGCTTCCAAGTCTAGTTAGAAAGTAACTAGTGCCAGCTAGCGAGGAATTCTCGAATATTACGACATATCGGGAAGACCTTGGTCTAGAACAAAGTTTGGAATATTGAGTATGTGTATGTACCGCGAGAGAGCGATTCTACTTTGAGGGAAAGAGAAGGGCTTTTCCTGGGGTATTGATCGAATCGTCGTCGCGACACACTTCTTTTGTTGTTGATCGGATCTCCAGATGGTGTTTTCCTATAGACCTGGAGTTCTATTTTAACTCAAGCTAATGTAAAAATATAAGAACGCTAAAGGTCATTGTGGTTACATACATTAATAAGAATTTATATACAGTATGATGCAAAAGTATGGAATACATTCATTATTTTTAGAAACAGACGACTTTTCAAAAATATTAAAACACGTCAAGTTTAATTTTTGAATGGCCAAAAAATTGCTAATTATGTGTTGGATACACTTTTATCCGTGTATGCGTAATGACGTAATCGACGATTTTTATCTTTTTACTTGACGTAATCGTCGATTTTAATCGACATTTTTACTTTAAGAATTATTTTTATCTAGGCACAAGCTAGTGAATGGCAAAAAAATATAAAAGTAATGTTTATTGACTATAAAAAGGCATTCGATATTCTAAACAGATAACAAAAAAGGAAGATTCTAAAATTATATGGACTACCGATGAAATACAATACATTAACCTGATCAGACTATTCTACAAGAGATATATAGTATAGAGTATGGAACTTGTGGGAGAAATGGTAAAAGAATAGCTACACAAAGCGGAGTTAAAAAAGGATGCGTACTATCCCCGAAATTATTTCTAATAATAATGGATTGGTCATGAAGAAAGTAAGTGATAAATAAACAAGTATGGAGGACTTGGAGTTCACAGATGACATTTGTCTCCTAATGTCCTAATCGAACATAACAACCACATACAAAAGAAGATCGACAAGCTTTTAAAATACTCCAACATAATACTCCAACGTAATGAATACAGGAAAAACGAAACTCTTCAAAAACAGCAACCATGAAACTAAAATTGAAATAAACAAAAGACAAATAGAGGAAGTAGATAACTTTATATATTATTTGAGATCAAGTTTGTAAAAAAGGCGGTAATAGATCAGATGTGGGAAAAATAATAGTAAAGATCACTTCTTAAAGAAAATCTGGAACACACGCGATATATCAGAATTAACCAAAATCAAAATATTTAACAGTTGCATTAAGGGTTTATTATTTTATGGCGCAGAATCGTACAGAAAACCACTACCAAAAAATAACAAACCTTTATGAATATGTAAATCATTGAGAAAAATCTAAAAATATACTACTGGCTAGATAAAATAACAAACGTAGAACTATGAAAAAGAACAACACAAGAAAAAATAAGAGTCACGATTAAAAGAAGGAAATGGAAATTGATTGGACATACTCTAGGCTAGGGAAAGACCAAAAAATATAACCAGACAGGCACTTTTAGCAAACCAACGAAAGAAGGAGATGAAGAAATCCCGATAATAACTGGAAAAGAAATGTAACAAGAGATCACGAAAAAATTGGCCTGAGATGGAGAGAGAGGTCAAACAGAGAGCGAGGAATAGAGAGGAATGGAATAGACTTGTATTATTGTTTGAATGTTTTATTCACATTTTTTTATTATTATATTTTTATTATAAAGTCTTTTGATGATTTCGAACGATTTTCTGGATTATTTATTCTATTCTCGATCTTATTTCTAGATCAATATTTTAGTCCATGTGGTGAGACCGCTCCCGTCTGGAAAAATTTCTGATTCGCTTTCTTTGTGGATTCCTATTCAAAAATGTCCCCTTTAAACAAATCTGAAGGGTGCCGGGCGGAATTTTTGGCAGAAATTGTTTAAAGAATTTTTTAGACAAATACAAATGATCACCTTTTTTGCTCTGGAACATATATTTTTAGGTTTTTTGATCATTCTAAACAAGAAAAGTATCTTGTAATTTTTCTTAAAAATTGATAGTCGAGTTATAGGCGATTTAAAATCTGAAAAATGCGAAAATGCGCATTTTCGAGGCTTAAAAACTCATATTTAAATTAGTATTTTTGAGGTGGCCAGATACTTTAATTTAAGATTAAACATTCAGCTAAAAAGATTCTGAAGAGTAATCGCGTCTAACCTTAATTTGTACCGTTGTTTTTTAATTGTTAAATATGCGTGTTTATCCGATTTTTTTGCCGGTGCGGGGCGATCTATTTCAAAAATCTACTGATTAATTATTTATATGGGAAATAAGCCACAATTAAAATGAAAAAAATAATTTTATTAACGTTTCGACGCCCAAATCGGGTGCCGTTGTCAAAATACAAAATATTACTAAATAAACAAAAATGTTGTTGCTAAGCAAAAAAAATTCTTCTAATAATTTATTTAATCTGACTCATTTATATTGGCAATTTAGACATATATTATACATTTTAAAGTAGAAGACTAAAATGATATTGCCAATATTTATGAGTTGCGTTCCTGGGACGACTTACTGAAAGATAGTTCATTCGATTACATGAAATCCACCCCAACTCAAGAATATCCGTCACAAAAAAATTAGAGCATGTGATCTGTCTTTAAAAAGACAATCAAATGCAACGACAGTAAAATTCTCGCGTTAGAGACTTCATAGTAAATCACAAGGGAAAACCAGGAAAAAACTGAAATTGAAAAAAAAAAAAAAAAAAAAAAAAAAAAAAAAAAAAAAAACCAGAAAAAAAAACTCTAAATTGCCAATATAAATGAGTCAGATTAAATAAATTATTAGAAGAATTTTTTTTGCTTAGCAACAACATTTTTGTTTATTTAGTAATATTTTGTATTTTGACAACGGCACCCGATTTGGGTGTCGAAACGTTAATAAAATTATTTTTTTCATTTTAATTGTGGCTTATTTCCCATATAAATAATTAATCATAAAAATGCCACAAGGAAATAGCTTCAGAACAACATCAAAAATCTACTATTTTCCTCGGAAAAATATTTTTTTCTAGATTCTTTGGGATATTCTAAATAAAATAAGTTTTTTGGCATTTTTCTCAAAAATTAACAGTTTTAAAGTTATAAGCGATTTAAAATCCAAAAATGCGTTTTTTGTCATTTTTAGGATTTTAAATCGCTTATAACTTTAAGACTATTAACTTTTGAGAAAAATGTCAAGAAATTTATTTTATTTAGAATATCCCAAAGAATATAGAAAAAATATTTTTCCGAAGAAAATAGACTTTTGAAATAGAGCGCGCCGCACCGGCAAAAAAATCGGATAAACACGCATATTTAACAATTAAAAAACAACGCACGGTATAAATTAAGGTTAGAACGGATTGCTCTTCGGAATCTTGAAGCTGAATGTTTAATCTTGAATTGAAGTTTGTGGAAACTTTAAAAATACTAATTTAAATATGAGTTTTTAATCCTCGAAAATGCGTATTTTCGCATTTTTCAGGTTTTAAATCGCCTATAACTCGACAACTATTGCAAGACAAAAATTACAAGATATCTTTCTTGTTTAGAATGATCGAAAAACCCTAAAAGTGTATGTTCCAGAGCAAAAAAACGTGATCTTTTTTATTTGTTCAAAAAAATTGTTTAAACAATTTCTGCCCAAAAATTCCGCCCGGCACCCTGCAGATTTGTTTAAAGGGGACATTTTTGAATAGAAATCCACAAAGAAACCGAATCAGAAATTTTTTCAGATAACGGCGGTCTCACCACATGGACTATTTAGGCTGCTGTCGATCCAACACCTCAGGTACTTTTTATTGACCTGTTGATAAAACAGAAAGGATGCGCTGATCTAGACAATCAGCCTACTTTCATTCTTGGCTAGGAAACGCAAGATTGTCCAATACTCCATAAGGAGGGAAGGCAATGGAGAGAAAGAAAGAAAGAAATATCGAGAAGACCTTTCTTTGAAGCAAAAACTGCAATCAATTGTAAAACTGGCCATATCACTAATGCACCTGTACAGCGTACAAAATTAAGTCAAGCTTGGAAACAAAAATAAAAACAGCAAGATACTTTAGTGCTTCTTCCTCTTCTTTTCGTAGCACTATAACCCGGGGTAAATGTTGGCTGGTGGCACAATCTGCTTCTATCAAGAACGGTCGTTTGGTCGGGAGAGCCATTGTTCTGAAATCTAACCACACGTTACCTGTCCAAAGCATTTGTGGACGTCTTAAGAGCGTTCGTTCTGTCAGGTATTCCTCCCATATTAACTTGACAGGGTGTACAAGATTTACATTACCATATTAACTTGACAGGGTGTACAAGATTTACATTACCATCCAAAAAATAAGAGTAATCCATATCGATTTAATTTTTAAAGTCTTAAACAAATATTATTTACATGTCATGTTTACATGACGTAAATGGGTGACGTTGGTTTTGCAGTGTAGGCCACTCGTTTTGAAAACAACGAAGTCAGCAATTATGTTACTATTAGTATTTTCACGGTCACATTCAGGTGTAGTCAATCATAACAAAACAATTACGATCTATTTATAGATACGGAGAAAGTAAAGAAGAGATTATTCATTATTCAGACATCGACGTGGTTAGATCAGAGACGTTGTCCACCAACTAGTTACTGTCGTATTTAGTGTTCTAAATAAATATATTCTGGTAAATAGTGTTTTAAAAAATCAACCCCATCATCGGGGGTAACAACCCCAGGACCAAGATAAGGGCGATGATTAGGGAGCCTATGGACATGGCCAGCCCATCTTAGATGTTAGGATTTAATCTCTTGGACTACGTATCTAGCCCTATACCTATACATCTGTTTGACCTCGGCATTTATTTTCCTTTGGCATTGGTAAGTATTCGTATGATATGGTCCAAAGATCCTTCTGAGGATATTTTTCACAAAACATCCGTTTCATTTCCATTGCTTTTGATATGCAAAATAAGAAATGAATGAGCCGCTCATATGTTTTTTATAATTCTGTAGCAAATTAGCATATGTCTCGGTACTAAGTAAAGTTAATTTAATTTTCGTAACAAAGAAGAGATTACTTTACATAAATATATGACCCAAGGAGTTTTTACTCTCAGAAGTTAATGCACTTACCACTGCGCTGTAATTAAATATAGAAGTACTAATTCTAGTTGATAGTAAAATACTTTCAAGTAATATAAAAGTAATATGACAGATAAATAAATGTAACTTAAAAGATACATGTGGATCAAAATTTTCAAATTAATTTCTTGAGGTTTTACTTTTTCTCCAAAGCCCTGGACTATTATTTCAAAGAATGAGTGGACGGTTTTTTCAAGATCAAATTAATGAAAACCCGAAGTTTGGGAACCGACCTTCATAATATCTATGTCATCGAGATTGATTGGCATTCTGCTGGGTTTTCATAAATTAGAAATTAGTTGATTGCGGATAGAGACTACGGAAGATATTACATCTCCTTTCCATCCGGGATGTATCTGTTGTAATTTTTAATAATTGAAAACTCAATAGAATATCTTGTACAAAGCTATAACGACATATTATTTAATAAAATAAATGTATGGCGTGGCAAAAAACGAATTACAAAAATAAATATTCATCAAGTCAATATTGAAAATTAAAAATTATCTAAAGGATTTGTAGAATAATATTTTTTATGATATAAACATCATCATCATTCTCTTTGCCTTATCCCTATGCGAAGTTGGCTTCCCTAATTGCATTTCTCCTCACAATTCTATCTTGGGTTATATCAATGTTAATCCCCTTTACCAACATGTCCTGCCTTATCGTCTCCCCCAGGTCTTCTTTGGTCTTCCTCTCCTACTCCTTCCAGGAATTTGCACTTCAGCTATTCTTCGTATTGGGGTCTCGACGTTGAACATGACCAAACCATCTTAACCTATGCTCCCTCATTTTGGCATCAATTGGTGCCACACCTAGACTTCCCCTAATATACTCATTTCTAATTTTATCCTTCTTTGTCACCCCACTCATCCATCTAAGCATCCTCATTTCCGCCACATGCATTCGTTGTTCCTCTTTCTTTTTCACTGCCCAAGATTCAGTTCCGTACATCATAGCCGGTCTTATGGCTGTTTTATAGAATTTTCCCTTCAGCTTCATTGGAATTTTTCTGTCACACAACACACCACTCGCTTCTTTCCACTTTATCCATCCAGCCCTAATTCTACTGCATGCATCTCCACCTATTTCTCCATTACGCTGTAATACCGATCCCGATCTTTATGATATACACATATAGACCGCTAAATTTAAACATTAGCAGCAAAGTAATGAATCCTAACGTATAAGTGGTAGCAAGGAAATGGAATACTCAGGGTGTACCAAACATCTAGCATCTAGTTCCATTACCCAAAACAAACAGAGATCAAATGGATCAAAATGGTGATTAAGCGGACAACAAGCGGCGCATGAAGAAACCATTACACTATTACTTTCTAGAACAAGCAATCACGACGAGGACAAACAATACGATCGCTCCTGCTCTGCGCAGGTCTTTGATGGTGAAGAAAAATCTAAGCAGAACTAAAAATCTCCGCGAGGAGGAGCCATACAGAAGTGGAAAATTCAAATCAAAAAGCGTAAAAAACTTATAGGTATGTAGAATACCTTTAACCTATGCATGACAGGGAAGATATGTATATAAAAAATATATGTAGAGATCCTCGAAGTAAAAGAGTGAAGACGTCCAGGAATAAGAAAATGCTAACATGACGAAGACTAAAAATGTGGCAATGATTTGTCAAATCAAAAAGATTTGTCAAAGCCGAAAATTTGTTAATAGCTTAATGGTGTCTAGTCGGACAAACTTTGATGTACAGGAATACTGGAACAGGGAAAGTTTTAATTGTGGAACGGGTTAAAAATTTTGAACGTCAGACTATGAAAGCGTCACATGTATTTTGTCGGACAGAACTTTCAATTGATTTGTTACCCTTTCATTAAACTGTCATGCAAAAATCAGACTGTTATTTATCACCTGTCATAATTCCTGTCATTTGACATGTTCTACGTTTCGGACTTATTAAAATGCCCAGTTGGTGATAAATATCAGTCTGATTTTTGCATGAGAGTTTAATGAAAGAGTAACAAATCAATTGGAAGTTCTGTCCGACAAAATACATTGGACGTTTTCGTAGTCTGACGTTCCAAATTTTTAACCTGTTCCACAATTAAAACTTTCCCTATTCCGGTGTTCCCATACATCAACGTTTGTACAACCGTTAAGCTATTAACAAATTTTCAGCTTGTTATTAATCAACTTTTTTTGGTACGCAGGATCCAGGTCTACTATCTCACCGTATATTTTGCGTAGTACTTTACACTTGAACCATCCTAGTAATTCCTCACTATACTTTGTGTACAGATTTCGGAGCTATTATGTGAACACCGGGGTAGCAGATTTTTTACAATTTACAATTTGTGAAATGAATTTCGACTCGATTCAAGTTCTCTGTTTAACCCAGGTGTGGCCATACCAAAAGGCACCGTTAGGAAAATATTCCAATTTACAGTTCAGAGAACCTGTATGAAACGAGTCTGTGTACTCTAATTACAGAGTATGGCATTAGTAAAAAAAAAGACAAACTACGGTTTCGTTTTGATTTAAATCTGTCTCCCTCCATCCTCCGATAGTACTATTTCTAGGACTATCTGTTGTCAAGTAGGCTCTAAGGAAGACAAATTTACACCAACACGACCGTAGTTTCTCGATATAAATTAAAACTCTTTATATCGCAATACGGTTAGAACGTCCTCTAACGGGGAATAAGTGAAATGAGTTTGGACTCGATTCAAGTTCTCCGTTTAACCCAGGTATGACAATACAAAAAAGCACCGTTAGGAAAATATTTCAATTTACAGTTCAGAGAACCTGTATGAAACGAGTCTGTGTACTCTAATACAGAGTATGGAATTAGTAAAATAAGAAAATCTACGGTTTCGTTTTGATTTAAATCTGTCTCCATCCATCCTCCGATCCTCCAGATCCTCCTTGACAACAGGTATACCTAGAAATAGTACTATCGGAGGATGGAGAGAGACAGATTTAAATTAAAACGAAACCGTAGATTTTCTTATTTTACTAATACCATACTCTGTATTAGAGTACACAGACTCGTTTCATACAGGTTGTCTGAACTGTAAATTGGAATATTTTCCTAACGGTGTCTTTTGGTATTGTCATACCTGGTTAAACAGAGAGCTTGAATCGAGTCAAAATTCATTTCACGTCTTTCCCGTTAGAGGGCGTTCTAACCATACTGCGATATAAATAGTTTTAATTTATATCGAGAAACTACGATCGTTTTGGTGTAAATTTGTCTTCCTTAGAGCCTCCTTGACAACAGGTAGACCTAGAAATAGTACTATCGAAGGATGGAGGGAGACAGATTTAAATCAAAACGAAACCGTATATTTTCTTATTTTAATTTACATTTTGCTTGCTAGACAGGTTTCTCTCTCCCTCTCTTGAGAGAGCAGACCATAATACCATCTATGGGCAAGGAATATGTGGCGTTTTATTCCATATCGTTTTGATTGTTGATGAGTGATTCCAGGTAAACGAAATCATTGACGAACTATATTTGTGCTTGTTGTAATTGGAGCACTCTACTGTGCATTGGTTGCATCGTCCGCATATACTTGATTTTATAGTGTTATCACTTGTCCCATATCCCGTTCTGCCACTTATAATGCTTTATATGCTTGCTCAACAGCCATGTGTGTTTCCAAGTATCTGGATATTTTAGATATTATATCATCTTTAAAACCTTTCTTCGATTTAATTTCGCACAATTCCCTTCCCTTCATTAAACCACCATTCTCTTCCATTTACTAATATTGTTTTATATCTTATTTTGTTATTTTCGCTTTCATTTTTCTTATGTAGCTAAATCGTTAGATATCTATACATAATACGTGTAGATGCATGTGTTGTGATATGTTAATTTGCTCTTCCCTGATATTATTTCTATTTTAGCATCTTGCTGCGTTTCTTAATTTTACAAATATTTAACTTGAAATGTATACAAATTCGATCAAAAAATAAGACATAACTTAATCACTATATGTAACTCTACGAATATACGCTTATGACATAAATTTTAAAAAAGTTGTAGCTAGTTCTCAGGCTCTTAAATTTTTCAATAAAAAAATTTGTTTGAAAAATTGTTAGGAAAAAAAAAGGAAAGTGCACTCCAGCTATAACATTAGCGTGGTTTGGAGCCATGAACGGTCTAGATTCTAGATAGTCTAAGAAAGTCTCTAAATAAACAATCCTCATGCTTAATAAATTTTAGTCATTTAACCTCAGTATCACATGAACAGAACGTCTAATAAAAAGTTGATAATAAATGTGTAGTAATTAGAAATAATAATTTTATTTATGAGTTTTACCAGTCTTATTATTAATCTATAGGAATAAAAGGCAGGTTTCGAGCATCTAGTTTATTAAATCTGGCCCAGTATACTTTCGCTAACTTGGCATCATCAGGGGCATTTCGTCAAATTAGGAAGATATCCCAGCAAAGTGCAACATTGGCAAGAAATTTTAAAAATTTTTAAACTAATAAATACATTGTTGTTCTGAAGCTATTTCCATGTGGAATTTTTATAATTAAGTATTTTCTATGGGAAATAAGCCACAATTTTATTAAAAAATGAATTTATTAATAAATATAACTCATAAATATTGGCGATATCATTTTAAAGTCTTCTACTTTAAAATGTATAATATACGTCTGAATTGCCAATATAAATGAGTCAGATTAAATAAATTATTAGAAGAATTTTTTTACTTAGCAGCAACATTTTTGTTTATTTTAATAGTATTTTGTATTTTGACAACGAAACCCGATTTGGGCTTCGAAACGTTAATAAATTCATTTTTTAGTAAAATTGTGGCTTATTTCCCATAGAAAATACTTAATAATAAATACATAAAACACAAGCAAACACAAACACATACATTTCGGCAAGTTAAGCTTTATCTTGAAGAATAGAGATATACCAATGTGTCTAAAACGTAGAGTTTATGACAAATGTATCTTGCCTGTAACTACATATGGACTGGAGACCATGGCCTTTACAAAGAAAACCTTGGAACAGCTCAGTACAACTCAAAGAGCGATGGAGAGGGCCATGCTAGGGATTATTTTGAGAGACAAAATTCGAAATATCGACATTCGTGAAATAACAAAGATTACTGATGTCGCAGAACGTATAGCAAGGCTCAAGTGGCAATGGGTCGGACATGTTGCCCGAGATAATCCCGAAAAATGGACACAGAGACAAACAAACTGGAGACCAAGAGAGAACAGGCGATGAGTAGGCAGACCGCAGAAGAGATGGGCAGATGATATCAAACAAGTCGCGGGCAAGCAGTGGATGAGAATTGCCAAGAGTAGAAATCGATGGAAGCAAATGGAAGAGGCCTATGTCCAGCAGTGGACGAACACAGGCTGAAGAAGAAGAAGACATAAAACACACACTGGACAAAGGACAAACAGATCAAAATTAATTAAATAAAAATTATGCTACATTTTAGCAAGTCAAAATACAGTCTTATATTATATTCTTCTATAATATCTCGGTACCTTCTTGAGAATTTTTATTCTTCTTCTTCTTCAGGTGCCATCTCTGCTACAGAGGTTGGTAATCATCATAGCTATTTTAATTTTTGAGGCAGTAGCTCTAAATAGTTGTTTTGAGCTGCATCCAAACTATTCTCGCAGGTTCTTCAGCCATAAAATTCGTCTTCTTTCGATGCTTCTTCTGCCATCTATCTTTCCTTGCATTATGAGTCGCAGGATGCCATACTTCTCGCCCCGCATCAGATGTCCGAGATACTGTAGTTTTCTTTCTTTAATTGTAATTTCAACCTCCTTCTCTTTACCTATTATTCTTATTACTTCGTTGTTCGTAACTCTATGTACCCAGAAAACCCTCATAATTCTTCTATATGTCCACATTTCAAATTTTTACTTATAGACCTACAAAACTTATGTACCTGGTTTATAATATATATCTACAATTTTTCTTTGTACTGAGGTTTTTGTCGGAAGCCTTTTGTGATATACCGACATCCATTCTTCCAGAATTTCGGAATATCATATATTTTTGGAGTCACTTGGTCTCCAAAAAATATTTGCTAGCTGCGATCTAATGCTCCATGTAGCAGCCATGGAAAATACTCCAGGGTAATAAGCTAAAAATAGACCATGTTAGGGTCACTCAAAGATCCAGGTAGATAACTACTTTTTAGTTATTGTAGACCTATAGGAAGAAAACCTACCTGTTTCCTGCCTAGACTTCGCGTCCGTTTTTTAAGTATTAACTATTTAGTGCAAAAATCGCGATTTTTTCTATTTTTTGCACCCCATTCAAAAGCTAAATAGAATAAAATTATAAATTTAATTTTTTAGAACATTAAAAAACTTTCAAAATGCCGATTATTGATAGTAAAAAAGTTAATTTGTTGCTACGCAAACTTCAAAATAAATTAAAATTATTATTTGTTAACAACTTTTACTAAAACTAGCTTAGAACTTTACTGTTTTACCCAAAGTTGGGTATTGGGGTACTTAATATACTCTCAAAATTTGAGACCAATCCATTAATTAGTTTAGGAGGTAATCTAATTGTTTTTCCTAGAGACCTCTATTTTGCAATAACATAAGACAGAAAATAATGAAGATCGGGCAATTCTACGTATGCCAAATGAAAGTAGAAAACTAATACTATCAAAATGTACTAAACAAAGAAAAAAAATTTTCTAATATAGTCAAAAATCCTAATGCCAAATTTGTGAAATTTTGTAGTTTATAAACATTTAGAATAACTTTAAAAATATTGTCCGTAGAAAAAATTATTTTACATATTAGAAAAGCTGGTATTTTACACGAATTGCAAAAAATGTAGTTCAATTGGTGACAAGTCGTGGTAAGTGAAGAGGGACCTGGGAGCCGACAAATGCACGAGTTCAAAAACTAAAAAAGGCAACTTAAAACTACTATCATTTTCTATGTCTCGGGATCTACTGAATATATTTTGATGGTTCTTTTTTTAATGCGTATGTAATTTTTCTGTACATGACAAATATGCAACTTGTCTAAACATTTATTAATTAATAAACAGTCTAATTTGTTTAAACAATTTTTGAAAAAATATTTTTTCCCAAAAATCAATGATTTTAATGATACTATCGTTATTAATCATAGAAAAAGTTAAGGTATACAGATAAAGGTATATAAATAAATTATCTTCAATAAATAATTATCTAATAAAAATCATTTATTTATCAAAGTGTACTTTAACTTTTTCTATGATCATTAATGATACTATGATTAAAAAAATATATTTTTGTAAAAAAAATATTTTTTCAGGAATTGTTTAAACAAATTAGACTCGTGATATTTTAACTTGGTGGACTTGCAGGTTTCCCCTAGTAATCGTTTGAACTACATTTTTGAAAAATCGTAGAGGGTGCTCTGAAGGTAAAATGTTTGTGCAAATTTTTTAAAATCCCATTCTTTAAAATGGCAATAATGAGATTCCTTAATTATTATAAACAAATTAGCAGTGAATTAAAAAAAAAACATAATATGGCTAACTTTATCCCCAATGAACCCAGGCTAATTTTTTTTATTTGAAAAGTCGTGTTAAAATCATATCTTTTCGAATATATAAAAAGATTGTTTCTACGGACAACATTTTTAAAGTTATTCTAAATGTTTATAAACTACAAAATTTCAAAAATTTGGCATTAGGATTTTTGACTATATTAATTATTTTTTTTATCTTTTTTTAATACATTTTGATACTATCACTCTTCTACTTTCATTTGGCATACTCAGAATTGCCCTATCTTCATTATTTTCTGTCTTATCTTATTGCAAAATAAAGGTCTCTGAGATAAACAAATATAATAACTCTCAAACTAATTAATGGATCGGTCTCAAATTTTAAAGGTTTGTTAAGTACGCCAATATCCAACTTTGGGTAAAATACTAAAGTTCTAAGATAGTTTTAGTAAAAGTTATTAACAAATAACGATATTCATTTATTTTGCAGTTTGCGTAGCAAAAAATTAATTTTCAAAAATCGGCATTTTGAAGGTTGTTCAAAGTTATAAAAAACTGAATTTTGTAATTTTATGTCAACTATTTAGCTTTTGAATGGAGTGCAAAAAATCTAAAAAATCGCGATTTTTGCACTAAATTGTTAATAATTAAAAAACGGACGCGAACTCTAGGCAGGAAACAGGTAGGTTTTCTTCCTATAGGTCTACAATAACTAAAAAAGTAGTCAGCTACCTGGATCTTTGAGTGTCCCGAGAAAATCCTTATTACTCTGGACTAAAATATGGTTGACTGTTTTAGGCTATGGTTCTCTGACACTTAAGTCTTCATAAAGTTATAGTCCATTCTTTCACGGTTTTTGCTCTAAATTTTAAAGAACCGCTTGGATTGACATGAAATTTGGCATGCGTATAGCTTACATGTCAAAGAAAAAGTGATATTGTGAATATGTGTGCTTTTGCCCTGGGGATGACTTTCAACCCCTCTTGGGGGTGAAAAAATATATGTCCAAAATAAATCCGGAAATGGGTAAACTAACTAATTTTAAGTAACTTTTGTTCTATAGAGCTTTTTCGCCAAGTCAACACTTTTCGAGTTATTTGCGAGTGAATATGTTCATTTTTCAACAAAATAATCACATTTTTAGACGGTTTTTCGCAAATAACTCAAAAAGTAAGTATTTTGTCGAAAAAAACGTTCTTAGCAAAAATATAGCTTATAAAAAAGTAAAAAAATGGTCTACGCGTTTAGTCTCTGGATCTCGTAGAACCAGAGTTATAGCCAATGAAAAATAGATTCATATTCACCAAATTTCAAATAGAATATTTCGACCTAAAATATCCAAAAAATTAAGCACTTTTTGGGGAAAACTCATTTAAACTTTTTTAAAGCATTTCAAAAAAGCTTTATTTCTGGTTTTACAAAAAGTTCCTAGCATTAAATTTAAGCAAGATACGCTCAAAATAAAGTTGATCCCTTTTGTTTTTGCAAAATAAAAAAATCGGGAAGACCAACCCCTAATTAGCAACTTAAATGAAATTACTCGTTACCGCTCCACAATTTATTTTACTTATGTTGTGTTTATATGATCTGTAAGTTTCATCGATCCAAAGTGTTTATTTTTGAAAAAATTTGGTTTCAAAGTAAAATTTTTAAAAATTAAAATTTTGAAAAATATGCTCTTTTTCAAAATAACTTAAAAATTTTTAGAGATACCAAAAATCTCGAAAAACAAAAAAAAGTGAGATTTGTTTTTCTAAATATCATATATTTTTTTGTTTTTCTGTTAGACAAAAATTGATTAAGATTTGGTGTTTCTAAATTTGCATACATTTGTGATCAGTGACTCGTTCAACTCCTTTTAACTACAGCTCTTGCAATAATAAGGACTTTGAACTAATGAAACTTACAGATCATATAAACAATATATACACGAGTCAAGAAACTTGTGAAGTCGTAACGATTAAGTTCATTTAAGATACTAATTAGGGGGTGATTTTCTCGATTTTTTTACCAAAACCAAAAGGGACTAACTTTATTTTGAGCGTAACTTGTTTAATGTTGATGCTAGAAATTTTTTTTATAGAACAAAAATGAAGCTTTTTTTAAACACTTTAGATAAGTTGTAATGAGTTTTCCCCGAAATGTGCTTCATTTTTGTTTATTTCACGGTAAAATATTCCATTTGGAATTTGACGAATATGAACCTATTTTTCATTAGCTATAACTCTGCTTCTGCTAGGTGTAGAGACGTGATATATACACCATTTTTTTAAAATTTTTACAGGCTTTATTTTTGCTAAGAATGTTTTTTCGACAAAATACTTACTATTTGAGTTATTTGCGAAAAACCGTCTAAGAGCGTTGTTATTTTGTTGAAAAAATGAACATATTCACTGCCAAATAACTCGAAAAGTATTGACTTAGTGAAAAAACTCTATAGAACAAAAGTTACTTAAAATTAGCCAGTTTACCCATTTCCTGACTTTATTTGGACGAATATTTTTTCACCCCCGAGAGGGGGTGAAAATCACCCCCAGGGCAAAAGCACATATCGGCACAATATCACTTTTTTTCTTTGACATGTTAGCTATGTGTATGCCAAATTTCATGTCAATCCAAGCGGTTCTTTAAAATTTAGAGATTTTGCAATATTTTACCATTAAAGAACGGACTATTAGCAGTTTAAATCTTCATAAAGCAGCCCCATTATATGCATGCGTTCAGGAAGGAAGCATGTTGTGATTCTGAGCTAATTCCTGCTTGTGTTCGAATTCAGATTTTTTCTGATTGACTGGCTCCTCCTCTGAGTGCTTTTTTGTACTCCTATGACTGGCTCTGGACGAAGATATTTTGCACAAAATCCTTTTCTTCGGCTTATCAGCTCTTTCATTTCCATGTATTCCTCAGTAACTGAAAATACATGTGACACTGTTATAATATGCCAATCGCTTGTCGGAATATTTACTTCTAAAGATAGTTTAAACCTCTATCTGGGTAATATATGGTTAAAAATAATCACTGCGTTACTTAGGTTGCCATAGTCCATAGTATCCACCCCATTTTCGCCCAATAGAGCCGACTCTATAGCTGCTTTTGGTGTGCTTCTCAGGAACCCTGTGATTCAAAGACAAGCAAAATTTTGTATCTTGCTTAATTTGAAGATGAAACTTTTTTGCTGAAACTTTAGCCACCATACCACTGATGCATATGTAATTGTTGATTTTATTACCACCTTAAATCTAATATGTTATGTCTCGTTTTGAATTGCAAATTGAGTATGTCTAGTTTCCATTAACGTATTCAGCATATTCTTGGTTATTCGTTCCATGTTATGATTCCAAGTAAACCTCGAGTCGCTTATTATCACAAGGTACTTTACTCACCAGACCTAATACCATGTAGGCTTCAGGACACAATCCGTTTAAATTGCTGCTTTTGTTATATTTCATGGTTTTGGACTTCCAGAAAAGCTCTACATTTGGAGTCCGTCTGCATTGGTGTACTACGTTAACATTTACACCTTGTCTACATGTTTTGTTTTCCCATATTACTAGAAAGCTTTACTTTGTTTAAGCGTACATATTAAGAAGAACTTGCCATTATATATTAGCTTGGCTACTTATACTCGTATATTTTGAATATTACACTATAATCGACGTTTCTGTGATACTGAGTGTAATTAAAGTAAGTAAAAGTTAAGTATAGAGTAGTAGAAAGATACCTAAGAAGAAAAGGTAAAAAATCTTCGGTACCACTACTTCACTTACTTAAGACTATGTAATGGCGACGATTCTGAAACATATACAGATTTTACTCAAAATATCTTAAACATAATAAATGCTAAAAATAGCTAAAAACCATCAACAAATATTGATTTTTATTTTATTAGATGTTTGTATAAAGCTGTAGAAAAAATATTATATGTAACACATGCACAAATTGAACTTTCTAACTCGTATAAATACTGCACGCGCCTGAATCTTTTCATTTAGCAAACTTGCAACGATAATACCGCAGGTGTTATACCAGTGTGTCATTTACGAATTGCGAAAAGAATTTGCCACCACAAGATACCACTACCATCAATGCGCACTGGCGATGGAATACCAGCCAAAATATAAAATGCCTCGAAAAACAATGAGAACTTAGTTCGATTTATGTGACATGAGCTTATACTTCGGTCTTTGAATACTAATTGTCCTTTCAGTTGCCATCGAGCATAATTCGACGGCTACAACTCGCCTGGGTCGACTATTGATCGACTACTACCACGGTCCTTGGCTATTGACTAAAGATCGTCTTTCGGCCTACCCATCTGAAACCCTCTAACATGTATTTTGTTGTTATTTATTTAATTGTATTTTTATTTAAATTAAACTTGTGTTTTACTGAGTCTGATGTCTATTGGAGCTACCCCTTATTAAATAATAAAATAATAAGTTGGTTGTCTTTCATTAAAAATCAATTTAAAGAAATTATAATAGCTCTATATACAGCTAAACTAAAATGATGTTAATCGGACCAAGAAACACTTAACGCCTTAGCGCATTAACCATTTGTTTTATGTCTTTATACATCATAGACTATACACACTTCATTCCTCTTAATAGAATCTTAACTCGTAAACACATCATCTCCCAGTGTATATAACGGCACAACTGAAAATAGAAAAACTCAGATCCAATTATTTTCATACGCTTTGCCCTAAGTGCAGTGAGATAAATGTTACCATTTTCTATGAGTTTCTACGACTTCCTTTCATCTGGACGAGTTATCTTAATAAAGTGGAAAAGCACGAATTCCCAGTTTTCACAGAAAGCCACAATGGAAGTCAAACCTTTGTCTAAAAATTCCTACATTGTTTTTAACTCACCAGCTAAGGATTAATTTAGTGGTTCTAATTTTCCGAGAAAAATAACAAAGGACGTTTTATTTTAATTTAAACTTGAAAGAAATTTTCTCCTTGTAGTTTTCCATGAAAATATATTAAGTATATTGCTAGGAAAAAAGTTGGTCACTGGCGTGGCTTGTGATTATCTGCAGTTGCTAGAGATATTATTAGAAATGGTAATGAAATTATTTCAAAACAACTAAAAAAAATTACCAACAAAAACAAAAGTTTTTCTAAATCATTAAAAAGAAACAGAGGAATTAAAATTTTTGTTCTAAAGAAGTATTTTTCTGAATTACTAAACAGATGTTGTCTATACGGATCTGCTTGTAACACCAATCTAAACAAAATAAACAGAGTTCAATATAAATGTCTTAGAACTTGCATAGGTGGAATGATATCATCACCGGTGAAAGCAATACTGGCAGAATGTAATGAATTGCCTTTGGATTTGCGTCGGCAGCTATTATCACAAAAATATCTCTTAAAACTAAAATCCTTAGAGTCAAACATGATCAACAAATTAAGTGATATTGCAAAAGAAGATTTAACAAACCGCTTTTGGAAAATAAAGAATTCTCCTCCACTGGCAAAAGCTTTCGTTGAGACCAATGCTGATCACATTTCTTTTGGTAAAAATAAAACATTGTTTATGTATACCATACCCTATAGATCACTAATAAAACCACACAGAGTCATAATACCCAATTATACAGAATACCATCATATAAATCACACCCTTCTAAAATCCATATTAGGTGGATTAGTCAATAAGCCATTTATATATACAGATGGATCAAAAACAAAACACGGAGTTGGTTGTGGAGTTTTTTTCCAAAATACAAAACAATCATTTATGTTTAAATTACCATCAATATGTAGCATATATACTGCTGAACTTATAGCAATTTGGAAGGGCATTACTTGGTTAACATCAAATAATTTACGAGATGGAGTAATACTAACTGATTCTAAGTCTGCATTGGAGTCAATAAAAAGCATAAAATTTGAAAGAATGAAATGTCCTATATTATGCAATTTAAAAAATTTGATAGCAGATTTAAATATAACATTTGTATGGGTCAAAGGTCATACAGGTATACTAGGTAATGAAAAAGCTGATAGTTTGGCTAAGGAAGCAGTACTTAACGGAGTTCTTTGTAATATTTATACATTACCAGACGTCTTTCATTTGATAAAAAATAAAATAAGATTAAAATGGGAACGACAGTGGGAAAATACTGTAGAAAACTCACAAAATACCTACTTTAAAATACATCCTACCCTACCATCCCCACCTCTATATATTTTCAACTACCCTACTTCAAAATTCTTTTCGGCAAGTGTTTTTCGACTTAAAACAAATCATGGGCGATTTCCATCACACCTTGCTAAGCTGGGCATTATACAGTCCTCGGCCTGTAGTTGTGATCAGAACTCTTACGGAGATCTAAATCATATATTTTTCGGTTGCAAAAAACATTTAAAAAAATCCAATGATTTAATTCGTACACTTATTGAAATGAAATATTTTCTTCCATTAAATCTCACACACATTTTGTTAGCTGCCAATAAAAACACCTTGGAACTTTTAGTAAATTTTATTAAAGAAAATAAAATACAAATTTAAAACGGCATAACCCACATCTCTGTAGTTATACTATAAGAAAATTCCTTTTACAACTTTCTGTGGCAAATGGACTTGATTCCATGCCATTATCTTTCCACACACACACACTAAACATAGGTAAATGGAAAAAAATTGAAAAGTCTAAAATTTTCACTATATCTTTTTTATTTTACTATACCTATGTTGAATATTTGGTATGGTATGTAGTCCAGGGCGCATCTGTTTTGAGATGGACGCTGAGAGGTGACTCATAGTTTTGCAGAAATTGCTTGGAATTAACTCATATAGTAATAATTGTGTTATGCTCCCACTGAAAAGGGTCCAGAACATTGTTTAAATAATCAAAATGTCAAAAAATGAAGGAAAATTTCGATTTTTTCTTAGTTTTATTCACTTCCGAGAAAAGTTGCGCTAACATAAAAGTTGCTTAACTAAATTTCCTACAACATAGGATTGGTTAAAAACTTTAAAAATTGTCACCCTTGTTGCAAAATAGCAATAATTGCGAAGAAAAAACATAAAAAAACAAGTATTCGCATTTTACGTTTTTCAACAATTTATGCTACACTTAGGACCTTCATATTTCACCCAAAAAAACTTTATAATAAAACAATACTGTAAATTTCATTAAGATCGGTTCAATAGATTTTACAAACAACATAAATTTTGCCATCCAGCTTTCCCAAAAAAATTCATTTTTTCAAAATATTGCAGGACTGAAAATAAAGCAGATAGCAAATTGAAAATTTTTTTACATATAGTGGAGTACTGTGCCTTTCATTTGCAATTTGCAAAATTAAAATCGAGTAACTATCACAGCTTCAGGAATTTTTTTAATAAACAATCATTTTTGGTGCTAAGCGCAGGACAGCGGTATTCGACTCACAAAAGTTGATTTCCACCAAAATTTCTTCCAATATTTATCTAATTATATATTATTTTCTTGCTCTATATTTTGTTGTATTTTAATATTTTAATTCCACAAAAATCAAACTAATTTGATTATTGTTTGTTAAGTATTGTTTAAACAATTGCGTATGTTTAAAAATAATAAATTTTTGTTCTCTAAGTTAAAATATATCAACAAAGAAAGTTTTTGCTAAAAAAGTGTTATTTCAAAGGACAGAGTATGTGTTTTTATTTTGCAATAAAGATATTTATTTATCTATATCGAAATTTACTAAAAATTAAAATTTATCAATCATTATCAAAGGCCATTGAAATGCCCAACCAGAGCAAACGTATCCGCTGTCCTGCGCGTAGCACCAAAAATTAATGTTTATTTAAAAAAAATCCGGAAGCCGTGGTGGTTAACCGATTTTAATTTTGCAGATTACAAATGAAAGGTACAGTATTATTTTATATGTAAAAAAAATCAACTTGCTATCTGTTTTACTTTCAGTTCTGGAACATTTTGAAAAAATGAATTTTTTTTTTGTGAAAGCTGGATTGCAAAATTTATTTTGCAAAATCTGTTGAACCGATCTTAATAAAATTTACAGTATTGTTTTATTATATTATAATGTTTTTCTGGGTAAAATATGAAGTTTCTAAGTGTAGCATAAATGGTTGAAAAATGTAAAATGCGAATACTTTTGCAGATTACAAATGAAAAGTACAGTATTCTTTTATATGTAAAAAAAATCAACTTGCTATCTGCTTTACTTTCAGTTCTGGAATATTTTGAAAAAATGAATTTTTTTTGCCAAAACTGGATTGCAAAATTTATTTTGCAAAATCTGTGGAACCGATCTTAATAAAATTTACACTATTGTTTTATTATATTATAAAGTTTTTCTGGGTAAAATATGAAGTTTCTAAGTGTAGCATAAATGGTTGAAAAATGTAAAATGGGAATGCTTGTTTTTTTTATTGGTGCTTTTTTTAAGGGTGCTATTTTTTAAAATTTTTAACCAATCTTAAATTGTAGAAAATTTAATTACACAACTTTTATGTCAGTACAACTTTTCTGGCAAATGAATACTTTTAAAGTTATAATCAAAAAACGAAGAAAAAAATCGAATTTTTCCTTAATTTTTTGATATTTTGATTATTTAAACAATGTTCCGGGCCTATTGAGTGGGAAGTCATCTCAAATATTATTAAATGAATTATTTTCAAGCAATTTCTGCAAAAAAATATGAGTCACCTGTCAACATCCAAATGTACTAATATTTTTGCAGGTGCGCCCTGGTCTAGTGGTATATCAGGGCAGGTCCCACTTATGAGATTTTAAGATACTTAGACCTCCTACGGCGGCCATTGTATCACTCCTATTTACGAACTAGGTCCATAAGAACCTGGCCTTCGGCGTTTTCGGGGACCAGGCTGCATCGGGCTCCCATGTGTGTCGGAATCAGCAGGGGCTGAAAATCAGACCTCCTCCTGCCGCCCTGAACCTCTAATCGTTCAGTAACTATATGATCTCGCAGAAAGCTCCAAGCCTCTTCAAGTGCAACAATGCTTGACACTTGCAGAGGACATGCGAGGAGGTTTACTCCTCCTCATCAGACAGACGGCACATCCAGAGTCTACAGTCATACTGACCACCAGGGAGCATCTTCTACGGTCTAGAAGAAGTTGGGCTGTAAGATTTTGGGAGGTCTTACTATGTGGAGTCTCATACCACCACAACTGGCTCAGGAGTCATGGAACCTCCACAGAAGAATCACCTTGAGATTTCCCCGACCGATACTGAAGGGCACCCCAATCACAGGTTCGGATCCCACCGGCAGAGTGGCTCGTTCCCCTCCAAACCTGTGTGGATTTCAAGTTCTTACCTTTTTAATAATAACTAAAAATTCTAAAAATGGCATGTTTTGCAACCTTATTCTTCTTCTTCTTCGCGCGACTAGGATTACTCCTGTTTGTCTGCCTCTTATTCTATTTCAGTTGTTGTTGACTGTACATTGTCTTTCCACGTTTTCGGCGGCCTTCCAACGGGTCTTCTGCTATACGGCTTGATTTTTTTACAGATGTTCGCTAATCTATCTGGTCCCATTCGGTTTACATGTTCGTTCCAGTTTTTTTTTCTTGTTTTTATCCACCTGTTAATATTTTGAATTTTGCTTCGTTCTCGAATACCTACTTCTGTTGCTTTGTGTGTCTCTTAATGAGATGCCCGCTATTGATCTTAATACTTTCATTTCGATATTGTTGATTTGTTATTTCGTCTTTCTTGTATCGGTCCTTGTCTCCACTGCGTATGTTAGGATAGGTCTTACTGTTGTCTTGTATACTTTTATTGTGTTTTCCGTGGTCAGATATTTATTTCTCCATATGGTTTCTCGGAGGCAACCACTTATTGTTGCCGCTTTTGTTGCTTGTGTTGTGGTCTCTGTTCTTATATTCCTGACACTAGTGATCTCTACTCCTAGGTTATTGAATTTCATTACTTGTTCTACAATTTTGCCGTCTATTTCTAACTTGCATCTACTCGGCTCTTTACTTATCACTATACATTTAGTTTTTTCTACTGATATTCTCATATTAAGTTTATTTGCTGTGATATGGAAAGTGTGGAGCTGCCTTTGTAGGTCATCCTCGTTATCAGCAATTAGTACTGCATCATCGGCATAGCATAGTATCGTGATTTTATGCGCTCCCATGTGTTATCCATGTCGTTTTCTTACTTCGTGAATTATTTAATTCAACACCATATTGAATAACAATGGGCTGAGCGAGTCTCCTTGGCGGATTCCTCCTTTTAGATCTATGCGTTCTGTTTCTCCTGTTGACATTATAACTCTGGTCGTGTTGTTCTTGTTAATTTCATTAATTAGACTTATTATCTGGAGGTCTATTTGTTCAGCTTGTAATAAATTTAAGATATCATTTTGCCTCACCCTGTCAAAAGCACTTTTTAAATCTACAAAACACATGTATGCTGGTTTTCCATATTCAATAGAATTTTCTACTATTTGCCTGATAATAAAAATTGCATCTATTGTGCTGCGGTTCTTCTGGAAGCCTTGTTGTTCATCTGCCATGTTCGCTTTTTCCTCGATTTTATCTCTTATGAGTGCCGTCAACAATTTTAATGTACTGTTCATCAGACTAATGCCTTTATAATTTTCAGGATTTTTCGAGTCTCCCTTTTTGAGTATCGGTAGCAGGAGACCTTCCTTCCATTCCGCTGGTACTACTCCGATATTTATTATATCGACAAATAAGCCATTTGAAAAGTGTTCCTCCTCCATATTTTAGCAGTTCATTATTTATCTTATCAGGACCAGGTGCTTTTCTATTTTTTAATTTTTGTATTCGTTCTTGTAGCTCTTCTTCTGATATTAGTACTCTTTCGTGGGTTTCATTAATGTTTATTTCTCTGTTCTCTTCTTCTCCTTCTCCATATAATCTCGTGAAATGCTCAGTCCATTGTGTCTCCGTAATGTTATCTATCCGTACAAATGCATTCATTTCTGTTTTTTGTCTCCTTATCATCTTCCACACCTTTTTCTGGGATGCATAGAGGTCGTATTCCATATACTTGGTAAATTTCTCCCAGTGTTCTTTTTTGTTATTATCTATTTCTTGGTTTACTCTATTTCTGATTGTCACGTAGTCGTCTCGTGCCTCCGGTGTCTTCACTCTTTTTTATGTTAGGAAATCTTGTTTCTTTTGATTTGCTAGTGCTTTCACCCTTTCGTCATACCATGGAGTTTTGTATTCACTATTATTGTTTTGCAACCTATGGTTAATAATAAAAAACAACATCGAATTCTTAAAGGATACAACGGAGATGCAAGGTGTATAACATTAATAACTGGGTAAGAAACAGAAGAATAGAATGGAATGACCACATAAGCCGAATGACAACAAATAGGGTAGTCAGGACAGCGAGAGACGGTTCCCCAATAGGAAGACGATCAGTGGGAAGACCACGAAAACGATGGAAAGACAACTTACTAGAGGCACATTGAAAAAACAGACAGAGTCATGTCTATACAAAAAGAAGAAGAAGAAGAAGAAGAGGAAGAATTCTTAAAGGAACTTGATCATTAACTCTCGAGAACAACTAACTTTGTTTAAATATATAGCCTAGAAGCTCCAAAAACAATGCTTCCTCTTCTTGTGGTGCTTTCTCCTTTAGGGAGGTTAGCGACTATACTGTCAAATATGTCTCTGTCAAATGCGGCTCTAAACAGAGATGTTGAATCAAGGCCGGTCCAGTTTTAGATATTTTTAAGCCATGAAATCTGGTGCCTACCGGTACCTCGTTCTCCTTCAATCTTACCCTGGATCATCAGTTGCGCGAGGCGTTACTTTTCGTTTCTCATTATGTGGCCCAGGTAGCCAACTTTTCTGATTTTAATGATTTTTAGCAGTTCCGTATCTGTACCTATTCTTCTCAGAACTCGCAGAATTCTTTTCGTTAGTGGTTTGGGTTGTCCAAGGTATTTTGAAGATTCTTCTATAAAGCCAGAGTTCAAAGGCTTCTAACTTGTTCATCAGTGTTATATTGAGTGGCCAGGCCTCCGTTCCAAACAAAAGTATTGATCATGCATAGCAAAGCTGAAAACGACAGCTAAGTAGTACATTCTTTTACGGTTTTTGCTGTAAATGTTAAAGAACCGCTTGGATTGACATGAAATTTGGACGCATAGCTAACATGTCAATGAAAAAAAGTGATATGGTGCTGATTTGTGCTTTTGCCCTGGGGGTGACTTTCACCCCATCTCGCGGGTGAAAAAATATATGTCCAAGATAAGTCCCGAAATGGATAAACTGACTAATTTTAAGCAACTTTTGTTCTATAGAGTTTTTTCGCCAAATCAATACTTTTCAAGTTATTTGCAAGTGAATATGTTCATTTTTCAACAAAATAACCACGTTTTTAGACGGTTTTTCGCAAATAACTCAAAACGTAAGCATTTTGTCGAAAAAAATATTATTAGCAAAACTATAGCCTATAAAAAAGTAAAAAAATCGGAGTATATATTATAGTCTAAGAGCTGGGAGCGGATTTTGTGCGTGATAAGTAATATGGAAAAACTATACGGGGATATGTTGAATTAGTTGTGGACACGACTTTCACCAATGGCCGGAAACCAGAGTTGGGGCCGAGGGTAGTTATAAGGGGTCAAAATCGCGGATTTTATTATTTTTTTTATGACGCTCATGATCGAGATAGTTCACCAAAATTTGGGAATAAGTAGGTCATGATGTACCTAAGTAAAATCTCTAGGGACTCAACGCTGCTTGGACGACAAAGGGGTGGGGGTAGGGGTGAATATATAAATATTAGGGGTCTTTTGCGACGTTCGTGACTGAGATAGTGCACCAAAATTTGTGTATAAGTAGACCATGACAGAAATAATTAAAATCCGCAGAGCCGGAAACCAGAGTGGGGAAGGAAGGTAGTTATAAGGGGTCAAAGTTCCGTTTTTTATTATTTTTTTTTGTGACGATCATGATCGAGATAGCGCGCCAAAATTTGGGAATAAGTAGGTCATGACATAACTAAGTAATATCCCCAGAGGCGGAAACCAGAGTGGCGGACGAGGGTAGTTATAAGGGGTAAAAGTCGCGGTTTTTATTATTTTTTTTTGTGGCGCTCATGATGAAGATAGTGCACCAAAATTTGGGAGTAAGTAGGTTATGACGTAACTAAGTAAAATCTTCAGGGGCGGAACTCTGCTTGGGGTACAAAGGGGTGGTAGGCAGGGGTGAGTATAAAAATATATGGGTTTTTTTTTGCCGTCCATGATCGAGATAGTGCACCAAAATTTGGGAATAAGTAGATCATGACATTACTAAGTAAAATCTCCAGGGGCGGAACGTCGCGTGGGGGACAAATGTTGTGCCGGGTCACAAAAAAAATAATACACACTGCGACTTTGACCCCTTAAAACTACCCTCATCCCCAACTCTGGTTTCCGGCTCTGGGGATTTTACTTAGCTAAGTCATGGTCTACTTATTCCCAAATTTTGGTGTACTACCTCAATCTAGCACGTCGCAGAAAACCCCTTATATTTTTTATATTCACACCTACCCGCAACCCTTTTTCGGCCACGCAGCGTTCCACCCCTGGAGATTCTACTTAGTTACCTCATGACCTACTTATTCTCAAATTTTGGTGCACTATCTCGATCATGAGCGTGACAAAAAAAATAATAAAATCGGCGATTTTGACCCCTTATAACTACCCTCATGCCCAACTCTGGTTTCCGGCTCTGAGGATTTTACTTAGTTATGTCATGGTCTACTTATTCCCAAATTTTGGTGCACTCTCTCAATCACGAACGTCGCAAAAAAAACCCCTTATATTTTTTGTATTCACCCCTGCCCCACCCCTTTGTCGGCCACGCAGCGTGCCACCCCTGGAGATTTTATTAGTTACGTCATGACCTACTTATTCCCAAATTTTGGTGCACTCTCTCGATCATGAGCGTCACAAAAAAAAATAATAAAAACGTCGACTTTGACCCCTTATAACTACCCTCATTCCCAACTCTGGTTTCCGGCTCTGGGGATATAACTTAGTAATGTCATGATCTACTTATTCCCAAATTTTGGTGCACTATCTCGATCATGAGCGTCATAAAAAAATAATAAAATCCGCGACTTTGACCCCTTATAACTACCCTCGGCCCCAACTCTGGTTTCCGGTCGTTGGTGAAAGTCATGTACACAACTAATTCAACATATCCCCGTATAGTTTTTCCATATTACTTATCACGCACAAAATCCGCTTCTATCTCTCCGACTATTAGGTCTCTAAACCTAGCAAAAGTAGAGTTATAGCTAATGAAAAATAGGTTCATATTCGAAAAATTCCAAATAGAATAATTCAATGTGAAATATCCAAATAATGAAGCATTCTTGGGAAAAACACGTTCCAACTTATTTAAAGTGTTTAAAAAAAGCTTTATTTCTGTTTTTATAAAAAAAATTTTTAACATCAAATGTACGCAAGTTACGCTCAAAATAAAGTTGGTCCCTTTTGTTTTGGTAAAAAAAAAATCAGGAAGATCACCCCTCAATTAGCACCTTAAATGAAATTAATCGTTACCGCTTCACAAGTTACTTTACTTATGTTGTGTTTATATGATCTGTAAGTTTCATCGATTCAAAGTGCTTATTTTTGAAAAAATTTGGTTTTAAAGTAAAATGTTTAAAAAATTTAATTTTGAATAAAATTTTTTTTCAAAATAACTTAAACATTGTTACAAATACTAAAAATTTTATACAATAAAAAAAGCCGCCTTTACTTTTCTGAATATTTTGTATTTTTTGTTTTTCTGTAAGACAAAAATTGGTTAAGATTCGGTGTTTCTAAATTTGCATACACTCGTGATAAGTGACTCGTTCAAGCCCTTTTAACTACAGCTCGTTCAAAAATAAGGACTTTAAACCAATGAAACTTACAGATCATATTATGATCAATACATACGCGAGTAAAAAACTTGTGAAGTGGTAACAATTAAGTTCAGTTGAAATGCTAATTAGGGGGTGATTTTCCCGATTTCTTACCAAAAAAAAGGAACCAACTTTATTTTGAGCGTAACTTGTTTTTTTGACGCCAAAATTTTTTTTTAACAAAAATAAGCATTTTTTAAACACTTTAAAAAGTTAAAATGAGTTTTTCCCAAAAAAGTGCTTCGTTCTTTGGTTATGGCACGTTAAAATATTCGATTTGGAATTTGACGAATATGAACCTATTTTTCATTAGCTATAACTCTGCTTCTACTAGGTATAGTGACCCGATATAGACACCATGTTTTTCACTTCTTACGTGCTATATTTTTGATAGGAATTCTTTTTCGACAAAATACTTACCTTTTGAGTTATTTGCGAAAAACCGTCTGAAAACGTGGTAATTTTGTAGAAAAATTAACATATTCACTCGCACATAACTCGAAAAGTATTAACTTGGTGAAAAAACTTTATAGAACAAAAGTTTCTTAGAATTAGTCGTTTTATCCATTTCCGGACTTATTTCGAACATATATTTTTTACCCCCAGAAGGGGGTGAAAGTGACCCCTAGGGCAAAAGCACACATCGACACAATATCACTTTTTTTCTTTGACTTGTTAGTCTTGTGTATGCCAAATTTCATGTCAATCCAAGCCGTTCTTTAAAATTTAGGGGTTTTGCAATATTTTACCTTTAAAGCACATACTAAAGGCTGATATTAATGCTACTGTTACAGAATAAACTTTTCATTTTGATAAACCCTTGTCGGGCTACCTTTATTCTCGCTCTTACTTCTTGTTTATAACCAAATTGATTGTTGAACCAGCAACCAAGATATTTGTATTGGTTTACGTATTTAAGCTGTTGATGGTTGACATAATATATTGGAAGGGGTAAATTTTTGATTCTTGATATTTTCATCACTTTGGTTTTCGCAGTATTGATCTTCATCCCCATTTTTTCACAACTCTCAGTAACCCTATTTAACAGTATCTGAAGACTATGGTCCGAAACCCAAAAACAATGCTAATTTTAAAATATGCCTACACAAATAACTAGGTTCCTTTTATTCTTTCTCTTTTTTCTTCATGCTGTATCAAACTATCGGTTATAAATTTTTATGTTCGTCGTTAAAACATGCAAAATTTTGCTGTAAATCTTTTACTATTATCTATGGCGCCGTTTTTGTATTAAATAGGTTGAATAATAAAGATAACACTTCCCGGACAATACTGATTATCGATTGAGGTCACTGTACAGGAAGGATATTCTATCTACTAAATTCAATATTTCGGTACCAAAAAACATTTTCTATGATAGATAAAAATATCTAGTCGGATGTCATATCTACGACAATCAATATTTTGTGTTACCAAAAAACATTTTATCTAGAAAATAAAAAAACAAATACAATCTCAAAAAAATAATTTAATTTATAATTTTCAATGCGACCTATGTCGATAAATTTGACTATACAGAATGTCCTAAAAGTAATTTAGAAAAAATGTCCAGTCTTGGAAAGTATGTCTAGTTCTACAGGGTTATTAATAACTACGTGATAAAACGAACATACAATTTTTTAAAGAGGCAAGAATAAAAGACGTCAACAGGATAAGGAGTTAATTTGAGTCGAGACCACGGATAGAAAAATGAAGCTGGAGAAGATTTCCAAAGATATGGACCGAAGACCTCAAAAAAATTGTGACCAATTGGATAGCAGAAACCCTGAATATAAGAAGAAGGTAATATATGGAGGTCTATGTTCAACAATCGATCATCCTCATCATAAATCAGAGTTGACTGACGGATGACCTTTGTCTTACCACAAACAGATATGTCATCAAGTTAGGCGTATGGTACTTCGAGGTATTCTGTGCGTATGAGCCAGTCGATTTTTCTTTGGAAACTGGCTACACCATTGGTAACACGAAACGGGATACGACAAAATTGGTACAGTTTTCTGGTACTTGAAAGGCTGGGTACAGCTTTTCATTTGGAGGTATAGGAACCTGGTGATATGAACTTTGGAAATCTATTGCACTAGAGAGAGTGAAATGTAATAGTTTGAACATCGAGGATAGTTCCACGATATTTGGTAGTGGGTAAGCATTAAGTTGAGTGAATCGATTAATTGTCTGAGAATAATCAATGACAAGGCTCTTATCGCGAATTTTATTTTTGGTGACAAGGACTAGAAAATTTCCAAAACTCAGATGGAAGAATGGTGTGGATGAGGATGGGAGAAAAATAGGCGCAGTAAACTGGCAACGGTTGGCAATGGATAGGACTGACTGATAATCATGATGATGATTGATAAGGACTAGAAAAGGGATATGAGTATAGCAGACCCATACACAATCTCTTCATAGACTTTCGACAGGCATATGATAGCGTATTACAGGCATATGACAGGCATATGATAGTTCTCAACACCAAAGAAACTCATTCGGATGACCAAAGTCCGTATGGAGGGTGGAATATCTAAAGTATGTGTACATAATAAACTCCCTAGCAGCTTTAAAATCACCAGTAGACTCAAACAGGGTGATGCGTTATCTTCACTACTTTTTAACTTTGTATTAGAGATAGCCATGAGGTCGGCCGAAATAAAAACAGAATTGTTATCGGTTCAAGGCCTCAAGCTATTACTAGCATTATGCAGATCACATTTATCTCATTGGAGACTCCATCCTATCTATAAAAGGTATTTTCAACAAGGTGGAAGGAGCCACAAGTGAAGTAGGACTGAAGATTAATGAAGAGAAGACGAAATATATGTGTATAAATAGAACTACACGAAGAGACAGGATATGACAAAATGTGACGGTCAACATCTTTAATTTTGAAAGAGCACAACGTTTTAAGTATCTGGGGGCCGTAATCACAGGTAACAATGATGTTACTAAAGAAATAAAAGCTAGAATCTAATCGGCAAATCGCTGTCTATTCGCACTGGATAATATTATAAAATCAAGAAATCTTAAAAGAAGTTCAAAGATCAAAATCTATAAATCCATCGTCAGATCTGTAGTAACATATCGATGCGAAACGTGGACCATGACCAAAGCAACCGAAGAAAAGTTCAGATGTTTAGAACGAAAAATACTTAGAAAATTTTTCTAAGTATATGTCACGTTTACTTATGCTTCGTGGCTTTGGATCAGGTTATAAAGATATCAATTACATTAAGGGTAATTATACTAATTGAATATTTAATGTTTTATACTAATTGAATATAATTATACTAATTATACTAAAATTGAAGGGTTCGGGGGAATAAGGGACCTAAGCCACATTTTTTGAAATTTGATGATTTTAGTAAAACGGGCTCTGTAACAATGGTCTCAAGCCACCAGCGAAGTTTTACGGCTATTGGGCAATATATGTGGCCACCAGGCTATAACGACCTTGTTGCCGACTTGCAGAATCATGGAAAATTTTTAAGCAAGAACGTCATAAGCCACAGTAAAATCAACATGGCGACACATGATCGAAGAGTGTTGAAAGAAAAACAATTATTTTATAAGGAAAAATACAGTAATTCTGGTTCGGATTTTGACTCTGACGATTCTGTAAAGGATCGAGAATATTCTCCGCACACGAGTTCCAGTGAAAGTGATGAATCTTCTCCGAAAAAGGTAAGTAAACATTTTAGTGGCTTGAGACCTTCTTGCTGTAGGATATGTGGCTTGTGTCTTAATAAGTTATAACAACATTAAATTTACTTTTTTAGTAAAAAGAAGCCATAAATAACCTATTTTAAATTTTTTTATTGATAAAGAGCCATTAATACTAATATCATATTTAAATTCTTTTGTCAATAACACGTTTTAAGACCAAAAAAGTATTTTATTTAGTAGGTGGCTTAGTCCCTTCTTGGTTCGATAGCGAGCACCCAAACTCCATATTCATTAAACACATCCTAAATGGAGCGTTTGATGAAGTAAATGTTGGTAAGAGGGTTGTAAAGTTTGGTGACAACAAAGAGCTTAAAATATATAAGATGGAAGACCAATGGTACTGGACATCAAAAAAATTCGGGATATAAAGGAGCTTTTACAATATTTTCCTCTCATAAACCAGCAGTTTTATCTCAGTATTATTGGAATAAGTACAAGTAACATTGACAAGAATATACCCAAGTTGATGAGGCAGAGGAAGTAGACAGGGATGATGAAACCTTTTTTTTAATAAAAAAATAATATTGTAGGTATATTCTTGATTTTAGAATTTAGAATTTTGTTATTTTCAAAAAGGTCATAAGCCACATTTATTTGTTTAATAAATTTTTTCTTAAAAAATGCAGTTTTATTTTGTATCTTTCTTTGAAAACATGTATTTAATAATTTATTATGCATGTAAGGAATTTAGGTAAACATTATAAAATGTAAAAATATGATTTCAGGATTTCGTCAAAAATTTTAAATGTGATTTACTCAAAAATTTTCAAATGAGGCTTAGGTCCCTTATTGCCCCGACCCCTTCAATTTTAAGCGAGTGAAATGTCAAAATGTCCATGCCTAGTGCCTCATCTTGTATATTTAATTCGGGTAGCAGTTGTTTTTCTAAACCTGAGAAACTCAATTGAATTGGTAACATCTATTGTTTTTATTTAAAATGCTTCCACATTCTCATTCATTAGATCCCCCAACGCCAGATGTTTTTATTTTTGCGCTAGACACATCGGTTTTTAGGTTCATTTATTTTTTTCCCTCTGCTCTATCGACTCTATGTCTTGCACTCGGCAACTCGGCATTTATTTTTCGTGACCACTCATTTAGATTGGCGCTGTTGTTGTGAACTAGATTGCTTTAAAGTCGAGCGTGTAGAGGCATTAATTAACCTTGGCCTAAAAACTTGCATAAATCAAACAGAACACGCTCAACGCTAGATAGCATCGACGAAAAGCCTCCACAACAAAATTTTTATCTTTCGTAGATACAAAGGAGAAAGATAGGGCTAGCTTGTGGAGATATAATTCACATTTTATATGTGAATACAGCTCTTATGTGGAGGTATTGTGTTAATATTACGGGATTTTCATCATAGAAAAATGCAAATTCTGAAGGCCATTTAACTAATTTTCTGTATAAAACATGAATTTTTTGGTAAGATGATACTAAAAATAACGTAGATATTATATTCTGGTTGCCGTAAATAAATATGAAAAAGTGTTATGGAGACAAGAGTGGTTTTTACAGTGTATATTTACTATTTGTATAAGCAAAAGAAAAAAATTTACAAATAGTTTGAAAATTTGTAAAGTTTTACTTCAGTTAAAACATTATACAGTAGCTAAAGAGAAATAAATAGAAATGGAGTTCAAACAGACAAATTTAGAGTTCTTAACTTTGACCGATAAGAAAAAGAAAAGCAGGAGAAATAGCACTAGAAGTTGACGAAAAAGGAAGACCAACAGGAGCAACAACAAAAAATTTTATGAAAAATGAATAACAATTTTCAATTTCAATTTCAAATTTTATCTTTCTTAAGTGATCATTACTAAAACACACATATCTAGGCTCCCTTTCTCATCGCCTCATATGTTATGTACAGATCATCGTATGTGCAGAAAGTAATGGTCCTTCGAGCCGGATCGTATTTTTTCTTCCCTGATTTTTATGTGTTTAGGGATATCTTCTTGCAAATACCTTTTTTCGGTTAATTTAATTGTGTATAATTGCGGTTTTCTAGTTGTGGGAGCCTAATCGGTTAGTGTAACCATTCTACATGTCGCTGCTTATAGTTTCATGATTACAAGAATCTATTGAGTCGTGATATCCATTTATTTGGGTATTTTTTATCTTAGAAGCTGCCCAGTCGTCTGCCGAAAGACCTTCTACTTTTTTACTTTGTGCTTTTATGCAGAGACCTTTTTTATCGAAATTTTAACAATATTCATTTTTAATAAATAATAGTAGGTAATATTAGGATTATAGAAAGCCCTTAAATATAAAGAGCTAAAGAGCCTGCAGTATCATTCCAAGTTGTTTTATTTTCTTATTGCCGTAGTGCCATTTTTACAAGGCGGTACCTTCTTTCTATACTCTTTCGCATACTTTATTCAAAACCCTGTAACGTTGCAAACGTCACATCTTTGATATTTTATTTTTAAATAATTATTTTACTTTATTTTCTTTAATATTTCATAAATAATTATCTTCTGTATTTGTTTTACCAGTTTTCTTCGTTAAAATCTCGTTGGCGCCCTCTTTTATTATCTTCTATTTAATATATCTCTTTTCATTTAAATCATCAACTGAACATACTGAACGTACCCTGTATATCCTTACACTCTAGATATCTGTCTTTTAATACGGAACATGCCTGCCACTTCTTACGTCCCACTGTCATGGCAGTGACACTTTGTCTCTCAATCCTCAATATGGTGGTGAATAGTTAATTTCGGTATAAAAGCCAAAGAAGCTTCAAAATTAAAACATTTCTATTTCAACAATCATCCCTCTTGGGGTAAGAATATTACATATCATATTTTAATTACATTTCTACATCTAACAGTATTTCTAATATTTTTTAAATCTAACCTTCCATGTCTACGAGCACATGGTCAGTTTTAAATACCTATTTCTTTCTAATTTATGTATATGCACGTGTAAATCAAATTTTGACTAGTATCAATCTTAATTCCATTTGATTTACCCTTGCCATCTACTAGTTTTTGAATAATATTTGGCAAAGGTGCAATTTGGTTTTTTAACTTCTTTATTGTCACTTATACGCATTATTCTTCTAGTTTTTGGGATAAAGATCACCGTCCTCCCTTTGGGAGCTTCAAGAATCCTCAATGGCCGGCGATAAAAGAACGAGGAACATGAAATCTAGACTGCAACCAAATCATCCAGACTGCAACGACCAACACATGTAGGCCTGGTGGCCCTGAACACCTACAACACCAGAGCCAGTTGCAGAACCAACAGAAGTATCATTCGACATCAAGAAGTTACCATCGAACCAGTTCCACAAGCCATACATAAGTATAACCCAGAATTGTTAGTTCTGGCAAGAATTTGAATATAATTGTTAATGCATTTAATAGGTCATATTTTTATTATATCTTTACTGCAGTGGCGGCCCGTGAGGTAGTGCCATAGCGCCATGGCACTACCTTGCTAACTATCCATAAACATATTTTTTATCTTCAAAACTTTTTAATTCCTGTTAATTTTTTGTGTGTGTATTTCTTTTGATCTTCATAAATTTTATATAAAATATGGCAACTATGGGCGCAATACAATCCCTGCCGACAGCAGAGAGTATTCGACAGGAGAATCTCCTTCGCGCCGAAGTCAGTATTGGCACGACTAAAGAGAGAAAGATTTTACGAGCATTCTATGTAAGTGACAGAGAAAGAGCTATATTGGACTATTAGTATACCTTAACATTAGAATCTCTGTGCCAGGCACGAGGGTATGAAGCCAGGTCTATTTATTTTGAGTTTCTTTAGGTGCTGGTTTGTCGCTTTTATTATGTATATTTTCTGTTAAAAAGTT
This sequence comes from Diabrotica virgifera virgifera, assembly GCF_917563875.1. NCBI lineage: Eukaryota > Metazoa > Arthropoda > Insecta > Coleoptera > Chrysomelidae > Diabrotica > Diabrotica virgifera. The sequence goes on from NC_065448.1 coordinate 16,600,540, forward strand.
TTTGTATTTATAATTAAACTTTTAGTGCATCATGATCGTGGGTATTTTGATAATATTTTGATTATTTCTTAAGTTTAATTTATTAATTGACAATAAAGATTAGTATTTTAAAAATTATTTTGGTGGTTTTTCCCTAGAAAAAAAAACTACAAATGTTATAAGGTGTTGTGGAGCTTTCGAGTTAGCTTCAAGAGGTCACGACGAAAAAAAAAATTCAGAAAATAGAGGCATATTTAAGGAGCTGGTCAATTTTAGCGCCGAATTAGACAACGACTTAAAGGTTCATATTATTCAAAGTACCAGATCTTTCAAAGGTCTACCTTCTCCGGACATTTAGTTGCTTCTAATTTATTTATGTCGGAGAAGTTTTCTGCTTATAAGCATCAGTTCTCCGAATCATTTCTTAATGAAACATGGAGACAATTTTAATTTTTAAGAAAAACTCGGTTTAAACTGAATTAGAAGTAGGTACTGTATTAGCGAGACGAATTAAGTACTACCTCTGGGGCTGTTTCGCTATCGGTTTTATTGTAGAGGGAAGGTTTAAAAGGCACATTTGAAGAAACTATTAAACTTTTAAGTATTTTAGTTACCATTCCTATATCAACATCTGAAGCAGAACGCTGTTTTTCGATGTTTACATCGAAACCTAGTGCTTTAGGTATGCTTTATGCAGAAAAGCATTTTGTAAATTGTATTGATAATTTTAATTATAAAGTCATTGAAAACTTTGCAACCAAAAGATAGAAGAATGAACTTCATATATCGTAAACTTTAAAAGTGACATTACAAAAATTTGTGCATGTGTGTGAATAATGAAATAGTATTATTTTTATAAATTGGTAAATAAAGACTAAATCGTAATAACAATTTTCAAGCACTATCAGCAGTAAATGCTGGTGGTAGGTTAAGAGGTTTTTATTATTAATTAATTTACGGAAATGTTTTGATCAATGTTGGACAATTGCTTGGCACCTCAGATCAATAAACTTAAGATATGTACATAAGATAAAAGTATCCGCGCATATTTTTTTTTAGTTTTTGTTGTCAGTGTACCTTTTTTTGACAATATCGTGAATCCGTCACTAAAAATTTTGGCGGCTGCCCGAGTTGTGGCACTACCTTCTTAAAGTGGTACGAGCCGCCACTGCTTTACTGAACAATAAACATGATTAGTTAAAAATACTGTTTTGTTTGCTTCCATTCTGAATTTTCATAGTTCATATCTAAAATTAGGACAAGACGAACACGCACCTTGAGAGACTGAGGTGAACGATAGCTATCTTGGTTGGTTGAAATATTATTTTCGGATGTTGTTTCAATTAGCTGGGGTAGTCTATTGTTTATTTCGTTTCAACCCTCATTTGTCTTTACTAAATAAGCACTACATGTTCTCCGGAAATTGAATGGCAAGGATGCTCGTTTCGTCAGCCTTGCCATTACCAAGTGATCATCACCGACACAATATCTAGACTCCTTTTCTGATAATCTCATTTGTTATATAGAGGTCATCGTATATGCAGAAAGTAATATATTGGTCCTTCGAGCCGAATCATCCTCAATCTTCACTGTTTTTATGCGTGTTTATGGATATCTTCTTGCAGATACATTTTTTGGTTAATTTAACCATGTTTAATCGCGATTTTCTAGTTGTAGGAACCTAGTCGCTTAGTGTAACCATTCTACATGTCGGTTTTTTAGTTTCATGATTGCAGGAGTCTATTGAGTCGTTATAACTATTTATTGGGTATTTCTTTTATCTGAAAAGCTACCCAATCGTCTGCCGAAAGACATTCTACTTTTTTGTTTTGTGCGTTTATGCAGAGATCTTTTTTTATCGAAATTTTAATAATATCCATTTTTAATAAATAATAGTAAGTAATATTAGGATTATAGAAAGGCCTTAAATGTCAAGCGCTATTTCAGTAAAGGGCCTGTAGTATCATTCCAAGTTGTTTTATTTTCCTATTGTCATAGTGCCTTTTTACAAGCCAGTGCCTTTCTATACTCTTTCGCATTTGTCTCATTTATCTTTACTAAATAAGCACTACATGTTCTCCGGAAATTGAATGGCAAGGATGCTCGTTTCGTCAGCCTTGCCATCACCGTGATCATCACCGAGACACACATATCTAGACTCCCTTTCTTATGGTCTCATATGTTATACTATAGAGGTCATCGTATATGGAGAAAGTAACATATTGGTCCTTCTAGCGGGATCGTCATTAATCTTCATTGTTTTTATGCTTGTTTTATTTATGGATATCTTTTTGCAGATACCTTTTTTGGTTAATTTAACCATGTCTAATCGCGATTTTCTAGTTGTAGGAGCCTAGTCGCTTAGTGTTAACATTATACATGTCGGTTTTTTAGTTTCATGATTGCAGGAGTCTATTGAGTCGTTATAACTATTTATTGGGTATTTCTTTTATCTAAAAAGCTAGAAAACTATCCAATCTTCTGCCGAAAGACATTCTACTCTTTTATTTTGTGCGTTTAAGCAGAGACCTTTTTTTTATCGAAATTTTAACAATATCCATTTTTAATAACTTCATAATTTTTGCTTTGATGAAACATTTATGAAATATTTAGAAAACAGTAACATTAGGATCCTAGAAAGCCCTTAAGTGTAAACAGCTATTTACCTGCAGTAGCATTCCAAGTTCTTTTATTTTCTTATTGCTATAGTGCCATTTTTCCAGTTATTCGCGCCGGTGCGTTCTTTTCTATACTCTTTCGCATACTTTATTCAAAACCCTCATTCATCTTTACTAAATAAGCACTACATGTTCTCCGGAAAGTGAATGGCAAGGATGCTCGTTTCGGAGCCAGTCATAAAAAGCGACTGCTCTACTAGAAATAATGAAAAAAACAACCACTTCAAGATTCTCTTTACTGCTGACATCGGTGTTTTCACTACTAAAAGTAATTAGTTGGGGAATTGGCGTTCTCAGTTGGGAGAGCTTTGGGCATAATAGGGCTTATTAAATATAAACCAGAAATAAATGTATGTGTGACATTTCAATTTGCTTTAAAAAGTGTTCTATTTTATAAACTACACGAAACGATTAGCTTTTCTAAAATACAGCCGAACGTTCAAATGCCTTAGAATGATTTTTTGAGTTGTGCCAATAATGACAATACTCAAAAACCACGTGTTTTGAGCTAGAAATCATCATTATCAACCCGTACTCGTCCACTGCTGGACATAGGTCTCCCTTAGCTCTTTCCATCTTTCTCTGTTTTGTGCGGCTTGCATCCAGTTGCTGACAATACGCTTCAAATCGTCAGCCCATCTGACATTTCGTCCATCGGTTGTCTGACAATCTGGCGACGTGTCCTGCCCAATTCAACTTGAGCGACTCGATTCTTTCGACGGCGTCCGTTGTTTTTGTTCTACGACGTATTTCTTCGTTTGGGATTCGGTCCCTCAGGGAGACACCCAACATCTGGCGCTCCATAGCCCTCTGAGTTATGCGAATCTTGTTCACTACCTTTTTTGTTTTTTTTTGTGAGTGTTAATGTTTTCGCTCTATAAGTGAGTAGAGGCAATACACACTGGTCAAAGATTTTCCTTTTCAGGCATATGGGTACTTAAGTCCGATGTAAATACATAGCTCAGTTTACCAAACGTTGCCCAGGCTAATCCTATACGATTTGGGAGCTCGCACGTCTGGTTATCTCTTTCCAACCGAATTTCATATCCCAAGTACTTATAAGATGCAGTCTGCTCAATATCCATTCCATCAACAACAATATTACGATTTAGCACCAGATTAGTCATTATTTGCATCTTGTTGATGTTAATCTTTAGTCCGACCTCCAAGGAAGCGTGATATAACTTGTTCAACATTATTATTGCATCATCCATACGATCGGCTATAAGGACGATGTCATCTGCGAATCTCAAATGACAGCTTCTCTCCATTTATATTGATACAATATTCGTTCAGATCTGCCTTCTTAAAAGTGTGCTCTAAAAGGGTTGTGAACAGCTTTGGTGAGATTGTACTCCTTGCTGCATACAGAATTTATTAGTTTGTTGATCGGAGAGTCTTACGCTAGCCGTTGCATTGTGGTAGATATATTTTATCATGTTAGTGTAGCGATAGTCTATTCGGCATTCTCTCAATGCTTTTAGCATTTTCTGCTAGTTTATGGTATCGAACGCTTTCTCGTAGTCCACGAATATCAGTGCCAATGGTTTGTTGTATTCCTCCGACTTCTCTATCAAGTTTTTTATTACCAGTAAGTGGTCGTTAGTGCTATATCCGGATCTAAACCCAGCTTGTTCTCTAGGCTGATAGAAGTCTAACTTAGCCTCCAGTCTTTTTTTCATAATTTTGTGAAAAGTTTATATATGCGTGATAGCAGACTGATAGAACGGTAGTTTTTTAGATCTGTTACGTCACCTTTCTTGTGCAATAAAACAATGACTGCATTGTTCCATTGAGAAGGGGTTTTCCTTGGTAAATGCATTCGGTGAAAAGTTTTGCCGAAACCTGGATAATTTTATTTCCACCTTGTTTGATTGCCTCGATCACTACTCCGTCATTACCAGGGATTTATTATTTTTCATTTCTGAAAGTGTCTTTTTAACTTCGTATGGTGTTACTTCTGGCAATAATTCTGATCCCTGGTTTGTGATTTTGGGTAGGGGCTGATCTTGCCTTGAGTTGGTGCTCTCATGCAGTTCGCGATAAAACGATTCGACAACGTTAAGGATTTCGGCTCTATCCGTAGCAATGTTTTTGTCTTTTTTTCTTATTCTGTACATGTTTTTTTGTTGCCAATGTTATTCGTATTTCGCCGTAAAACTTTTAAACCTTTGTTTTCTTGAATTATTTGAGTTTTTCTCTTGTATTGTTTCTCTTATATCTTTTCGGATTGATCGGTAGATATCTTTATTTAATATCTTCAATGTTGTGTAGTTGGAGTCGTATTTTTCAGTCAGTTGTCTTCTTTTACTTATTAACTCTTTGGGATTTTGGGTTAATTTTTCGTTATGGGTCACGACCGTCGGGCAGCACTCCCTTTCGGTCTCTTTTAGTGCCTTCGTTATGAGATTATTTGCTAGTTCGATGTCTTCTATTTCGTTTTCTAAGTCATGTATAGGTCTGGTTAGTATATCTTCATAGAGATCGTTGTTGTCGTTGGTTTCTGGGGGAATCCATTTCTTCTTTCGTGTTTTGAAGATCATCTTTGTTCTTTCCAAGTTGACATTTAATTTTATCCTTGCTCGGATTAATCTGTGGTCACTTCCTATCGAAAATTTTTTTGGGTAGAAATAGGTGTACCTAAATGTTAAACTACACCTTCTTTTTAGTATCACTACCTGTACAACTCATATTTCAATATTACGCCGTAAGATGGCAGAAGTGTGGCTATTGTATTATGTGATTAGTCCCAAATATTGGCTGCATTACAGACACTACTCAGTCTGTGTCCAACGCTCGATAGGATAAGGGCACTTTATTGTCATCAAGAGTGGCACATTTTGTGTTGAGTCAGTGTTGCAGAAATATATGACTTTCTCTAGGGGCACTTTTCGAGTGCCACTAGAGTTTCCTATTTTATAATCTTATTTTTTAATAAAGTTTAATTTGGATTTTTTTGTTGTCACTAGAGATTTTATAATACCTAGTTAGTCTATTTAATAAAAAAAGGTATTGCTTGAGTTTTAGATCAATTTTCAGCTTGAGCTAATATTAATTTGAAGTTACCGTTATTCTCAGCTTAAGTTGCTGTATAAGTTTACAGAATCTAGACAGTCATAGTCATAATCTATAAGCTGAACTGGGCTAAGCTGGAGCTTAAGATCTGTTGGTGCAATCAGTCATTAATATATTAATTTACTTATTAGTTATTGTGTGTTTTCCAAGCTAGTGCACAATTTGGTTTTCTTACTACAAAATTTTAAATTATATCATCATCATCATACATTATTATAGACCAGGGCGGATCTGTGAAAAAATGTCTATTTTTGGATGTGCGAGGTGGCATTCGGATTTTTGCAGATAAAGTTAGGTGATAACTTCAACAATAATAATTGACTTAAACGTTTTGAGGACGTTTTAAAATTATTAAGCAATGAAAGCAGAAAAAAATCGATACTATTCGAAATTTTTAAATATTTAAATGTTTTTACTAATGTTCCGGGCATATTTGAAAAGGAGCATAAGTCAATTATAATTATTAAAGTTGTCACCTAACTTTATCTGCAAAAATCCGAATGTCACCTCTCAAATCCACCTCAAAACACATCCACCCTGGTCTATTGGGATAATGTTTAATATAAATACATAAAACTTATAATAATATAAACAAATATTAAAACTTTTCTAATCAACCTATAAATAAAAAGCATGCATCCTATTGAAGCGTATAATATTAATTTCATTTTGATGATTTATTTTATGCCTCTCTGACTTCCGCCCTTCGTTCTCATTATATCGGATGATGGCTCTATAAAAGAGCAGGCATGACGGAATGTACAAATAATAAAATAAAGGCAATGGCGGCCCACCTCAGGTCATAAAAAGCCGTGGAAGTATCTTGGTAATCATGTCTACGAGAGTTCATCTATTTGCTCACACGCCGGGTTATCACATTTATTCGATTGGTACAAAAAAGTGTTTGATGTGAGGTTTCTCGTTTTTAAGGGAGAGGGTTTTTGGTCGATTTGCCGCCTTTGCAAATGATTTGAATAATTAGAAATTAAGTGTTTGTTTGATATTTGAAAACTTGTTTTGATAATTTGATAATATTAGATACAGTTATTAAAGACCTACGGGAAAAATAATTTGTTGCTGGCATCCACAGACATGATAATTTTGAAAATCTGAAAAGCAAGGATATAAAAAATATCAATATGCTGAATTTTTTGTAGCAGTGTAGAATACAAAACTTTTCAGCATTTCATTGTTAATCAAGTAACGGTCGAATCCATCATACTGCATCTATCATAAATATGAACCATTTAAAAAACAGTAAAATCCTGTATAAAAGGTATATTTAAAAACCCTCAAAAGGGCCACATCAAAATCACATAACTAGTTTTCGACTGGTTTACCAGTCACCATCACTGCTTACCTAAAATGAATATAACCTGATAAAATAATGCAAAGATATTGAAATTTTGACTACGGTTAAAAATTTATCAGTTATACTCACGTGCAATGTACATGCTAACCACCAAGATCTTATTTAACAAAAATATGTGGGGTATGACCCCCCAGCCCCTACTGTCATCATCCTTTTACGGTTTTGGTTTTTGGACCCTTAGGGATCCGGGCATCCTGCGAGGTCTTTAAGAATTAGTCGCCTAAGTTTGAGCTTGTGCTTTCTTAATGATACATCCCCCAGATTATTTAAGACATTTTTACACCTCAGTCACCCCCATTGTGATTTCTTACACACTTACCCACACAAATTCCAACAGCTACCAATAAGTTAAATAAATTCGATAACTTTAAATCAACACAAAATTGCTTTTTTAAATCTTAGATCTCTTGATAATAATATTTGTTTACTGAATTTAGTTATCGAATACAAAGCTTTTGTGTGAGGTGGTATGCCTAACTGCACTTACAGTATACGTGAATACATTTTTAACTATAACAACTAGCTTAATAAATTTTAAATGACAATTTTCACAATGGAGTGTGTTGTTACATCATTTCTAATTTTAGCAAGCTGTACACCTTAGTCTTTAAATATGACAGGTTAATTTTTAACTTCCTGTGGAACTGTCATTTCTGTCTTGTCATCGTTCGAAGGTCCTATCCATCTCATTGTCACTTGCCGTCATATTTTCAACATGTAAACAGGTCAAATCCACAGCTCAGATGTTACCTGGGGCAGATTAGCAAATTATTTTAAACATCCACGTTTAATGTAGCAAAAAAAACACAAAAAGCATAAAAAACAAAAAAATACTTGAGCACCAAGCCATTGGACTGAGCTCAGTGGGGCTTGGTACAATGACTTGGGGCCCAAGCAAGCAATTTTAGTTCCGCGGATAAGTAATTAGAAGATAAAGGCATAGAGCGTTTCACGCTGGCCTAGTTTTGAATTCGATTAGGGCGCCACATTGGAATCTTATTACCCAGGATTCCATTGTAAAGAGCATTTGGCTGATAGTTGCGCCCCCATCGCGTAACAGCGTGCTATGTGGGGAAAGGGATGGCCTGGGGCATTGGAGCGAGGTGGGGTGATCCCTGTTTTTACTCGGATCAAAACACCTCGCCCCAATGAATTGTTACACCCGAATGTACTTTTTCGATAGGGTGGACATCTCCCACAGGTCGGGTTGAATCAAATTGCTTGCTTACTAGTATTTTAAACCAATGTTTCCTTGACGGACTACTTTTACTGGGCTTTGACCCATATATTTTTGTTAAATAATATCTTGGTGGTTAGCATGTACATTGCACGTGAGTATAACTTATAACTTTTCTTAACCCTAGTCAAAATTTAAATATCTTTGCATTATTTTACCAGGTTATATTCATTTTAGGTAAGCACTGATGATGACTGGTAAACCAGTCGAAAACTAGTTATGTGATTTTGATGTGGCCCTTTTGAGGGTTTTTAAATATACCTTTTGTACAGGATTTTACTGTTTTTTGTATTACATGGTATACAGCCAACCACAGGAAATCTTTTTCCTTGTGAATTTTTTATGAACCATTTAGTTATATAGAACCAACGTAGTTAAGTATATTAAATAATGAAGAAAACCGATAGAAGTAATTTTTCAATAATAAATATAAAAATGTAAACTCTTACCTCCATATGACCGACTGCTCTGCTGACCTAGCCTTTGTGATAAGCAAAGTTTTTTCTCCGTTTCTGAAACAAAGAACAATAATTAGCGGTACAACAGAACAATAATTTTAATAATTAACAAGAACTAAAAATTTTTCTTTTTAGGTCAATGAAATAATCTAAAGGACACAATCAATTAATTCTACCTAAGAAGACCGGTTTCACATATATGGTTATTCTTTACATGCCGATACAGTAGACTCCCGTAAGTTCGGCCTCGGTTAGTTCGTTCTCCGCTTAGGCCCGCCGCAAATTGAACCTAAGCCAGACACAACCTGCGCCGGCGAACTGCGTAGACAGTTCTGTGCATCCTATTATCAGTTCATTCGTTCGCAGGTCAAGCTTGGGAACGTTCGTCATCGGCGTACAGTTTTCTTGGGTCGTGGGATGCGTGACTCACTGCCAGATGTTTATTTTTATTTGTTTTTGTTTGCGAGATGGACATATCTGAAATAAATACAAATGGTAACGCTAAGTACAAGTTATTGTGATAAATAAAAATATTAGCATAGTCAAAACCCCGAGTGAAACCCGAGACAATGTTCTAACTTTGGTTTTTATTTGTAGCATTCAGTTTACTCAGGCCCGGCCCTAGGGATTTTGCCGCCCTGAGCAAGCTCGGCTATCGCCGCCCCCCTTGATTTACCACCTTGTTTCAACAATCGCCAACTTAAATCAATATTGTATTTTTATTCATATGTGCTTTGTGCTAAACTAAATGCTAAGTAAGTAGCACTCGTCTTGCCTTGGCACGGGAAAAGTATTTTAATAATAATTCTCCAAGATTCAGTGACTCAGCTATTTTGTGTTCAATAGAGATTGTCGCTAGAGCACTCAAAAGTTCCTGAGTTGATCCTAGTAATTTTTTATTAGATTTAGCTTTGAAAAGCTTCTTGCTTCAGAAACCACTGTCACTGGTAGGGTTAATAAAATCCTCAAAGCAACACTAAGATTGAGTGCGAAATCAAAATCAAACTCTTTAATCATTTTCAGGGTCTCTACAGGTGTACTGTTGGGCTTCACAATCATGGAAATTACTTTAAGTTCATGTTTTAGATCAGCATAATTTAAATCTTTTGACTCATCAAAAGTTAAAGCATCGCATAGCCTAAAACATCTATCTGATAAATCACTAGCAGCCATATCCTTAATTTGGTTTATGTCGTACAAAAGCTCAAACATTTTACTCTGGCTCTTAATTTGCTGAAATCTATCACTTAACGTATTAACGGTTATGTCTATAATTTTTAAATATAACGTTAATATAATAATTAATGCGTCAATATTTTTATCTTCAGCCTCATAGCAAAATTGTCTTTTCACTTTCCTCTTTATTGCTGTTACTGTGCCCCCGATTTTCGGGTTCTCAATTTCTAACTTTGATGGTTTTCTTGATGGATTCTTTTACGTCTGTTCAATAGCCCTAGAATTTTAAATCACTTCTGAGAGACTTAAAATGGATCTCGGTTTTTTCTAATAAACTCTCAGCTTGATACAACACCATATCAATATTTTGCAGTGATTTGTTGACTACATTGATGTGAAGTAAAATGTCATGCAATATTACCACAAAGCAAAAAAAAGTAAAATCACGACTTTGATTTGCCAAACAGCTTGCCTCATGACCATGAGCAACCATTTTATCGTTGTTTTTATTGACAGTAATTTCTACAAGAGCATCGTAGATTTCTTCAATTTGGTATCTGATGGGAGTAATTGCACCAATTCTACTTTCCCATCTAGTTTCGGGCAAAGGTTTCAATGTTAGGCTAGAAATTTTATTTTTCACTATAGCCCAACGACGAATAGATGCTGAGAAAAAGTCGTAAATTTTGAGGTAAAGTCATAAAATTGTGAGGCTTTAGCAGCATCGTTCACGACTAAGTTGAGTGAATGGCTAGAACATGGGACAAAAACTGATCTAGGATTCATTTTCAAAATTCTGTTTTTAACTCCCAAGTTCTTCCATTTCATGTTTCCCCATTATAATACCCTTGTCCTCTCATATCTTCCAAACGTATTCCCAGTTCATTCAGTTTTTTTAAAATATCTGCTGTAAGTCCCAAGCCAGTGGTTCCAGTACAGGCACAAATACAAGAAAATTTTCTGCAATTTTAACACTTTGTGAACAGGAACCTAAATCGACAAAACGTACAACAATAGTCATTTGTTCCACCCCAGAAATATCAGGTCTACAATCTAAAATTACGCTATATATAATACTTTGCTGATTTCAAAAAGTCCTCCAAAATTTGCCGCCCCAAAATTTGCCGTCCTGGGTAGCCGCCCAGTTCGCCCACCCCTGGGGCCGGGCCTGAGTTTACTTGTAACCGTTGACCTGATAATGCTCTGCAAATTGTAGAGAGCGAAACCGGTCGTCGGAAATTAAACAATAAATGATTGCGAGTAGGTCTGTTTTTTATTTCATTTAGATCGAAAAACGTTATTTAAAGTGTATTGACGTGGATGGTAAGCATTTTAAACACTTATTGAATTATTGCTTATTTTTAGCGTATTTTTAGTAATTTGCCAGCTAATTTATGCTCACAGCTTTTTACACATAATCAAAACACAAATCAAGTTGTAAACCTGCTTCCGGTTGCCCTGCATGTTTGCAAATTTGACGCTGAAAATAATGAATTTTAAGCTAATAATCTTCCGTTTAAAAACAAACTTTCGCTTTTCGCTTGCGGTAAAAAATGTTGACGTGACCCTTACACAACTTTCTTGGGGGAGTTACTTAACTTGAATGGAATCTTTGAGGATTTCAATGATGAATAGCGAAGACATGGCGTGCTTTTGGCATTTATTTTTGTTCTGCAAACCGTTACACGACAGCGAAATGATTAATTGATGGAATGGCTTCTTAATTAAACACGACCTACATGGTCGGATATACATAGCTCACTGGAGTGAACGGTTGTTTAACTTTAAAGGGGATTTGTTGAATTTGCAAGAATATTATCGGAGTTTAATACCGGAGAGTGCCATCCAAGCTCGGACTCTAAGATATCTTCATTAAGTGCATAAATAAAGTATACAGTGGGTGGCCAAATTATTAGAGACAGTAAAATAATTTTTAATTTTTTGAATTTCTTCTGGCAAGTAATTGACTTGTGAGGTATTCAGGTCACAAAACCAATACTCTGGGCTAATTAGCAAAATACAAGGAAAAGTTATTTACCAGCAATTTTATTGCTGGAATCAAATCTTATTATTGTGTGTATTAATAATAAGTATAGGTATGCAAATTCCGCAGATAGTGTGCTACTTTTTTTATAAACAAAATGGCGCCCGAAAATTGTGTTTTTTTCAATTTTTGCTCTATAACTCCAAAGATTTTAACTTTACACCAAAAACACCCAAATAAAAATTCACCGCAAATAAATCCGCAATAATTAAATAACTTGGCAATGTAAAAGCCCTTTTCGTATAGATTATAATTCCAGAAGCCGATGGAAAATGAATGAACAGTTTAGCAACAATTAAATTGTTAATACAAATTTACGGTCGCTATAATAACGACAATAATTCTGATGCATAAGAATAACTATCATTTTTTCATAAAAAGACACTATACCTATCTAATGTACTTTACAGAATTAACATTGGACTATTTAAGCGGCATCAGGAATATTTTAAAATTATAAACAATTTTTTGGCTTATAAACAAATAGAATATCTCAGGAAATATTAAACTAAATTAAATTGTGAAAACGGTATTCGAAAAACAGCGGCAGGACGCTTCTTCTAAAAGAAAAACGTTTAACTACGATGGGTGGTTCCAGAGATACAACCGGTGAAAGTTGGCCGGAATATATGGCAAAGAAATAAACAATGGGATCATAATTTTCAAACCATCACCTTTTTATTTTTGTCCTGTTTCTGCACACCAATTTTCATATCTTTAAAATACTCATAACATATATTATTATAATAAAAACTATCGATAATACGTGTGAAAATTGCCAAAAATAGCAAAATTCCAATCAAAAATTAGGTTGGAGAAAATGTAACCCTCAAAGTTCAAAATCGGTATACGTTAAAAAAATGCATTTGCTCGGCTTCCCATGGAGCAATTTCCTTCATTCTTTTTTTGTTCCCTAATAACTCTAGTAGAGCCATCGAACTAACGCTTTATTAAATCTCAAACTTGCTTTTGTTTTGTTATAATAGATTAATTTATTTATAAGAACAAAACTACATATTTTTTCCAGTTGTAGGCTTTTTTTTAGATAAACTTACTACAAGTGTACCTTTTAAAGTTAAAAACATAAATATTCTCACTTGAAAGCTGTATAATTATTTAAACAATTTTTATTTAAACAAATTAAAATTTTGTGTTATAATAAATAAATAATTAAATGTATTATAACAAAACAAAAGCAAGTCTGACATTTAATAATGCGTTAGTTCGATGGCTCTACTCGAGTTACTTAAGAACAAACAAAGAATGAAGGAAATTGCTCCATGGAAGCCGAGAAAATGCATTGTTTTAACGTATACCGATTTTGAACTTTGAGGGTTACATTTTCTCCAACCTAATTTTTGATTGGAATTTTGCTATTTTTGGCAATTTTCACACGTATTAACGATATATCGATATTTTTTATTATAATAATATATGTTATGAGTATTTTAAGGATATGAAAATTGGTGTGGAGAAAGAGGACAAAAATAAAAAGGTGATGGTTTGAAAATGATGATCCTATTGTTTATATCTTTGCCGCAAATTCCGCTCAACTTTGACCGGTTCTATCTCAGGAACTGCTCATCATAATTAAATATTTTTTCTTTTAAAAGAAGCGTCCTGCTGCTGTTTTCCAATACCGTTTTTATGATTTAATTTAGTTTAATATTTCCCGAGATATTTGTTTATAAGCCAAAAAATTCTTTATAATTTTAAAATATTCCTGAGGCCGCTTAAATAGTCCAATTTCAATTCTGTAAAGTACATTAGATAGGTATATTGTGTTTTTATAAAGAAAATCATAGTTATTCTTATGCATCATAATTATTGTTCTTATTATAGCGACCGTAAATTTTTAATTAACAATTCAATTGTTGCTAAACTCTTTAATCAATTTCCATCAGCTTCTGGAATTATAATCTATACAAAAAGGGCTTTTACATTACCAAGTTATTTAATTATTGATTAACAATTACTTATCTAAAAGTTTAGTTGAAAATTAAAGGTTTTGTTGGAAAACCCGCTTTTTTCGGGGAAAGTATTCGTCGAAGTAAATCGGAAATGACAGGTCTCTATGCAGAATTTAATTGCGGTGAATTTTTATTTGACTGTTTTTGGTGTAAAGTTAAAATCTTTGGAGTTGTAGAGCAAAAATTGAAAAAAAACACGATTTTCGGGCGCCATTTTGTTTATAAAAAAAGTAGCACACTATCTGCGGCCTTTGCATACCTATATTATTAATATATACAATCATAAGACTCGATTCCAGCAATAAAATTGCTGGTAAGTAACTTTTCCCAAAAATGGCCTGTTCTCCGATAATCAGCCCAGACTACAATGAGTTTTCTTAATAAAACCATTTATTCTTTGCAAAAAAAATGTTTAACAACTAATTACTAATTTTAATATTTAGTGATGCCAGCCTTTGCTGCAATTATAACTTCTATGCGTCATGGCACGTTCTGATTACAAACTTCTGCGTTATTTTTAAGTTTGGGTTATGACGCCATTCTTTAATGAGGTGATAATCAACTGGGGATAACATCTGTTTGAACCCCCGAAAGATAAACAAAAATGAGGAGCACAAGCAATTACATGGATAAACGGCATCTCCAAGGCAATTAGACCAGGGCGCATCTGTAAAAATATTAGTATATTTGGACGTTGAGAGGTGACTCAAATTTTTTTGCAGAAATTGCTTGAAAATAACTCAGATAATAATATTTGAGTTATCCTCCCTCTCAAAAAGGTCCGGAACATTGCTTAAATAATCAAAATGTCAAAAAATGAAGGAAAAATTCGATTTTTTTCTTCGTTTTTTGATTATAACTTTAAAAGTATTTATTTCCCCGAAAAGTTGTACTAATTAAAAGTTGCGTAATTAACTTTCCTACAATATAGATTTTGTAAAATTTTTTAAAAATAATCACCCTTGTTGCAAAATAGCAATATTTGCGAAAAAAACATACAAAAACAAGTATTGGCATTTTACGTTTTTCAACCATTTATGCTACACTTAAGACCTTCATATTTCACCCAGGAAAACTTTATGATACATAAAACAATACCATAAATTTCATTAAGATCGGTTTAACAGATTTTGCAAAATAAATTTTGAAATCCAGCTTTCGCAAAAAAATTCATTTTTTAAAAATGTTACAGGACTTAAAATAAAGCAGATAGCAAGTTGAATTTTTTCTTGCTTATAGAACTGTATTTTATCTTTCATCTGCAATTTGCAAAACTAAAATCGATTAACTACCACGGCGTCAGGAATTTTTTTAAATAAACATTAATTATTGGTGCTACGTGCAGGACAGCGGATAGTTTGCTCTGATTGGGCATTCCAATGACCTTTGATAATGATTGATACATTTTAATTTTTATTACATTTCGATATAAATAAATAAACTTGATTATTGCCAAATAAAAACACATACTCTATCCTTTGAAATAAGACTTTTTTTAGCAAAAACTTTCTTTGTTCATATACTTTAACTTAGAGAATAAAACATATTCAATTATTTTTAAACATATTCAATTGTTTAAACAATATTTCACAAACAATAATGAGTTTAGTTTGATTTTTGTGGAATTAAAATATTAAAATACAACAAAATATAGAGTAAGAAAATAATATATTAGATAAATATTGGAAGAAATTTTGGTGGAAATCAACTTGTGCGAATCGAACACCGCTGTCCTGCGCGTAGCACCAAAAATTAATGTTTATTTAAAAAATTTCCTGACGACGTGGTAATTAATCAATTTTAACAACTTGTCGAAACCAAAAGACTCCATTTTCAAACAAATAAATGTTTAAAAATAATAAAATCTTTGGATTTCTTAGTTCGGAAACAGATTCTCTCTTATACCTATTCCCCATCCTTCTAAAATTTTCAAGGAATAAAGGGTGATGAATGCAGAGACGTGGGGGTCTATATAGTTGCACTCCACAACACATCTTTTCATCGAGGCAAAGATCAACGAAACTGTCTCCTTGTACTCAATACGTGAGTAAGAACGTAGGTAGATAAAGGCATTATTTTTATTTTCAATTCAGAGATCATTACCCTCTTTCTATGGCCATTTCGAACCCCTTAGTTCTCATCAGAAAAGCTGGAGTCTTTTGGTTTCGACAAGTTGTTAATAGATGTCGCTATAGCGTCTGAATGTTAATTATATTTTATAATTGACAGAAATGGCAAATATTTTTATTTTCTTTTCAGAGCATCATTACGGTAGCTTTCCTGATGAGAACTAAGGGGTTCGAAATGGCCATAGAAAGAGGGTAATGATCTCTGAATTGAAAATAAAAATAATGCCTTTATCCACCTACGTTCTTACTCACGTATTGAGTACAAGGAGACAGTTTCTTTGATCTTTGCCTCGATCAAAAGATGTGTTGTGGAGTGCAACTATATAGACCCCCACGTCTCTGCATTCATCACCCTTTATTCCTTGCAAATTTTAGAAGGATGGGGAATAGGTATAAGAGAGAATCTGTTTCCGAACTAAGAAATCCAAAGATTTTATTATTTTTAAACATTTATTTGTTTGAAAATGGAGGGTTCGAAATGGCCATAGAAAGAGGGTAATGATCTCTGAATTGAAAATAAAAATAATGCCTTTATCTACCTACGTTCTTACTCACGTATTGAGTACAAGGAGACAGTTTCGTTGATTTTTGCCTCGATGAAAAGATGTGTTGTGGAGTGCAACTATATAGACCCCCACGTCTCTGCATTCATCACCCTTTATTCCTTGCAAATTTTAGAAGGATGGGGAATAGGTATAAGAAAGAATCTGTTTCCGAACTAAGAAATCCAAAGATTTTATTATTTTTAAACATTTATTTGTTTGAAAATGGAGTCTTTTGGTTTCGACAAGTTGTTAATAGATGTCGCTATAGCGTCTGAATGTTAATTATATTTTATAATTGACAGAAATGGCAAATATTTTTATTTTCTTTTCAGAGCATCATTACGGTAGCTTTCCTGATGAGAACTAAGGGGTTCGAAATGGCCATAGAAAGAGGGTAATGATCTCTCAATTGAAAATAAAAATAATGCCTTTATCTAATCGATTTTAATTTTGCAAATTGCAAATGAAAGGTACTGTACATTTCTATAAGCAAAAAAAATTCAACGTGCTATCTGCTTTATTTTCAGTCCTGCAATATTAAAAAAAATTAATTTTTTTTGCGAAAGCTGGATTTTAAAATTTATTCTGCAAAATCTGTTAAACCGATCTTAATGAAATTTACAGTGTTGCTTTACTAGATCATAAAGTTTTTTTGAGTAAAATATTAAGGTCCTAAGTGTAGGATAAATGGTTGAAAAACGTAAAGTGCGAATACTTCTTTTTGTATGGATTTTTTCGCTAATTATTGCTATCTTGCAACAAGGGTGACTATTTTTTAAATTTTTAACCAATTTTGTATTGTAGGAAATTTAATTACACAACTTTCATGTTAGCACAACTTGTTTCAAAAATGAATAGATAGTTTTAAAGTTATGATCAAAAAACCAATAAAAAATCGAATTTTTCCTTCATATTTTGATATTTTGATAATTTAAACAATGTTCCGGACCATTTTGAGTGGGAGTATAACTCAAATATTATTATTTAGGTTGTTTTCAAGCAATTTCTGCAAAAAAATTTGAGTCACCTCTCAACGTCCATCTCAAAACAGATGCGCCCTGGACTAAATGTCAGAAAGAAATTTAAGAGAAGAAAACTGTCACAATAGAAAGGAGTGGCTATTGGGAACGGAAATGCGTAGAATGCTATAAATCCGGTTTAATACATAAAAATACAAAAATATGTGTAGTGTCCCTAATGATTTGGCTACCCACTGTAAGAAATCTAGAATATTAGGACTGTTTAAAGTGTATGAAGTATATTTGTTAACCATATCATAGCAGTAAAAAACGTGACCATCGTTAAAAAAAATTCAACAAAAGCAAAATTGAAAATGTCTTGGAGTTAAGAACAACAGAATGTGGAAATATATCAAGAATTAGTGGCATAACAATGCCTATGGTCCTTTTCATAGGCATTTTTCAGTACCTCACAAATGATAGAAAAAAAGGTAAGTCCGTGATAATACACATTTATAACATTTATTCTAACATGACATTTTAGTTAAATTCTGATAGTTGTCACATTTTATTTGCAATTTGGCATAAAAACAAATCAATTGTGTTTATTGCATTTATAAAATGGTATTTTCTTCGATTTGTATAGTCTTATAAATTGTACAGATTATATTCGTAGATATATTATATAATTCGTAAATAATTTTTTTCGATTATAGCGCCATCTATCGACAACTAGAATAAATGTTATAAATGTCTGTAATCACCGACGTGCCTTTTTTCTGTCACATACAATTTAATGCGTTAGAAAGGAATCGAAAAACTGACGCATTGAAAGATACCTATGAGAAAAAGAATACATTCAGCTAAAAAAAAAGAAGAACAACGAATTCATGTGGCGAAAATCAGAATGATTAGATGGACGAGTGGAGTGACAAAAAAGGATAAAATTAAAAATGAGAATATTAGGGGAAGTTTAGGAGTGACACCAATTGATTCCAAAATGAGGGAACATAGGTTAAGATGGTTTGGCCATGTTCAACGTCGAGACGTCAATATCTTAACCTACCAAATAGACTACTAAATGTTAAATGACTCACAAATGTTGAAAATCAAGTGTTATAATATAGGCATTGCAACGAAGATAAAGAAATCAACTCCTTTCTTCTTCATTATTAATACTTCCTTTTCGTCGAGAGAATTTTTCTTTATGGAATACACCTTAAGGAACTTCAGTAACACTGCTCCTTTTTGCCTCGAATAACTATCGAAGTCTATCATATCAGGGTTCGAGAGAAGCTAACAGGGTGGTTCAGTTTCATGGTATGGAGCTAATCTCTCGATATGACCTACCTTGGTTTTAGTTTTAGCCGAAAACTGGATACGATTGATTAGATTTGGAAAACTTAGTGTGTACAAGAAGTCGTCTTGGATTCTTCTTCTTCTTCTTCTTCTTCTTCTGCTTCTTCTTCTTCTTCTTCTTCTTCTTCTTCTACGGCACTACAGCCAAATTAAGCCTTGGCCTCCTTTATTTTTTGCCTCCACCCTTCCTTGTCTGTGGCTGCTCTTCTCCATACACGGACTCATAAAAGGGCTTGTGCGTCGCTGTTTACTGTCTTCCCAAAGCTTTCTTGGCTTTCCAACCGGTCTCTTTCCCTGCATTCTAGCATGCAGTGCTCTTTTTGGTAGTCTATCCTCCCCCATTCTTATCACATGTCCGGCCCATTGCAATCTTTGTATTCTAATGAAATCTGACAGGTGTGCTTCCTAAAAAGTTGACAAAGTTCGTTGTTGTATCGACTTCTGAAGATTCCGTTTTCCCTCACAGGTCCTCACTTTTATACCGAAATATATGGGAGAGGGCAAAATAAGCTCTGTTTGCTTGCGTTGTTCTCTTCCGTATTTCTCCATCTTCTGATCCGTCGGAATATATTTCTACTCCCAGGTAAGTAAACTTTCTAACCGTTTCAATGTCACCTTCATGTATAATGTTTTGTGGGACTATATTTCTTCTCGTCTGAGTCATTATTTTTGTTTTTTATTTGTTAATTTCCAGACCCAGCATTTTTATTTGTGTTTTTAACTCTGCGTATGTTTCCTGTGCTCCTGTTGATGTTCTACTCGTAATATTAATATCATCGGCATAAGCGCCCAGTTGAACCGTTCGGTTGGTCAGTAGGTTTACTAGTCCAGTTTGCATTTGCCTAACCGCATACTCCAGTGCCAGGTTAAACAATGTTGGGGACAGCCCATCTCCCTGCTTTAGTCCCTGCGAAATTTGAAAAAGTCTGTCCGGTGGTTTTGTATTCGTACACATGCCTGAGTTTCATTCATTGTGGTTTTAATGAGTCTTATTAGCTTATGTGTTATTGCCAATGCAGTCAATATATAGTATAGTTTGTTCCTTTTGATTGAGTCGTATGCCTGTTTGAAGTCTACAAACACGTTGTGAACATCAATATCGTGTTCCCATGATTTGCTCAAGATCTGTTTGACTCTAAATATTTGATCCAGTGTCGATCTTCCCCGTCGGAAGCACGTCTGATGCTTTCCAATAATATTGTTTGCTAGTAGTTGGTTTATAATATACGTGAGGACTTTATAATATGCTGTACATAGTAGAGAGATTCCACGGTAGTTTTTGCACTGGAGTTTGTCTCCTTTTTTATAGATCCGGCATACTATACTTTTCTTCCAGTCGTCGGGTATTTTCTCTTCTTGTCATATGTCTTTGATGAGCGCGTGGATGTGACTTGCTAGGTGGTCGCCACCTACTTTACACATTTCTGCTGGTATTTCGTCAACTCCCGGAGCTTTATTTGTTTTTCTGGGCCTTAATAGCTTCGAGAACTTCCTCTATAGTTGGAGCTTCATTCTCTTCTACGTAGTTCATACCCATTTCATCTTCCATGTCTACTTGTGTTCCAAGTAGTGTCTGAAAATAATGCTTCCAGGTTTCTGTGACTTTCTGTTGGTCACTGATTATTTGCCCACTTTCATCTTTACATAGACTTGTTTGAGGTTTATACCCACTTCTTATCTTTTTTAGGTATTCGTACGGCCCTTTAATTTCGTTGTTTTTGAAATTTTCTTCCATTTTTTCTATTTGTCTATTTTCATAGGCTCTCTTTTTCTTTCTACATATCTTGTATGCTTTCCATCTTGCGACTTCAAATAATGTTCGTCTTGGATTGGAATTTTTATACCTTCACATTTCCTTTTCCAAGGCGTCAATATTTGATCTAAGATATCTTAAACAATGTGGTAGATTTATATCATCCCTGCAGTAAGCCTTTTGAGGTCATTTCGTTTGACTATTCATTGATGGTCTTAACTCTTACCCTGTTATTGTTGTACGTTGTATAAGTTTGTTGCGGCTTCTATTAACCACTGTTTTATCCCAAATTCTTTCATCGTTTTCCATTATTGTTTTCTGAGAACTTTGTCATATGCCTTTTTTAAATCGATGAATTCCATGTTCCCTGGTTTATTTATTGGATTGTATATGTGTGATCTATGCAGGACCTTATTTATTTATTTTGCTCAACAGGCCATGTAGGCCCTGGGCGTGAAAAACACAATTACATTTTTTTTTTACTATACATAGGTATCTAAAATATACAATATTAAATTGTCTATTTAAAAAATACATCATATAAATATATACATATATATAGCTCTCATTTTACAATTCATGGCACATTCTTCTGTTACAACTTCTCTTGCGCTCTTCTTACCACTCCTCTCCATTCTTTTCGGTCTAATACCTTGTCTCTCCAGTTATCTATTTTTAATTCTCGTAAATTTGCTTGGACGCTGTCAAACCATCTTTTACGGGGTCTTCCTTTCATTTTTTTCCCTACTGGTTTCCTGTTCAATATCATCCTGGTCATTCTATGGTTTTCCAATCTTTGCACATGTCCCAGCCATCTTATTCTATGCGCCTTTATTATTGCGGTGATTTTTGGTTCCGTATACAGCTCTTCCAACTCTTTATTTGTCCTTCTTCTCCATCCCATTTGTGTATTTATGCCGCCGTAAATTGATCGGAGAATTTTCCTCTCCCATCTTTCTAATCTTTCTTCATCTGCCTTTCTTAAAACCCATAATTCAGCTCCATATACAACCGTAGCTCTAATCACTGTCTTGTAAATTCTTTCTTTTGTTTTTCTTGAAACAAACTTCGGCTTCATTAAGGATCTCAGCATTCCGTATTTCTGGTTGCCTTTTGTAATTCTGGATTCTATTTCTTTATCTTCATGTCCATTTTCCTTTACTTTCAACTATGCAGGACCTTCCTGCAGGAAATCCTGCCTGATCATCAGGGCCAGGTTTCCCATAAGGCCCACTAGGCCCGGGCCTAGAGCGCAAGATTTTGAGGGGCGCAAAATTTCAGATGTTTTCAATTCAATGGGACAGAAATTTGAGGTTGACTAATGAAAACGCGGGGGAAGGAAGGAATGCCGAGACGCGAGAAAACATAAACAATACGTCAATACCACGATGATTCCTGTACTTACACTGTTACACTTACGCACGCTACCCATCGGTAGGAGTCGCCTTGCGTTGCATGGAATTGAAGCAATCGCGTTTGGTGGGGTATGAAGGTCAAATGTATAGGAGTAGTGATCGCCGCGTTACTTTTGATGTTTGACCGTCGATTCGATATTTCCTTCTCGGTTTTGTATAGTTTAGTGAAATGTGTACGAATAGTGATCCTCGTAAACCTGGAAAACCTACTGGCTATCAATTTAAACTAAAGAGGGCGGCTAAGGAAGAAAAAGAGACTGATTTATTACGAAAAATTCCCAAAATTTCATCCTTTGTTAGTATCGATAAAAGTAAGACCATAACGGAGGTATCAACCGATGATGATGATAGTGATGCTATCTTGTTGCCGTTGCCGTCTACTAGTTCTAGTGTTTCCATTTCAGATGGCAATCAAAGTGGAAAAAGGTGAGACTGTTAAGAGTGTGGAAAATTCTGAGATTTCCTCTTTTGATTGCACTGGTGGAGTCGTTTTTTCTTCTGATCCATCATTGTGGAAAATAAATGATGAACTGCGTGATCATGTCGCTGTTCACGGTGTTTTACGAAACTGTGACGCGGACTTCAGTACATCAAAAAGACAGTACTCAGATAAAGTGCGTTATGCCTCTAAAAGTATGTTCGTGAGAAAAATGCTCAATGGCGAAACTCAAAATAGATCTTGGTTGGTTTATTCCAAAGTTAAAGGCTGCGTTTACTGCGCTCCCTGTATGTTGTTCGGGAAGTACGCAGATTCAGAAAGCGATTAGAAAACCGATTGACCGATTAGAAAATTTAGCGAAGGAAAAATCTAGCAAGATTGCTTACAAATATGATGAAAGGAGAGATAAGAAACGAAAATTAGCATTTGATGAGTCTCGAGATGGTGAAATATCATTTAATGGACGGGATGACTTCAAAATCAATACGTTCAATGTAATTTTGGACAAGTTAAGCACTGAGCTACGTAAACGCGCTGATAAATATAGTGACATTCATTCCATTTTTGGGTTTTTTGAGGACATTAACTTACAAGCTCCGATGTCATTACAGAAAAGGCTAATCACCTAGTGACCTTATACCCAAATGATCTCGAAATATCATTAACTGATGAATGTTTTTATCTGCAAGCTTATTTGGGCCAATGTGAGTCATCACTTTGGGAGATAACAGGTGACCAAAAAGTAAAAAAAACCTCAAGTATTTCCGGACTCTATAAATTCCTTTATGAAAATGGTGCTCTAGAAATGTGCCCGAACATTGACATAGCACTCCGTATGATTCTCTCCGCACCTGTCTCAAACTGTTCCGGAGAACGCTCATTTTCGACCTTGTGACGCGTCAAGAATTACCTTCGGTCAACAATGGGAAATGAAAGATTGAGCAGCGCATCACCAAAAGAATTGCATATGGAGACCTCATTGATGATTTTGCCCGTCAAAAAGCTAGGCGTAAAGCAATGTAACCTTGGTGATTGGTGAAATAATGGTGTTTTATTCTATTTTTGTTTCCTTGATATTATATTAATACTCAAATTATGCCGGAAATGGCCTTAATTTTGTAAGATTGAAAATAAAAGCTTTCGACGATTCCTCTTTAACTTGAGTCATCCCTTCCTTTATTTTTTTTAAATGAGTGTTTCATCACTGGGCAGGGGGCCAGCTACAGGGAGAGGAGTGGATGAGGGAGGCAGGGCGGTAAAAACAGTTGGGCCTAGGGCGCTAGTAGGGGTAAACCCGGGCCTGCTAATCATCGATTTTATTTAGCTTAGATTGTTGTTCTTGTACACTTAATGTCAAATGCACTTTCTCAGGTACAATTAATATCGATATTTGTGTTCGTTCTAACAATTTTCATTTAAAAGATTAAACTATCTTGTATTTTGGACAAAAGCTTAATAAAATACAAAAAAAATCCAATTATACCAGCAAATACAACTTGTATAATAGAAACGCTTTTGAACATCTTGTCTTTAAACAATATCACATTTCCACGTTACATACTTAAGACGAACGAACAGAAATTAATTTAATGATGACACAATGCCATTGCCATGTCGAGGCAGACTACAGCTAGAGCTGCCCTAACGATGTTACGGTTCCAGCTAGGTTAGGTTAGTTACACACATTTTGAGGCATTCCTGAATGAAGAGGAGATTCTCTGTTGATGTCAAGCGAACTTTAGATAATTTAATCATTGTTAGAATGTGAGTTACAACACAAGGAGCATCATCCTTGTTTAACTTTGTGGCATTCAAGAACGCTGAATGTACGCGTGTAGAAAATCAGGTCATTTTGTCGTGTACATTGCGATTAGAATTTCGAATCAAGTGAATATAACTTATACATAATAATATTGTTGCTGTACCCGCTTTAAATCAAATAAACATTGGATAGGGGGCTTTCTAAAGCCGATGTTTTCAAAAATACATAAATCTTCGGTTACAAAATTATGCAAATCAAAAGTTTTTCATGTATTATCAGAATTGGAAAAGAACAGTTCGAAATATTGAAATCGATAAATTTAGTCTTCTTCTTCTTCTTCTTCTTCTTCTTATATTAGGCCTCTTGGCCTATTCTTAACCGATTTTGAGGTTGTATTCGTAGCTGTGATGTTGATTGCCAGCTATCTCGCCACTTTTTAAAGGGTCTTCCTATTGGTCTCTTGCCTGTTGGCTTCGAATCCCTAGCTATACGGCTATTCTCTCGCTATCCATTGTCATCACATACTGATTCCACTCTCGTCTTCCCCACCGTACTATATATTGTATCTTACAGAAATCTCTTATTCTGTCGTTCGGTATTCTGTCTCTCAGTGTTTTCCCAGTTATTGAACTCAACGTTTTCATTTCCGATATTCTCCGTATCCTCTTGGTTTCTGCTGTGTCACATCTTGTTTCTATCGCGTACGTCATGATTGGTCTTACACATGATTTGCATATGCGTACTTTCCTTTCCAGCCTCATATCTTTGTTTCTCCAGATGACATCCCTCAAACATCCCGACACGTAATTGGCTTTGTTTGCTTGCTTTCGGACGCTCTCTTTAACATCTCCATAACTACATATTTCGACTCCCAGATATTGAAATCTCGAGAGTTGTTCAATTAGTTCGTTGTTAATTACTAATTTGCATCTTATGGGTTCCCTTGACACTACCAGAGATTTGGTCTTAGCTGTTGATATTTTCATGCTGTAGTTCTTCGCCACTGTATTGAAAGTTTGTGCCATTCGCTGTAGATTATCCTCGTTATCGGAGATTAAGATTGCGTCGTCAGCATAACAGAGGTTTTTTATTTGTTTTTCTGCCATCTTATACTGCAATCGTCAGTTAACTGGGCGACAGAATACGCACAACGTCACAGAGACTGATGACCATCCCCTAAGCAACTCTGCAATTTTGGGTTTGTGCGTCTCGCCAAGTTAACTGGCGATGACAGTATCCTTTTCCATTACCTTTAATCTTTTAATTGGCTCAAGCTATCCTCTTGTCTGATTCCAAAGTTGATTTCTACTTCCGATGTTAGTTCATTCTCGAATTTTATTCTGGTTTGGTTCTTCGTATTAATGTCTTTAATTGTAGTCCAAGCTGTGGGTGAAAAATAGGTCGATTTCAGGATATAATTCAGGAATTTTTGAAACCTATCAGGTGTTGTAAAGGACGATGCCAGGAATAACTTATACTAAAATATAACTAAAAATTTTGTGCGGTTTTTTATTTATGACGATTTTCATTTTTTAATTGTGCAATTTTTAAAGATTTTTAATTTTGCAGCTTAGGATATTCATTTTAGAGAGAAAGTTTTAAAGAGAAAATTGTAGTAAATTAAAAAACCTACAATCTGAGCTATGGCAAGTGTAATTTCGTTAATAAGTTATTGCAAAACAGCCTGCGAAATGTCCAAAATGGCCGTTTTTTCAATTGCGTTATTTATTGTAAAAATATTTTTTATATATTTTTTAAGGCTTTAAAATGAAGATCTTTCAATACTAAACATAAAAAAAATTTGTAGTGCCCGATTTGTGAACTTGTTGTTTAGATATTATAATTTGTTTATCCCAAGGGGTCAAATGTCCAAGGTTATAACTTTTTGAAAAAAAATCGTACAGAGTTAATCCAAGATCCACTCTCCTTCTAAAGACTTATATTTTCATATTGTGATGTAAATAAATGCGTATAACATTTTTCAACCTCTTATTTCGGGTTTGAAAATAAGGGGGCAAATTTCGTTATAAACATGTAGAACTGAAGCCGCCCCTGTACATCCTATGAGTTTCTAACTTGCAGATTATTGTTGCTAAAGCAAAATAAAGATTCAAACTAAATAAAAATATTCTACGACCAACTGAAGCCGAGATAATTGTTTTTGTTTTCTTAATTCGTAGTGACTTTATTTATAACAATTAAGAAATTATTTCACAGTTATTGACTAAAGAACGACTGATATTATCTTAAAATAAAAATTATTTTGTCCGAAAGTTCCATTTAATTATTAAAAATAATTTTTAAAATGTAGTGGAGATTTATTTTTCGTTTCGACTGTGATTTATTGTGTCGGCTAGCAACTTATAATACATTGAATCACGATTTTCGCTTTAAATTTTAAAGCACCGCTTGGATTGACATGAAATTTGGCAAACACATAGATAATATGTTAAAGAATAAAAATGATATTGGGCCTCTGTGTGCTTTTGTCCTAGGGGTGAATTTCACCCCTTAAAAGGGGTGAAAAAAATAAGCACTTTTTGTTCTATAGCATTTTTTCACCAAGTTAATACCTTTTGAGTTATTTTCGAGTAAATACCTTCATTTTTCAACAACAAAAAAGACACGTTTTTAGGCGGTTTTTGACAAATAACTCAAAAAGTAAGTATTTTATTGAAAAAAAAAAGAGTTTTAACAAATAATAGCAAATTAAAAATTGAAAAAAACGGTGTAAGCGTGAAATTTCTAGACCCAGTAAAAACAAAGTTCTAGCTAATGAAAAAGAGGTTCATTGAATCAAAAGAGGTTAGTTTATTATCAGAGAATGCATATATAGCTATCTCTAAACAAACTAAAATAATTCAGAACACCAGCCTCGAATTGTAACTAACGAAATGGCATGAGTGTCTTAGCGACATCTGCTACAAAAAAGTCAAAGTTTTCAATCTAATAAAATATCAAATAACATTAAATTAAAACTCTTATGGAGACCATTTTCTGCTTACACCTCCGTGGCTTCTAGCATCCTTCAAACGGATGCTGGAGCAAAAGAAAATGAGGGAATTTTAAAATTTGCAATTCACATCTCACTTGTCCAGCGCGGAAAAATTCCAACGAAAAATGGACCCCCATATACTCAAATAGGACTTCCTTTTCTTTTATCGTATCCTCCTCTAACTTTTTCTGACATTCTCCAAGTTTTTCTGGCTTTCTCCGATTTTTTCTTATTTTTTAATTATAACGCCACTCATCTAAGTTCTTAAAAATCCTAATGTTTCCTTTAAAAATTTTTTTAATGATTTCATTAATTTTCAGTTTCAACAAACCGGCTTGTTTATGTTTCGTGGACCTTAAGAAAGCATTAAGACAAGGTCAAATTAACGGACGTTATCCATTTGTTATACTCAAGACAGGCACCTCCAGGAATAATTAAAACAAACTGGAACATGAAGTAAAAACCACTTCTATGTAAAAGGTATATTTACTAAAAATTTTTAGAATCCCAATGGATTCAATAAAATGAGTTCATCAGAACGTTTTCAAACCTATCGGTCCATCATCAGTGATTTGAATACTTGCAAAATAGCCCCAGAACCAAACAATGGTTGTGATTATAAATAAATCTACATTATGTTGAAATAAATTTAAAATGGCTAAACGCCGATGTTCAAGGATTAAACCTCTGGGAACATGGTGAAACTCTACCCGAGGACCCAATCAACCATCTTCGGTCAACGATGACTACTAAGTGACTACTCCTCGGGTAGAGTTTCACCATGTTCCCAGAGGTTTAATCCTTGAACATCGGCGTTTAGCCATTTTAAATTTATTTCAACATAATGTAGATTTATTTATAATCACAACCATTGTTTGGTTCTGGGGCTATTTTGCAAGTATTCAAATCACTAATGATGGACCGATAGGTTTGAAAACGTTCTGATGAACTCATTTTATTGAATCCATTGGGATTCTAAAAATTTTTAGTAAATATACCTTTTACATAGAAGTGGTTTTTACTTCATGTTCCAGTTTGTTTAACTATAAGGTATACAGCCAATCCAGGGAACTACCCCCTTTTTAGTGAATAATTAAAACTTTCGGAAACATCTAAAAAGAACAACACAATAAAAGAAAAATAGAAGATGAACTAACTGACCCAATTGAAGCTGGCAGTGGAATAAGACAGGGAATTCCCCGAGTTCTTTATTGTTCAACCTGATCATGAATAAAATAACAGAAAAAGTAAGAACTAAAAAAGGATACCAAATGAGAGAAAACCAATTTAAAATAATCTGCTATGCAGACGATGCAATGTTATAACCGCCAGAAATTTAACATAATCTTCCTTAAACAGAAAAAATTGCATGGTTATAACAGCGAATCCAATAAGATGTAAATTGGACTTGGAGGGTCAGATAATAGAACAAGTTATGGAGTTTAAATATCTATTAGGTGTATCACACTACCTAACCACGGAAAGCTAGAAACAGAAGTGGAACATCAAGTGAATAGAGCAAACATAGCCGCAGATTGCCTGAATGACAAAATATGGAGATATAAAAATATCGGAAAATAAATGACAGGAAAAGGGTCATCTGACCAATAATGACATACGCGACAGAAACACGACCTGACACAAAAAAGGAAAAAAGCTTGCTCGAAACAGTGGAGATGAAAATCCTTCGAAAATAAATGGTAGGAACTATGGGACAGAGCTAGAAGTACAGATATACGACGGAGATGCAAGGTGAAGAACGTTAATAACTGGCTAATAAACAGAAGAGTAGAATGGAATGAAAAAAAAGGAAAACAAACAAGTAATTTGACTTCGTAAGTCCTAGGTTTTCACCCAAAGTAATCGAAAGTAGAATTGGAAGTCGATATTTGAACGCTTCGTGTAACTTTGCGTCGATCGATATACGATTTTACTAATTCTGAGTTATTTTAACTAAACTTTGGGTCATCATTGTTTAAACAGAAATGACTTCAAAACAGGAACTAAAGATTAAAAGTCAACTTTTCAACGATTCGATTGATGTGTTACATGTACTATTTCTGCGACTATGACGGCACTTCTGGTTAGAACTTTTTAAGCAGAAATGATATAAAAACAAAAACCAAAATTTTTTCTCATCTTGCTAAGGCACGTCGAATAATATATCGCTTATACTATTTTGGTGACTTTAGAACAGTTCATACGGTGGCAATTCTAAAACCGGAAGTCCGATGTCAAATGTCTCATCTTTAATACCATCCTTGGGTTATATGCTTTCATTCGACACCTCATTTGTCATTATATCTGTATTAATAATGGAGGAGTTGTATTCGCGGACGGAAAGATAGATGAACAGACAGTCATGAAACCGGAAGTATATATTTGTTCTCTTCTTGCGAAGTAGCGTCGACAACTTAAAAAACAGAGTCATGTATATACAAAAAGAAGGAGAAGAAATAATGTAATTTTTGTTTATTTTTATATTAATTTAAACAAATTCGTTTCCAAAAGCCTGTAAATAAATACAGCTCTCTTCTAAATGAAATCCTTCCGATTTATTTCTAAATTAAAAAAGGGTGCCCCTACAGACTATTTATGTATATTACAAGAAGGAGGTAATTAAGGTTTAATAAACTTAGTGTCGGATACAAATACGAGCCTGAGGGAGGATTCCGCCCTTAACGGCGTTCTAGACACTTGGATAAATGATGAGGAGTAATTAAGGGTTGAAATGTGGGCGATCTACTTCTTACCTACACAATCCTACGGGAAGTTCTACAGGAATCGTTTACTCCCACTTATGAAAGCCATTTCTGGAAGAGCTAAGCAAACTGAATGGGCTCAATGGGGATTAAAATAATAAATATGGATTTGTGAATATAACGGATGACTTAAACTCTAAAGAAACCTATTTTATCCGTTATTTTTTTGGAAAGTATCATATTAACTATAATAATTACACTTTTATAAAAAATAACTTTTTTATAATAAAACGTTTTTTATTATCTTTATAGGAGAGAATATAAAATAATTTGACGATATAAAATGATTATAATTCCAAAAATTACACCATTATAAAAAAGTATGTGTGTGTGTGAAAAAAAATGGCTTAGATGCGAGTCCGTTAGCTACAGAATTTTATTTTGTTTTTACCTCAATTTATTAGTTTTGTTATATTTATACCTATTTCACTTAAATAACTATATTTGTTTCTTTCAAGTAGTTTATGAGTAATTTAAATATTTCCATTTTATTACAACTTGGTAGATATTCTATACTAATTGGAAAATGAACTTGTGTTTGTCGTAAATTGTAATATAATTGATTTATATATCTCTCGTTAATTTTGCATTCAAAGAAAATATGGTTCAAATCTCTAATCGAAACATGATCACAAAAACAGACTGATGAATTAACTATTCCTAATTTGTGCCGATGTGCCTCATATTTTCCGTGTCGAGTTTTTAATCTGACGATAGTAGAAATACCTTGCTTTGGCAGGTTATACTTAAATATGTATTCAGGTGGCGGAGGAAGTTCTTGATGTAAAGGAAAATATAAATTTTTTGATATGCTTGAAATATTTTTCCATTGTTTTTTCCATGTTTTATTTATTCTAGCTTTGACGTCATTTATTGCATCTGTCGATAAGATCTGAGTTAGGATCTCTTAATTTTTATTGCATCTTTGGCCAACTCATCCACTTTCTCATTACCCAGTATACCAGCATGCCCTTTTGCCCATATAAATACTACTTCCACTTTAGACAAATTATTTTTTATATTACATAAAATTTTTGATTTGTATGAACTAAAATCAGTGTTTTCAATTGCATACATTGCAGATCTGGAGTCTGTTATTATCACAGCTTTTTCAATATTATTCTCTTTGATCCATTCTAGAGCTTTTTCGATGAAAAATAATATCACGGAAATAAAAAAGTACTTTTGATAATATCACAGTTGTTTAAAATGGTATATATAATATTTATATATGTACAGGGTGTCTGCGTAACTTGGAACCATATGGGAAACTTTTTTAATATCAATTTTACGAAAAAAAGTCATTCCTTATAAAGTGTTCTGCATAGTCTAAAACCTAAGATGCAATCATCAGATATCAAATTTTGTCAACAGTATACGAGGTATGTCAAACAATATGAATTTCGCTCAAGAGCAAACTACCTTTATATTTCAAAATATCAAAAAAATTTATTATGAAAAGTTATTTGTAATTAAAAACCATATCCAAATATGCAATAACAGTCTTCTACTTGAAAAAACAAATTTCGGAAATTTTCCTAAATTACCGATTCCGAACATCATTTTTATTTATTAGACATGTAATAACTCTTTTATTAATAATTTTAGGAAAAAAAGTTATTCTTCATAAAAATCTGTGCATGGTCTAAACCTCAAGATGCAACCATCAGTTATCCAAGTTTGTTAATTTTATACGAGGTGTGTCGAATAATATGAATTTAGAAAGAATTTAGAAAGTCTGTCTAAATTCATATTATTTGACACACCTCGTATAAAATTAACAAACTTGGACAACTGATGGTTGCATCTTAAGGTTTAGACCATGCATAGATTTTTATGAAGAATAACTTTTTTTCCTAAAATTATTAATAAAAGAGTTATTACATGTCTAATAAATAAAAATGATCTTCGGAATCGGTAATTTAGGAAAATTTCAGAATTTTTTTTTTCAAGTAGAAGGCTGTTATTGAATATTTGAATATGATTTTTAATTACAAATAAATTTTCTTTATAAAATTTTTTGATATTTTGAAATATAAAGGTAGTTTGCTCTTGAGCGAAATTCATATTTTTTGACATACCTCGTATACTGTTGACAAAATTTGATATCTGATGATTGCATCTTAGGTTTTAGACTATGCAGAGCACTTTATAAAGAATTACTTTTTTTCGTAAAATTGATATTAAAAAAGTTTCCCATATGGTTCCAAGTTACGCAGACACCCTGTATAATAATTAGCTTATAAAATATGAATTTTAAGTATATCAACTTTTAATTATTTATTAAAAAAATTAAAAAAAGATACGCAACAGCCGTGTTCGAACTAGGGAACTCTCGATCTGCAGTCTAATGCCACTGACCCACCATCAATTTGTAGATATCAATTTATTAACGTATCTTTAAATATTGATGACATTATGTGACGCATTAGTCACATTTTTAAAATAGTTTGAAATAAAAAAAATTGATTTATCCATAAAGGGTAATTAAATAGTGGGGTAAAGCTCCGTAGATCTGTTATAGTAATAGATAGCAATAAAAGTTAATAATAAAAATTGTAGCCAACTTTGATTACAGATAGATAATCAGTAATCTTAAATTGTCAGTTTTAAACAATTCAGTCATGGCTTACCTAAAATTTGGAAAGATTTATACCCGTAATTAATAATTTGCTCTGAAAATTAAAATATCTCGAAAAATAATAAATTTGAACATAGGACATGTTACATAAAAATTAAAGTACGGTAATGGTACTTTTCGATAGTGATATAAAATACAGTGTGTTTGATTTAAATATTACTGAGAAAATAATGTACTTAGTTTTGCTTATTTTTATTTATACAGGGAGTTAAACTTGTTACGATTTTCGTAACTAAGAGACTACGAAAACGTTCCATGTATTTTGTCGGACAGAACTTCCAATTGATTTGTTACCATTTCATTAAACTATCATGCAAAAATCAGACTGGTGTTTATGACCAACTGGGCATTTTGGAGAGTGGAACACAAAGAACATGTCAAATGACAGGAATCATGTTGGTTCGCAATAGCAGTCTGATTTTTGCATGAGAGTTTAATGAAAGGGCAACAAATCAATTGGATGTTCTGTCCGACAAAATATATGGGAAGTTTTCGTTATCTAAGTCTTCCAAGTTTTTAAACTGTTCCACAGTTAAAATTGCCCCTGTTCCAATGTTCCCGTACATCAAAGTTTGTCCGACTAGACACCGTTAAACTATTAACAAATTTTCAGCTTGCTATTAATCAACTGTTTTTGGTACGCGGGATCCAGGCCTAATAGCCTTGTGTTGGACGGGTATATCCTATGCTTAATCTACGTATGATTGCCATGTTTTTCCGAAATAAACTATGGCAGGAAAATAGGTTCACTGAGGGTTTAATTTCATGTAGTTCTAAAATTTAATTCAAAAATGTTAAAACATGAAAATATGTAAGTATATTGATATTGTGTAAAACAATAGTATATTGTACAACAAGAGAGAAAAAGACATATTTCTAACGAGCGCAGAAGTTTGTTGGCACAAGCCGAG
Source organism: Diabrotica virgifera virgifera (assembly GCF_917563875.1). Taxonomy (NCBI): domain Eukaryota; kingdom Metazoa; phylum Arthropoda; class Insecta; order Coleoptera; family Chrysomelidae; genus Diabrotica; species Diabrotica virgifera. The sequence goes on from NC_065448.1 coordinate 16,634,199, forward strand.
GTACGAGGCGAGTGCCGCAAATCAAGCGAGGGAGAAATATGTCGTTTTCTCACGTGTTGTACACTGTACTTTTTCTATGGATGCGTTTTTGTCAAGAGTTAAAACTTCAAAATTAAATAATTTAGGTGCTTTTATGTAGATTATATGCCAAAATTGAAATAAAACACATATTATACACATATGTAGGTATTTAATATTCTTAATATTTATATACTTTTATTTATTTAAAATTAGTCAGTTAGTTTTGAACAGTTTTGAAAGGTAATTCTAAGTTTTGATTTGACACATTTTATTTGACAAAAATATTTATGTTTGTATTGTGCATGTTACCATGGAAACCGCGATTCTACGTATAGAACTCGTGAGAAAAAATATTTCTCACTGCAAGGGCCGACTTTTCTCACAGCCTGAGAAATTGTTCGTTTTGAATGTATGTAAGTAGTGAGAGAAGTTGCACATTGTATAGCATCCCTAGAAAAATATTATTTGTTTATATTACCAATGCATTTAAATTATGTTAAATAAATCACTATCAATAATAAATTAATCAAAAAATTTATATATTCTGGAAACAACCATCCTTTGTATATAGCAAACAACATCCATATATTATCGTGATATATAAAATATCACAGGAATATTTATTTACCATCGACATATTTTTAGCTTGTAGTTAAAATAATACTTCGGGCACCGAAAACATTTTATGTTTTTCATTTAAACAAACATTAAATATTAATAGTCTAAGAGCTAGTGAACCCTCCGACTAACGGTCGTCCTGTAAGGATAGAAATTTTCATAGTGATAATTCATAGCACATCAAGGCTAAAAACCATGACTTGGCAGGCCTCAGCGGTGCACGTGTATCTACCAGGTGAATCGAAAAGTGCAAATTTAGGGGGTAAAATAAACTTTCTCCTGTAAGAAATTTAAGTATGTGTTTGAGTAAGTCATTTAGAAGAAATGTGTATAATGACAGGCGATTCTGAAGAGCATAAGACCTTGCCAGGCGAGGGGAAAGATTAGGAAAGATCTCAACGTCTTAGGGGGGACAAAATGCAGCCTTGCATCACTCCACGCATGATTTTCACATATTCGGTGTGTTCACCGTCAACTCTGAGGTTTGCAGTCTGATTCCAGTAAAGGTTCCTAATTATTTTCAGATCTTGGTTGATCTAAAATGCTAGAAAGGAAATGCTAGAAAGCTAGATATCTCAGATAATGTGACTGGGAGAATAGACACTGTAGAGGTCGCAAAAGCGAACTCATAATATGAAAAATCCGAAAAAGTATAAACAATTTCTGTTTTATTTTCTCTTGTATTGTGTTTTATTTTAATTTTATTATATTTTATTTTTTTTTTATTTTATATTCTATTTCTAATTCGTATTATTTTACTAATTCCCATTTTGATCTCATTTTGTTTTATTTTTTGGTTACCGTTACATCTCTCTTCTTGAAAAAGGATTACGAAATAAACTCTTTCATTGACTTGATCAAAATACCTTACGTATAATAGAGATAAAACTGTTCATAAATAAGTTCCGGTAATACCTGAACGAAATCGGAAGAATTTTGCCCGAATGCGGTAGTTAAATAACATATCGAACCATTGTTCACTACGAGATCAATAAACTACTGCATCTTTCAGGGAGTTTTCAATAAGAAGACAAATCCTAAACGAAATCTTCACGCTGGAATTTTTCGTTAAAATTTATTTTATATTTCTTGTTATGCTCTTTCCTGCGGCACATCTGGATTTCGAATTTGGCCTGTTACGATTTGAATAGTGCTCTATCGAGAAATTCATTTTATTACGGATTTTATCTGATTTGCGTCGAGCTTTTTTATTACTTGTAACATCGGCGATGACGACTTGTAATCCATTATTATTGGAAATAAGGGGGTAGTTAAATGTAGATAAAAGTACCTTTTATGTGTGGTTGCGTCTCAATATTACAATACGTTAAAAATTTCCTGCAAATTTGAATTTACAATCAAAGTACAAACAAGTCTTTTAAGTAACATTTGTGATTTAAAAAACTCTATAATCTAATATAATATGATTGATTCTTCTTCTTAAGGTGCCGTGTATTTCTCTGTCCACCGTACATTGTCTTGTCAGGTGAGGTCTTACACAGTTTTCAGCAGGATTGAGAAGCATTTCATAGCTATGGATTCCGGTCCATTGGAAAATATAACGCAGCCGTGACGTTTTTTACGTCCTAGACCATTCTTACCCTCTATCTTTCCCTTGAGTGCCAGTGACTGAAAAGTATATCTTTCTCCTCGTAATAAATATGTGCCGTAAGTAGGGCTTACAATACCGGGATTCCGGGATCCCGAATACCGGGATCACGGACGATTCTTGTCCGGTATTTGATACCGGTATTTATAATAAAAATACCGGTATTTCGGTATTAGCTTAATTTATAAAAAGTGAATTGATGCACAATAAACTTTCTTCTAAGATATTTTTTGCTATTACAAGAAATTATTTTTGAAGATAAATAACCAATATCATTGTAAAAATTATTTATTAAACACGTTTATTACACATACAAGTCAAGTATAGCTACGGTGACCATATGTACTTATTTAAGTAGGACAGTACTTATTTTTAAATATTGTCCTAATGTACTTTAAAACCTTTCTAAGGACACGCAAATGTACTTATTTTTTCTAAAAAAAATTAATATTTTAATCTTTTACTATTCTTAAACAAATATCTTTGTATACTGTTCTCAGTTGTTTATATTTGGCACGTTTACTTAAATTACAGCAGATAACAATAACACAAATACTAATTTTGGTGGAACGAAAAGACAAGGTATTAATAATTTATTTAGTAAATTGACTAATTCTTGCGGGAAACCTTTAATCGGTATTGGATGTATTGCTCACATATGCAACAATTGTATTCAACGTGCTACTGATGTTTTACCAATTGATATCGAAGTCATAACACTGAAAATTTATAAGCATTTCTATATTTACACTGTTAGAGTTGGGAAACTAAAGTCATTTTGTGAATCGGTCAATTATGAATACAAAAAAATGTTATCATTTTCAAAAACACGATTTCTAAACATGATGCCTGCAATTGAACGGATTTTACAAATGTTTGAACCACTTAAAAATCGATGAAAAATTTTTTCTTTTTGCTGATGATACCAGTATCACTTGGAGCAACTCAACTATTGCATCTCTTCATGCAACTATAACTTCTGATTTGCTTACGATAAAAACCTGGTCTGACTCTAATTTACTCTCTTTTAACGTGGATAAGACAGTAGCATTATCCTATAAAAGTGCTCTTCAACCCCTGCTTGTTAATAACAGCCAGATCTCTACCGTTGATTCTGTAAAATTTCTTGGTATTTTTTTTAGACAGCAACCTCAAATGGTCCCTTCATATCGATTTGTTAAGTAAGAAACTCGCCTCAGCCTGCTATGCTATAAGATCTGTTTCGAATGAACTCAATTTAGCATCTTCTAAACTAACATATTTTTCCTTGTTCGAGTCTCATCTTCGATATGGTCTTCCTTTTTGGGGTTCTAGTACAGCTGCCCAATTAGATGTTATTTTTAAATTACAAAAAAGAGCAATAAGGTACCTGTTTGGCCTCAGAAGAACAACACATTGCAGAAGTTACTTCAAAGATCACGGCATTTTAACCCTTACATCTTTATATATTTTAGAAACTGTTTGCTTAATTCGTAAACACATGCATGTCTTTCCAGCAAGGCCTCGTCATGACTACTCCACCAGAAATTCAAATTTTGATGTCTATTTACCGGTCCCGTACTCTGAGTTAGTAAAGAAATCTATATTATATTCCGCAAAAAAAACTATACAACCATCTTCCTTTACAACTCAAATCTGCAACATCTTTCCCCAAGTTCCGTAAAATGACAAAAGCTCATCTATCTAAAAGACCATATTATTCAGTAGAAGAGTTTCTTAATGACTAACTAAGAAATTACAGTAATGTACAAGTAACCAAACTTATCTATATTTGGGTGTCACATGCAGCAGCTTAAACTTATTAGTTCCTATGTCTATAAATAGTTTACTTTGTTGTATGTTCACTTTGCAATTTCTATAAATTGTTGCAATATATCGATTTTGTTTTTTTTTTCTTCACTTTATTAACTTATATTTTGTATTTATGTATATATTTCTTATATTGACGATTTATCAAATTTCAGAAAATTGTATTTGTTATTGTTATTGTTAGATATTATTTATTTATTTTTTCTGACTTTAATTAAGCTTTGTCCATAAAATTTGTATAATTTTCAGTGACAATAAAGCATATTTCTATTCTATTCATTCTTAAAGCTTATTTCCTATGATCTTAGAATTGTGCCACAATTTTGAGACAATTTTTTACTGATCTCATTTCAGAGATGTGGATGTGGCTCGTTCATAATGTGGAGTCGCAGTTTCATGAAGCCATGCTGAAAGTAAAAGGTGGTAAAATAAATGCGGCAGATTGCTGCCCAAGAATACTTTAATCTTAGAAACAAATTACAACATCGGTTTTTACGCATTATTTTTGCCGCTTAAAGTGAGAGAATGTCTTGGTAAACTTGAAGACGGGCTACTGAAAACTTCAGTACACAAGTAAGACATTTTTACACAAAAACCTACCTAGAAAACTGGAGTACAAATCTTTATGAGTTCAAACTATTCAAATGGATAGATCTAGAAATGAAATAACATGGAACGATGTTTGCTATTCTCTCGAAGCTTTTAAACTGTATATCAAGGCAACCGTTTTAAATGAAGATCAACTCTTTGACGAACTGGGAATTTTGAAAGATGTGGCTACAAGTGAAAAAATTGCTGAGTGGAACAGAGAAGAAAAAAATAATGAAGTTTTTAAGTGTGTAGATCAATTCAAACTGAAAAACTTAGAAATATTATGCAAATTTATTTTTTGTCTTCCGGGTACTAGTGCAGCTATCGAGCGTTTATTTGCTGTAATAAATAATTATTGGACGTCGGAAAAGTCACAAATGTCCATTTCCACTCTCAAGGCAGCGATGCAGGAGTACGCAAATTTTGATGAGACTTGTAATGAAATGTTTCATTTACTTCAGTTGAAGCCGGACCTTCTTAAATTAATTTTAAGTTCAGAAAAATATGAATGGTACAAAAAACCGGAAGAAGATGAAGCTATTCCAGGTCCCTCATCTAAAAACTTTTAATTACAGTCTTCTAACTTTTTTAAAGTTAATATAATGTGTTATGTTTAGTTTAATTGGTATAATGTTTTATGTTTAGCTACATAGTTTATTTATTTTTATTGCCAAAAAGTTATGTTTGCCCAATAAAAAGATACATTTTGCGTTTTTAATACATTTTTGTTTTTTTGTACTTTTTTTTCTTTAAAAAGATATGATCACCGTAAGTATAGCGCTTTCTAAAAGCGTGAATGTCGTTAATTTAAGGCGAAGGGTTATATCAGCTTCTACAACCAAATTATTAAATCTCGTCTATACAAATACATAAAATGAGCTTTATAATAGTTATTTATGATATAAGTGTTAAAAGTACACGTTTAAGGCACGCATGTGAAAGTTTGTAGAATGAGCGATACGAAGTTCTGCAATTCACATGAGTGCCTTAAAAATGTACCTTTTAACACGCATATCATACAATATTTTTTCTACAAACGTAATTATTACAGGACAATATCTACAAAAACTTTTACTTGAACTTGACTGACATTCTATTTTTATATTTTTTTGACATTACATCAAAATTGCCTATACGGTCAATACGAACTGCAGTGCCTTAAATTTTTTTTAAAGCACTAGTGCCTTAAAGTAGCGTTTTTAACCCTCGTATGGAGTGCTAAAAATTGCATTTTTAACACGGTTCTAGAAAAAAAATCTTAAATATTTAAAATTAGACTACTTTATTTTATAAATAAGCCGTAAGATTTATTAATCAGAATTGTTTTTACAGTTTCAGATCTATTTTTCATTTGTTTGTGTATAGGGCTTTTCATCGATTGTCATTTGCTTCGAGCTTCTGTCATGTGTCACATAATATTAATATATCTACGCCATACGTCTTTGGTTTGTATCAATGTTATATACCAATAACGTATGACGTAGATATATTAATATTATGTGACACATGACAGAAGCTCGAAACAAATGACTGTGAATAAAAAGCCCTATTGTGGTATATAAATTAGGCTCCCTTATTTTCTGAATTATTAATAATAATTGAATATATATAGCGGTGTAAATACAGAGTAATCCATATAAAATATTTGTCACAGTAAGTTAATCTTTGTATTAATATATGTATTTTAAAGTTAAATTAATTTACAAATACATAAGTAAAAGTAATATCCTATTATATGCAAAATTTATTCCAGAATTAAATATTTTTTATAAGGTTTTATAAGTTTTTCTATTTGCACATTTTTTTTATCTATCTATTCCTACTCTCTATGTAATGTTATAAATAACATCTACTTATTTCAAAACAAAATTTAATAGGTTTTATATATTATTTACTAACAAGTCGATATAACAACTGAGGATAGTATTAATATAACGTGTATATTTTTTATTCATAATACCGGTTTTAATACCGGAATTCCGGTATTTGAAATTTTAAATACCAAATACCGGTATTGAGATTTTGGCTCGGTATTGTAAGCCCTAGCCGTAAGTATGCAGCCTTTATAATTTTTACATAATTAAAAAATTCCCTATCCTAGAAGACCAGTCTTCTTAATACTTCTTCATTTCTGACTGTCTAGAAATGTTATTTCAAATGAAACAAATTACAGGTAGACACCGAAAGATACAAGAAATAATACTAACTAAATGATTATAGGCACAGAAGACAAACTGGATAACTAGAAAGAATATATTCAGACAAATTTTGATGATGATACACCTTGTTCTTCATGATGGAATACATGAGAAAGGTCCAGAAATGTCCAAATAAAAAGATATTCATCCAGTAAATGCTCAGAAACACGGAAAGCCACCGGTACAGTCAATATACACTGTGTCCACGGATGGGGTGCCCAAGAGGAAAAACTTTTTTATTTTCAATTTTAGCGAAAAATGTCATTCTTGATAAAAAGTTTAGCTGGTTAAAATCCGCTTAATTTTGTAGCCAATTTTATATAAATCTCTATAAATTTTTGCACCAAGTTCGAAATCGTAACAATAATCTATAATAATTATATTGTTTTAACAAGTCGGTGAATGTATTATTAATTATACAAGTTGTATTATTTTTTATAATTGTTTGGTTATTGATATTAAAATTTATTGTTTTCTTTTTAGAGGGTTTTAGAACAGGCAAAATATTTATCAAGAATGACAGTTCAAAAGATAAATTCTTTATTGAACGCTTAACATTTTCGAAGAAAATGACAACTCACAAATTACGAGTATTTATCGGAGTTTACAGTTACTAATGTACACTGTAGGTTAGGAAAACTAGATTATTGTTAAGATTTCGAACTTGGTGCAAAAATTTATAGGGATTTAAATAAAATTGGCTACAAAATTAAGCAGGTTTTGAAAAACTTAAATTTTATTTCGTTTTATGGGGTTTTAGAACAAGCAAAACTTTTTATGAAGAATGCCATTTTTCGCTAAAATTGAAAATAAAAAAGTTTTTCCTCTTCGGACCCCATCCGTGGACACACTGTATATTATGTCCAAGTACTTATAGACCACGGCATTTAGCACTAAAAAAAACACGAAATCGAGAATAAATCGATTTTTAAATAAAGCATCTAGCTAGAGATTTACAACATTTTGCATTGTGCATTGTGATTTTATCTGATTTGCGTCGAGCTTTTTTATTACTTGTAACAGCAACGATGACGAGTTGTAATCCATTATTATTGGAAATAAAGGGGTAGTTAAATGTAGATAAAAGTACCTTTTATGTGTTGTTGCGTCTCAATATTACAATACGTTAAAAATCTATTGCAAATTTAAATTTGAATTGTGAGGTGCTAGACAGCCAGTTAAAAATTATTCTGTTTTTGGCAGCATTGCGAAGTATTTCACAGCTGTAGATTCCTGTCAATTGACGAATATTATCATTGACCATGACATCTTTTTACTTCCTAGACCAGAGTACCAGTTGCTGAGAAGTGTATCGTTCTCCTTGTAATATATTATGTGCCCTAAATATGCAGTCGTTTTACTTTTTTACATAATTAAACAATTCCCTATCCTGGTAGACCGGTCTTATTTCTGACCTCTTCATTTCTGACTGCCTAGAAATATTATTTCAAATGAAAGAAATTACAGGTGGACACAGAAAGAGACAAGAATAATTAAGAAATAATTATACGTACAGAAGGCAAACTAGAGAGCTAGAAAGAATACATTCAGATACATTTTGATGACGATAGACTTTATTCTCCATGATCAGCAGATGGTCGAATACATGAGGAAGGTCCAGAAATATCCAAATAAAAAGATATGCATGCAGTAAAAGCTCATACATACGAAAAGACACCAGTCCAGACAATATAAATGTCGAAGTACTTATAGACCAGGGTATTTAGCACTAAAAACACCAGAATAAGGACCCGAATAGCTCAGGTGGTAGTATGTATGTCTAACTTCCATGCAGGTAGACTGAGGTTCGAAACCCAGAGCTGGCGAGAACATCTAGACATTTTAAAATGTCTATAGGCCCCAGATCGACTCGGCCTGAATAAAATGAGTATCTTGGATAAAACCAGGGGTAATAATATGCGGTTGAAGCATAACACTGGCTCTGTTACCTTCCTTGTATACTGTAGGCCCTAGATATAGCAGACTACCCTGTTATAATCCCAAAACCACGTTAGCGGTATAAAACGGGAGACTATTATATTATAACACCAGAATATCTAGCTAGAGACTTGCAACTTTTTGCATTGTGTTCAGGATGATGCCAGAAAAAAAGTCTATTATAGAAAAATGGTTGGAAATGCGTAATTGCTTTTTAAAGTGCATAAAGTGCTAGACATGCTTGGATATCTGTCATCTGTGACATTCTTTGTTTTTAATGTATGATATTTAACCACACACTGAGTGGACCTGAGGTTTGTTCCACATAGAAAATTTTGCGTTTACAAGATATTTTATAAATATAGTTCTTTGATCTCCCCTGTGTGTTGTTGGGTTTGGTTCTAGAAAAAAGAGTGGTTATTGTGGTTTAATTTCATATAAAATACTAGTTAACTTCCTACGAAAACACTTTGAGAACTTCCTTGATCGATTCTATAATATCCTACTCTCTGAATTATAAGGTCACTTTAACAAATCAATATTTAATTATTATTCTATATCACAAACAACTTTCTACAATTTGCTTTTAGTGTTTACCCATTTAGCCCAGTAAATGAACGGGAAATACGGCGATACCGTGTAATTTTCAGGGGCAACTCCGAATTGCATGAAAATTTGGATTTAGGTTCAACTTACCCTCCACTTCAAAGTTGAATTTGTAGCGTTGGTTACTTTTACTTGGGAGGTGATAGTCACCCCCGAGAAGGGGTGACAATATTGAAAAACATACGTTCAAGATAAGTCCGGAAATGGATAAATTTACTGATTAAAAGCAACTTTTGTTCTATAGAGTTTTTTACGTAAGTCAATACTTTTCGAGATATTTGCGAAGGAAAATGTTTATTTTTTCACAAAAAAACTACGTTTTCAGACGGTTTCAAACTAAAAACGTGGTGTATAAGTTAACTTTATAAACCCAGTAAAAGAAAAGTTGTAACTCATGAAAAATACGTTGTTAGTAGTCTAGTTCCAAATCGAATATTTCAACGTGAATTCACCGAATAATTAAGCAGTTTTCGGAAAAAATCCATTTAATTTTTTTTAAGTGTTTACAAAAAGCTTCGTTTTAGTTGTTTATACAAGTTTTATAAAGAACGTTGGCCCTCTTTTTTTGGTAAAAAAATCTTGAAAATCTCCCCGTGTTTAGCTCCCTAAATAAAATAAATTGTTACCGCTTTACAAACAATTTACTTTACTTTTCTATTTCTTATATGATCTGTCAGTTTCGCCGGTTTAAAGTGCTTATTTTTGAAAGTGTTATAGTTGAAAGTGCTTGTTGAACGAGTCACTATGCATGAGTGTATGCAAACTTTGAATAGCCATATCCTAACCAATTTTTGTCTTACGGAAAAGCAAAATAAAACTATCATATTTATATCAGCAAAACCTACATTTTTTTAACTCTTCGTGATTTTTCGTATCACTAATACTTTTTAAGTTATTTCGAAAAAAGGATATTTTTCCACAATTTTTAGAAGAAATGTTTTTAATATATAATTTAACCTTATTTTTTTTAAATAAGCACGTCAAACCGGTCAAACTTACAGATCATATTATAAACGATATACATACGTCGGAAAAATGAAAGAATACCCATGAACGATCACATCAATCAGATATTTTGTATTTGCTATCTTTTTTTATAACAAACGTTTGTTTTTTATAGAAAAAGACAGTAAATACAAAATAAGTGATTGATGTGATTGTTCATGGGTATTCTTTCATTTTTCTGTATATTAAAAGTAAATGGTAGATCGGTATCGATTAATTTAATTTAGGGTGCTAAATAGAGTGAGATTTTCACAATTTTTTTTACCAAAAAAAAGGGCCAACTTTTTTTTTCAGCGTTACTCGTTTATTTTTGATGCTAGAAACTTTTGTAAAAAATAAAAATAAAGCTTTTCTTAAACACTTTAAAAAATGTTAATCAGTTATTCCCGAAAATTGCTTAATTTTTCGGTGATTTTTTACGTTGAAATATTCGATTTGGAATTAGACGAATAAGAACGTATTTTTCTTGAGCTACAACTTTGCTTTTACTCGGTTTGTAGACTTAACTGATACACCATTTTTTTAGTTTTTTTTTTAATCTACACTTTTTCTAATCACATATTTTTCGATAAAATATTTACTTCTTGAGTTATTTGCTTAAAACCGTCTTAAAACGTAGTTTTTTTTTGTTGACAAATAAACATTTTCAATCGCAAATATCTCGAAAAGTATTGACTTACGTAAAAAACTCTATAGAAAAAAAGTTGCTTTTAATCAGTCAATTTATCCATTTCCGGGCTTATCTTGAACGTATGTTTTTCACCCCCGAGAAGGGGTCACAAATTCAACTTTGAAGTGGAGGGTAAAGAGAACCTAAATCCAAATTTTCATGCAATTCGCAGTTGCCCTGAAAATTACACTCCAATACGGTCATTTATTGGACTAATTTATACAGAAACAAGAATATTACGTTTTCTCTTTTTTTTTTATTAAACAGCTTAAAAACAAAGGCCCTGATGTAAAAACGTGCTCGTTCTACAAGTCATAATATTTCATACGGAATCAAAGAAGGTATCAAATAAAAATGCTGGTGTTATTGGTATACAGAAAAGCTTTGTGTGCAATAAACCGTTATGAGAAGGTAAGCCAGGGGAGAAATGAATGTTAGAATTACACCAGGATCGTACAAAACGGTTTTTATGAAAACTGTTGACTGTTGCTATGTTACTTTGTAAGCCTACATTTTTTATATTCCAGACCAGGACTGCTGGAATAAAATAAGGTTAACTAATAAAAGGGAAAAACCCAGTGGTTGGCTGTGTACCATTGTTAAAATTAACTTAAAGTAAACTTCTAATAGTGTAAAATGGTATCTTATAATGAAAAATATTTTAATAAAAAGTTAAATTTTCCAAACGGAATACAATTTCATCACAACGTTTTCGGTCTTATTAGACCACCATCAGTGAACACGTATGTCGTTTACTATTGAAACTAGCCACTTAAAAAGATGTAGTATGATAGAATTGATCCAAAAGATGGCATAACCCAGACATCCAAAGTGAAAGTTATCCTCCAACACCAAATTGTTCTTTATGGTCCACATAATGTCAGAAAAAAGTCACACCATTTTGAGCGTCGGGTTTGGGGGGGAGGGGGGAGAAATCGGTAAATTCGTAGTTTTTTAGGTTTTTCGTCAATATTTCTAAAACTGTGCGGTGTAGCATGAACAACCTTATATACAAAAATATTCTACATTAAATTTGAAATAAAAAAGGTCCTATGCATAATCCTTCTAAAATGAACGGTTCCAAAGTTACGGAGGTAGTATAGTATAATTGGTCCAAAAAAATGCCTAACCCAAACATCAAAAATAAAAGTTTTCCTCCTACATCAAATTGTTCTATATGGTCCACATATGGTTCAGTACAAAGTTACACCATTTTGAGCGTCTGGTTTGGGGGGGGGGGGGGGGAGATGGGGGAGAAATCGGTAAATTAGTAGTTTTTTACGTTTTTCGTCAATATTTCTAAAACTCTACTTTAGCGTAAACAATGTTCTATACAAAAATGTTCTACATAAAATTTACAACAAAAAAGGTCCTATACATAATTGTCATAAAATCAAAGGTTCCAGAGTTATGGAGGGTGAAAAGTGGAGGTTTTCGATACTTTTTATATTTTTCGGGCAATTGATGATGATTTTGGGTGGTGAGGTTGACGTTTCTTCAAGAGCTTATCACTAACATACCATCGGCCACTGAAATAGCAAATTTGATTTATAAAACACAATCCTGTTAAAAAAAATCAGTAGGAAATTGCCCAAAAAATATAAAAAGTATCGAAAACCTCCACTTTTCACCCTCCGTAACTCTGGAACTGTTGATTTTATAACAATTATGTATACGACCTTTTTTGTTTTAAATTTTATGTAGAACATTTTTGTATAGAACACTGTTTACGGTAAAGCATAGTTTTAGAAATATTGACGAAAAACGTAAAAAAAACTACTAATTTACCGACTTCTCCCCCATCTCCCCCCAAACCGGACGCTCAAAATGGTGTAACTTTTTACTGAACAAATTTTGGACTATATAGAACAATTTGGTGTTGGAGGAAAATTTCTACTTTGGATGTTTATTTAGGTTAGATCTTTTTTGGACCAATTATACTATACTACCTCAGTAACTTTGAAACCGTTTATTTTAGAAGGATTATGCATAGGGCCTTTTTTATTTCAAATTTAATATAGAACATTTTTGTATAGAAGGTTGTTTATGCTAAATCGTATAGTTTTAGAAATATTTACGAAAAATGTAAAAACAATACGAATTTACCGATTTCTCCCCCCTCTCTCCCCCCCCCCAAACCCGACGCTCAAAATGGTGTGACTTTTTTCTGAACATTATGTTGACCATATAGAACAATTTGGTGTTGGAGGATAACTTTCACTTTGGATGTCTGGGTTTGGGTCTAGTTTTACAATACTAATGTAATAATCTTTAAATTACATTTTAAATTTCTAAATTAAATGTCTAAATTATTTTAATATCGAACGAACTCCTAAAGTACAGAGGAGAAGATCTAACTAAGCAACTATTAAAACTAATACAAAAAAAATAGAACGGAACAGAATACCACAAGAATGGAGATCAAGCATCCTAATACCTCTCTTCAAAAAAGGAGACAAATCAGACCCGGAGAATTACAGAGGAATTAACTTATTAAACACAACATTAAAATTAACAACCAAAGTAATAACAAACAAATTGAATGAAATTATTTATAGGTAACTTTAGCAGAAGAACAACAAGGTTTTAGGTCGGGAAGGTCATGCACTGACGCTATATTTATAATGAGGCAAGTTCAAGAGAAATCGTTGGAATACAACAAACCGAAATATTTATGTTTTGTGGACCTTAAGAAAGCATTTGACAGGGTCACATTAAAGGACGTTATCCATTTGTTATAAGTACTCGAGAGAGGTACTTCTAGGAATAATTAGAAAGATCGAAAACATCTACCAGAATAACACAATAAAAGTAAAAGTGGACGATGAATTAACTGATCCAATTGAAGCCGGCAATGGGAATAGACAGGGGGATTCCGTGAGTCCTTTATTGTTCAACCTGATCATGGACGAAATAATAAAAAAGTAAGAAGTAAAAAAGGATACCAAATGGGAGAAAAACAACTTAAAATAATCTGCTATGCGGACGATGCAATACTAATCTCTCAAAGTGAAGATGATTTACAACGTATGCTGCACCAATTCAACATAATCGCCAGAAGATTTAACATGTTAATTTCCTCACAAAAGACAAAATGCATGGTTATAACAGCAGATCCAATAAGGTGTAAATTGGAGCTGGAAGTTCAAATAATAGAACAAGTGATAAGGAGTTTAAATAACTAGGCATCACACTATCTAGCTACGGAAGGCTCGAAACAGAAGTGGAAGATCAAGTGAATAGAGCAAACAGAGCCGCAGGTTGCCTGAATGACACAATATGGAGAAATAAGCTTATAGGAAAAGAAATGAAAGGCAGAATTTACAAAACAGTCATCAGACCAATAATGACATATGCGGCAGAAACACGACTTGACTCGGAGAGGACAAAAATATTGCTCGAAACAGCGGAGATGAAAACCGTTCGAAAAATCGACGGTAAGACTCTATGCGACAGAGCTAGAAGTACAGATATACGACGGAGATGCAGGGTGGATAACATTAATAACTGGGTAAGAAACAGAAGAATAGAATGGAATGACCACATAAGCCGAATGACAACAAATGGGGTAGTCAGGACAGCGAGAGACGGTTCCCCAATAGGAAGAAGATCAGTGGGAAGACCACGAAAACGATGGAACGACAACTTACTAGAGGCACATTGAAAAAACAGACTGAGTCATGTCTATACAAAAAGAAGAAGAGAAGAAGAAATTAAAAAACATTTGCTTAAAATAGAAGCTACACGGGGTATGTATTAAAAGATTTAATTTTAAGGGGACATATTGAACCCTACTCAAAACCCTACTTTTCCTAGGACATCTACGTCCTAGGGAAGAATTGTCTGTTGTTTTTTCTTGCTTAAAAAACTTTAAAAAGGAAAAATTAAAATCCCTAGACCAACGCTATTCATACTAGAGTGAAACTTTTAGTGAGAAGAAACGTCTTTAGTCTTAGCACATGCATGTTATTATGTTCTAGACATACATATTTATAACATCGAAAAAATGTTTGGTTATTCTATCTTTTGAAGAACAATACGCATATCTGGTATAAATAGAGTACTAGCCAAAATTCTCCTCACCCCCTCGTATCTTTGAACGGTTATACCTATAATAAAAAAAATTTAAAGGGAGAAAATAAACAGACGTATGCTTCTCAAATAGTCATAACAGATGACGTAGTAGTGACAGATGACGTTACAGAGCCACTTTGACCGAAAATTTTAAGTGAGACCTTATGTCAAGTGATATTTTGTTTTAAACGGTATTAAAAATACCTATTCAATCATACTAATTTTGTTTAGGTGAAAGTTAATTTTCATGAATAATTTTAATAAATACTAAAATTGTAGTTTCGCAGTTAATTAATAAAGATTTAAACGTCCGCCTATGGATATTTGTCAAAAATGTTGTCTTTTTTCCAATTCTCGAGTTGTTTTTAGGTCCACGTCAACTTTATTGACAAATAACCATAGGAGGATGTTTGAATTTTTATTAATTAAATGCTTAACTACAATTTTAGTATTTATTTAATGTATTCATTAAAATCAACTTAAACTCGAACAAAATTAGCATGATTAAATATGTAGGTATTTTCAATAGTTACCTTTCAAACGAGATATCATTTATCATAAGGTCCGATTTAAAATTAACTGCCAAAGTGCCCTAACAACACAAAACATTCCAGGAATGTACTATCAAAGTTCTATTAATGTTTGAATGTCCTGGACATTCAAGGAACATTCGGTGAACATCTGATTAAGTTATTGGTGGAATGTTACCACAAGACATTCTATGAACATACTACCAATGTCATATATTTTAAGAGAGGCCAATTACTATTCAATTTGCATTCATTTTCAAATTTTCCGCGCGTGTATGTATGTATTTAGGCAATCCAAACCACGTGACTTCTGGTTCTGGTTGGCATACAAAAAGTTACAGGTTACAGAGGTTATGTTTGTAATATCATTTCATTTCATTGTTTATCGTCGTATTTTGTCTATTTTGGATTCATTTGGATTTCGTTTGCTGTATTTTGTGAACTTTATAAACTTTACCACACTGCAAAGTGATTATTTAAGGAAATTATTATTGAAAACTTCAGATGATTGGAGAAAGGTAGGGGAAACAATTTTTATTTACTGTTCATTGTTCTCTAATATTTATCAATATTCATGAATTTTGCAAACAATAACATTATTTCTTTTATTGTTTTAGATATGTATTTATTGAAGTTGAAAATAATTAGGGATTTAGATCCATAAACAATTCAGTCAGAATTGGATTTTACCATAAAGTGCATTCCACCAAAGTACTATTATAGATATTTATACATATATGGTGGAGTCTCACAGTTACTACTCTAAGCAGCAGATGAAAGCATACGAAAGCCTTCAGGCACATAAATATTTTACAGCTGGATTTGTTTTTAAAGTTGGGGTAAAGTTGGAAGTCACAAGCAACAACTTCTTAAGTACCTACAAGAATATTGAGGAAATTCAGCTCCTCGATACTACTGGGCAAACTAGAAGATTAAAGAGGACAAAGCCTTTTGAACTAGTTTGAGTGATAGGTGATAGTGAAAAGCAGAGCATAATGCTTGTGTGCCTGTGTATGTTAGAATAGTGCGGTTAGAAAAGCAGAGCATAGTGCTTGTGTGCCTGTTAGATTAGATAAGAGACGCTATGGGGTAAGCTCTTCATATTTTAAGGAACAGTAGTAATTTAGGTTAAATTAAAATTGCTCATTGGTCAGAGTTATGACCAGATTGTAATTGTAATGTACAATTCAATATAATGAATATTCATCGTAGTGATGATTTTGGAAAAAGATATATGACAAGATTTTGTGCAATAAAAATGTTTATATTCATCAAGGATATATTATTTGCTATGGCCACATATACTTCTGGTATATCGTCGGTGATGTGACAATAGTTCCTATCTGCTTTTTCATGAATTTTGTAGGAGACGAAAAACTTGTTTGGGCCACCTCCTGTTTTCATATATTTTTTGACTTGTTTTGTAGTAAATTCAACTATCTATTTACTACAAAACAAGTCAAAACTTACGCATGAAAACAGGAGGTGACCTTAAAAAATGTTTTTCGTCTCCTGCAAAACTTATGAAAAATCATATAGGAGGTATTGTCACATCACTGTCGATATATTTCAGAGAATGTCTAAAAAATATACTTTGAATGTCCTAAGAACATTCGTAGACATTCATGGAATGTTTCAACAAGACATTCAGTCTAAAAAATATACTGTGAATGTTCAAAGAACATTCGTAGACATTCATGGAATGTTCCAACAAGACATTCCAGGAATGTTTAAAATGCTGACACAGCACTTTTCTGGGACTTTCCAGGGACATTCGTGTGCTTTTGGGGATATTCTGAACGGTTATACTTATGAGAGTGAAATTTGGAGGGAGGAAATAAACGGATGTAGGCTTCTCAACTGGTCATAACAGGTGACGTAATAGTGACAGATGGCGTTACAGAGCCACTGTGACGGATAATTTTAAATGGGACCTTATGGCAAGTGATAACTCGTTCAAAAGGTATTCAAAATACCTATTCAGTTATACTAATTTTTTGGGTTTAGGGTGATTTGGATTTTGGTGAATAAATTAAATAAATATAACATTATAGTTTCGCATTTAACTAAAAAAATTTAAATGTCCGCCTATGGTTTTTGTCAAAAAAGTTGACGATTTTCACATAGACTTAAATAATGATAGACGGAGTGTCATTCAGAGCGAAGTGACGACACCACCTTTTTTCTTTGGATCAGTGCTGTTTCACTCTTACGCATAGTAAAGCTGCGACAGTAGTCCTCCCCTTTCGTGCCTATACTTAATGTCATCTTAGTTTCTCGATACAATGTGCTAGAAAGAGATATGTACCGCAAACCAGTCGAAGAGATCTTGTCGTCAGGAAGCGCGGAGTGTAGGCTCACTCTATGTTAATAACATATACCCCTATGGTTTTTCAGTTCTCTAGTAGTTTTTACGTCAACGTCAACCTTTTTGACAAGTAACCATAGGCGGCAGTTTGAATTTTTATTAAATAAATGCAAAACTACAATTTTATATTTATTTCACTTATTCATCAAAATGAGCTTAAACTCAAACAAAATTAGTATGACTGAATAGGTATTATCAATACCTTTCAAACGAGGTATCACTTCCCATAAAGTCCCATTTAAAATTATCTGTCACAGTGGCGCTGTAAACTCATCTGTCACTATTACGTCACCTGTCATGACTAGTTGAGAATCCTACGCCCGTTTATTTTCTTCCTCCCAATTTCACTATCATAAGTATAACCGTTCAAAAGTAGCACTGTACATGTACCGGGTGTCCCAATAAGAATGGCTCTCGGCCATATCTCAGGTACCCTCTATAGTACAGCTTTGAGAAAAAAATAATTATAACAAAAGTTGCCTCGGGAAAAGCTTGGAAATTATTTTCATAATAGTAAGTCCACCGCTAGAGGGCGTAATTAAATATCAAAAATTAAAAAATAAAAATTTTACAAAATTTACCTAATGAAAGGGCACTGAAAATCAAATCATCGTATTCTTCATAAAATTCTGCGCATATTTGATTTTACAAGTTTAAGTCTACTTTTGCAAATAAGAGGTGGGGGTGAGTGGGAACCTCCTTATGAAAAAATGTTTGTAAGTCCGGTTCTGCTAAATCGAATTTTGCATAATTGATCTTGTTGAAAAGAGCTCTTTTTCGTCAATGAAGTTTCTTATTTTCGAAATAGCCTAATAAGAAATATGCAAACTAGGAGGCGTTATTTAATTATTTTCAGAAATCTAGTTTTCTTTGGAAAATATTAAATACAAGTACCTATACATTCTTAATCCTGTATTACAAAATTAGAAAACAGTATCAACATAATGCCAAAAACCGCATGTCGATACCTTTTTTCTATCTCGAGATATCTTCAGAAACGTGTAAATTTTAAACAACTGTTAATGTCACCGGTAAACGAAGTTAAGGAAAAGTAATGTGCTATGGAGATAACAAAGAAACATATTCCAGATGTAAACGTATATAATTAATTAAAATAACAATTAGACAAACAACACTATAAAATATAACAAAGAAATCAAAGCAACTACTTACTTAGTGACGACCTAAATGTTCAAATTGTTGCCCATCGTTTTCGATGCAAGCATTTACTCTTTCAAGAGTAGATTGAATTTCTGCTTTCGCAATGCATGGAATGGCGTTTCGTATTCTCTAGATTCTAGATCATGTTTTCTCGAGTAGTGGGCCTAGCGGCAAAAACAAGGTCTTTAATCCGTCCTCATAAATAAAAGTCTAAAACATTAAATCTGTTGCTATTCAATCTGCTCTTGAAAGAGTAAATGCTTGTATCGAAAATGATGGGCAACAATTTGAACATTTAGGCAGTCACTAAGACTAAGTAAGTTGTTGCTTTTATTTCTTTGATATATTTTATAGTGTTGTTTGTCTTATTGTTGTTTTATTTAATTATATACGTTTACATCTGGAAAATTTTTATTTGTTTTTCCATAGTAATTGTCTAATACTTTTCCTTAATGGTCCATTCTCTCACGGTTTTTGCTCTAAATTTTAAAGAACCGCTTGGATTGACATGAAATTCGGCACACATATAGCTTACATGTCAAAGAAAAAAAGTGGGGGTGAAAAAATATATGTCCAAAATAAGTCCGGAAATGGGTAAACTGACTAATTTTAAGTAACTTTTGTTCCATAGAGCTTTTTCGCCAAGTCAACACTTTTCGAGTTATTTGCAAGTGAATATGTTAATTATTCAACAAAATAACCACATTTTTAGACGGTTTTTCGCAAATAACTCAAAAATTAAGTATTTTGTCGAAAAAAACGTTCTTAGCAAAAATATAGCCTATAAAAAAGTAAAAAAAATGGTGTACGCGTTAGGTCTCTGGATCTCGTAGAACCAGAGTTATAGCCAATGAAAAATATATTCATATTCACCAAATTTCAAATAGAATATTTCGACGTGAAATATCCAAAAAAATAAGCACTTTCTGGAGAAAACCTGTTTTAACTTTTTTAAAGTGTTTAAAAAAAGCTTTATTTTTGTTTTTACAAAAAGATTGTAGCATTAAATTTAAGCAAGTTACGCTCAAAATAAAGTTGGTCCATTTTGTTTTTGCAAAAAAAAATCGGGAAGACCACCCCCTAATTAGCAACTTAAATTAAATTAATCGTTACCGCTCCACAAATTATTTTACTTATGTTGTGTTTATATGATCTGCAAGTTTCATCGATTCAAAGTGCTTATTTTTGAAAAAACTTGGTTTCAAAATAAAATTTTTAAAAATTTAAATTTTGAAAAATATGCTTTTTTTCGAAATAACTTTTTGAGCGTAACTTGTTTAATTTTGATGCTAGAAATTTTTTTTATAAAACAAAAATGAAGCTTTTTTTAAACACTTTAAATAAGTTGTAATGAGTTTTCCCCGAAATGTGCTTCATTTTTGGTTATTTCACGTTAAAATATTTCATTTGGAATTTGACGAATATTAACCTATATTTCATTAGCTATAACTCTGTTTCTACTAGGTGTAGAGACGTGATGTATACACCATTTTTTTAAATTTTTTACAGGCTATATTTTTGCTAAAAATGTTTTTTCGACAAAATACTTACTATTAGAGTTATTTGCGAAAAACCGTCTAAAAGCGTGGTTATTTTGTTGAAAAAATGAACATATTCACTGCCAAAGAACTCGAAAAGTATTGACTTAGTGAAAAAACTCTATAGAACAAAAGTTACTTAATATTAGCCAGTTTTTTCACCCCCAAAAGGGGGTGAAAGTCACCCCTAGGGCAAAAGCACATATCGGCACAATATCACTTTTTTTCTTTGACTTGTTAGCTATGTGTATGCCAAATTTCATGTCAATCCAAGCGGTTCTTTACAATGTAGAGGTTTTGCAATATTTTACCGTTAAAGAACGGACTATAACCTCGTTTACCGGTGACAGTAACAGTTATGTTTAAAATTTACACATTTCTCAAGATATCTCGAGACAGAAAAAAGATATCGACATGCGGTTTTCGGTATTATGTTGCTAATTTGGTCTAATTTTGCAATACATGATTAAAAATGCATACTTGTATTTAACATTTTCCAAAGAAAACTAGATTTCTGAAAATAATTAAATAACGCTTCCTAGCTTGCATATGACCAGGCTGTTTCGAGAATAAGACAGTTACATTGACGAAAAAGATCTGTTTTCAACAAGACCAAGTATGCAAAATTCGATTTAGCAGAACCGCACTTACAGCCATTTTTTCATAAGAAGGTTCATACTCACCCCCACCTCTTATTTGCAAAGGTAGACTTACTTGTAAAATCAAATATGCGCAGAATTTTATTAAGAATACGATAATTGGATTTCCAGTGCCCTTTCATTAGGTAAATTTTGTAAAATTTTGCTTTTATAATTTTTGATATTCAACTACGCCCTTTAGCGGTGGACCTACAATTATGAAAATAATTTGCAGGCTTTTTTCGAGGCAACTTTTGTTATGAATATTTTTTTCTGAAAGCTGTACTATAAACGGTTCCTGAGATATGGCCGAGAGCCATTCTTATTGGGACACCCGGTACATATTATACTAACACACACAAAATTACATAGATGATGGGAGCGCAACAAGAAGGAAATTAAATTTACCACGTTAAGAGGATCGGTACGTATTTTCGGCTGCAATGCTATTCAAATGAGGATTCATTTTTTTCGAATCCTGAGAAAACTAATAAGTATTTTTGAAAAATTTAAACGCAGAATGAAAGATTACGTTATTAGCGAGGGCCGAAAGTCCCTGAGAACTTCTATAATGTTTATTTTAATAAGTTACAGGGGTGAAAAACTAAGAGAAAATTTAGTGTGATTTTTAATTTCAAATATATCATTCAAAATAAACTTTTTATTTATTCTAAGGGACTTTCGGCCCTCGGTAATAATTTAGTCTTTCATTCTGCGTTTAAATTTTTTAAAAATATTTATTGGTTTTTTCAGGATTCGAAAAAAATGAACACAATTCCGTGGTAAAGTGGTAATATTTTCGAAATCTATCTTTGTCTTACAACGCACTCAGCCGAATATAATATTGTCCGCATGTATTGTCAGTCAGACACTGACAATCAGTGACAATTTTAAATATTTGACATTGCATCGGGAATATTTGAGTTATAGGCCGTTCCAAGATGCTGTCAAAATTAAATCAGTATGGCTACCGGAAGGCAAACATTGAATATTATTCTATCAGGTTCTTATGGTTTTAGATCATTTTAGTTGTTGTACAAAGATTAATTTAACATTTTCTCTGGAAGTATTAATTTAGAAAGATAATATGCCTCATTGGTGTTGTGTTTTGAAGTGTGAAATGCAAAGTAATCGTGATAAAGTTAGCTTTTACCACTTACCATCAGTGCTACATTCTAAGCACAAAACTGAACCAATTTAACTAAATAAGTTATAGTTATCATCTGAGAGACAACAACAATGGTAAAATGCAATAAAATATTAAGATTTTACTAGCAAAATGGAAATTCCCCTGTAATCATCTTATATCTGGTAAGTTACAACATTTGAACATTAACCATTTTTGAAGATGTTAACAGTCTAATCTTGTAGGAAAACCAGCCGACTTAACTGATAATAACAATCCAGATTGGGTTCCTTCAATACATATGGGGTATATAAACACAATGAAATGAGTTCCCCAAAATCTAAAATGGGAATTAAGGTACCAAAGGAGAATTAAAAGAAAAGGGTACCTACAAGAAAAAATTGCTTTTTTATTCCTCTTGAAATGATTTATAAGACACTGGACTGTCTTATATTCTACAAATACTAGGTAGGTCTATGATTTTACACATTTTTCATTAATGATACATTACTGTTACTTTAGTAGATTTAGAAACAGTGGATAGTTAGTGGTAGATAGCAGTTATTTGGTATAAAAGCTAGTTTAGTAGAAGACAAGATTTTGCCAAATAGTCAAACATATATTACAATGGAAAAATTAACAAATACATTTTATGTCATTAACATTAACACAGGATTTTAAATATCAGCTTAAGAAATTAGCTTTATCTTGTGAAAGTATAGAAAATGATGATGCCAAAACTAAAAATTATACTGGTTTAGCAAATTACAATGTTTTTAAAATAGCTTTAAAGTATATTACACCATTTATCAAATACCATCAAAATACTGTTTTGTCACCAAGTGATCAAGTATTGCTTACTTTAGCTAAACTAAGCTTAAACTTAGATTATAAAGATTTGGGATATAGGTTTAGTATTTCACCCTACCTGGTATCAACTTATTTCAAAAATACTTTGTATATAATGTGTCTTAGGTTAAAAAAATTTGTGTTCTGGCCTGATAGAGATATTTTAAAGAAAACTATGCAAAATTCACTTAAAGAATCTTTTCATGGAAATACTACAGGTATAATTGACTTTGGACGAATGTTGGTATGAAACGAATTATTTATTGTTCTGAAGCTAGTTATTTGAGGCATTTTTGTAATTAACTATTCTAATTGGGAAATAAGCCACAATTTAACTTAAAAAATAATTTTATTAATCTTTCGACTTCCAAATCAGACGTCATTGTCAAAATACAAAATATTATTATTTATGCATATTATTACCTGTAAATATTTCTTCTGATTGTTAATTGTAAAGGATAGAAAAATTACCATTTATTTTATTTTTTTTAGAATCGGCTGAGAGAAGTGGTCTACAAAAACCCAGGAAGGAAACGGAATATGTGGCTACGAAAGGCAAAAGAAAGGTTTACAAAGCAAATGTGACACATTTTTTTGAAATATTTAGGAATATCAGTAAATTGCATTAAAAAAATGTATGAAAAGATTTTGTTCAATAAAAATGTTTATATTTATCAAGGATGTATTAATTGGTATGGCCACATATCGTCAGTGATGTAATAATACATCCTATCTGTTTTTTCATGAGTTTCGTAAGAGAGACTAAAAACTTGTCTTAGGGTCACCTCCTGTTTTCATATGATATTTTTTGACTTGTTTTGTAGTAAATTAAACTATCTATGAACTACAAAACAAGTCAAAACTTACATATGAACACAGGAGGTGACCTTAAAACATGTTTTTCCATCTCTCCTACAAAACTCATGAAAAAACAGATAGGAGGTATTGTCACATCAGCAAGGATGTACAGTGATGAGTGCCCTAATAACCGGCAAAACAGCACAAAAGATGGGCAACATATTTAGTTGTGAGATAAAAAGAAATGAAACTAGTCGAGCTGGGAAATTTAGCGAAATTAACCTTTAAATTTTATTTTATATTGATTGTTTCCCACCTTTACACATATCAGAGGAGTATGTCAACTAAAACTGTCACTGTGACAGTGGTAGTTTCCAAACTCGTCTGATACGTCTGAAGGTGGTACACAATCAATACAATCTAAATGTATAAGTTAATATCGCTAAATTTCCCAGCTCGACTAGTTTCATTTCTTTTTATCTCACTACTTAATACGTTTTCCATCTTTTGTGCTATTTTGCAGGTTATTAGAGCGCTCATCACTGTATTTCTGGTATATCCAGGGAATGTCTACAAAATATATTTTGAATGTCCAAAGAACATTCGTGGACATTCATGGAATGTTCCAATAAGACATTCAGGTAATGTTTAAAATGCTGACACAGGATTTTCCTGGCATGTTCAGGGAACGTGTTTTCGGGGATATTCCAGGAATTTTTCAATGTCTGTGTACCTTCTATGGACATATATGGAATATTTTGGTGTTATTAGCACCGCACTCCACTTGCGATTTGTAATCAGGAAGATTGAACACATTGTTTCAAATACAAGTCAATCCATTTGTAACTAAATAATCATGGATTGACTTCTATTTGAAAGAATGTGTTCAATCTTCACGACTACAAATCGCAAGTGGAGTCCGGCGCTTAGAGCTACTTCCTCTTCGGTATTATGTATTATACTACAGAAATTAGGAACTTTCCTTCTAAATATATGTATGCATCTTGGCCATCAAACATTTTTTTAAGGGGTTACATAGGTCTTATGGGTAAAAAAAGTGACTTTTTAAAAAAATTATATCTCGAAAACTAAAATTTATTTTTATTTATAATTGGAACATGTAAAAGTATAGTACTTAAGGTAGTCTCAAAAAAAGTTTCAGCCAAAAATATTCATTTTTGTAGAGCTTAAGTTTTTTTGCGGTGGGCAGCATAACTAAGTCCAGTCTCATATGAAATCAAAAAGTTTCTTGTAGTTTATACCTCTGGCTAGTAAATGAACGAAGGAATTAAAAAAAATGAAATTTGAAGATTTTACAAAGTTTAAACACATTTTTGACCCCAATTTTTCTCATTTTTAAAGTAGTTTTTTTTGATAAAACAAAAATGACCTCATCTAATAAAAAAATCTTTGTTCATTCACTAACCAGAGGTATAAACTACAAGAAATTTCAGATGAAACTGGACTTGTTATGCTGCTCACCGCAAAAAAGGGCTGTTGTCGAAAAATTGCAGTCAACTCTACAAAAATGAATATATTTGGCTGAAATTTTTTTGAGTGTACTATACTTTTACATGTTCCAATTATAAATAAAAATAATTTTTAGTTTCCAAGATATAATTTTTTTAAAAAGTCACTTTTTTTACTCGCAAGACCTATGTAACCCCTTAATAACTGCCTTTCCATGCTGTAGCAAACTTAACAAATTGTTGATTTCAAATTGTAACAGTTAAGTTTTGCAAAGTATGCTGCCCTCTTGTATCTTCTGTGTTATCTTCATCATACAATTACTTCATCTAAAAACTTTCTGCGATATATTCATTTTGTTGCTAAAATTATTTCCTGATCCATGGGTTGAATAAGCGATGTATTTTTTGGCAAAAACATACATTTAAAGTTGCCATGTTCTGATCATAGAATATTTTCAGAGGGATGAGCAGGAGCGTTGTCTAAAATCAAAAAACATTTCACCTCTTCCGGCAGATTCTCAGTTTCTTCTCTTGAAATTTTTTCACTGCAGGTACAGTCGGAGAAATGAAAGAGTACCCATGAACGATCACATATTATTAACATAATTAATCTATCTCTATCGTTTGTTATTTATAGAAAAAGAACAGCAAATACAAAATATGTGATTGTACCTGTTTGACGTGACCGTTCATGGGTATTCTTTGATTTTTCCGACTGTACAAATTCTTTAAAAGGTCAATTTTTTAAGATATCTGGGGTGAACCACTATGATGAAATTATTTATTTTTATAGCTCCACAATTATATACAAATCCTACCTCAAAATATTTGTAAGAATTTAAACTCTTGAATGCCTTCATTTGTTGACCTGTGTAAAAACTTACTAAGCTCCAAATACAAAAAAAACTATGTCCATGTAAGTAACTATATTTGTCCATGTTGTCACCCTTGAAAAACTTTTTCTACTGTAGGTTAACTCATACCCCTTGAGGGAAAATGGACCTATATACCAAAAGCTTTTGAAAATATTTACTTATGTTTATTTATTCACTGCTTACAACTAAATACAGTCGTTAAAGTACTTCTACAGCTAGAAGCTACAGAAGTCAACAGCAAAATGTTCGGAAAATACAACTATAAAAAACTATTATACAACGATTAAACTATTATATAAAAACAATTATATAAACCACTATTTTATAACAACAATAACTATTTTATAAAAAAACTATTAAACGTAAAAAACTTAAGAAACTCAATGCGGTACAAATATAAATAATTTCAATGTTTGCCTTCCAGCTTTCAATTAGTGTCATAAACGTCAAAGTCTTGAAATGGCCTATTGATTAAATATTATTGATATATAGTGTATTTGATAAATAATTGATTTAAGACGTAAACTTAATAAAAAGTTATTTATTGTGTATTATTTGTGGAAGATCCGAGCAGAGAATACATCAAGATAATATATTCTGTGATCCACGTATTTTGTTGTTAAAGATGTTCAAAATTGTAAGCGTTCCATAACAATATATTATTAAAAAATCACATTAACACTTTTCCTCTTTTCTCGATTGAGTATTAGTCTTTGTTGTACAAATAAATTATTACAATCAATGAATACATAGTTAGTGAAAAAATTATCACATTTATTAACTGAATTAATAATTTGCAATTATAAAAATAACAGTTATCCAAGAACATTCAAAACCCATCTCTTTAAATGAATGATGACATTTTCAAGTAGAATGACATTCTAGTAATGTTTACATATCCATACCAGTGTGAATTTTACTACACGTAATTTGCCGTGTAAAACAGAAAAAGTAGGGATACACGTAAAATATTTGCGAATTATGTACCCATAGCCTTAAGATAAAACGCAAAAACACTTTAATAACGATTTTATCTTCTTCTAATTATGTCCTTCTTCTTCTTCTTAAGGTGGCCTGTATTTCTGCGTAGGCGTCCCCGTTCATTGTCAAGCGCGATGATCAGGATTACATCATTCTATTTTTTATTTTATTAAAAAAACAAACTAATTAATTCTGTATTTTTAAAAGCAAGTCACTTGCCTTTATAATAGCTTAAATTATTGAAAAAGTTTTGGATTTTAAACATGATTCGCCAACTGAAAAATGTTTTCTGAATAATTCTTCGATTAATTTTAGACAAAAATATGATATTTATTTGGATGATTTACAATCAAACCACTTGGCATGGATTCGAAGCTTTTGAATTGTAAAATAACAATGATGAAATATTTCAATTCATACAAAATATTTTCTTAACAATAAGTCAAAAATGGGCATTTATAATAAATTAACTACTATAATATAGTATACTATACTATATTATACTAATTAACTACTATAATATAATATATATTATATAAGATACTATAATGTATACAGTATGATGCAAATATATGGAATAAATTCATTATCGCAGAAAAGGACGAATAGAAAAATTTTAAGCATGTTAATTTTAAAAAACTTACAATGAAGTAAAAACTTCTATTATCTAAAAAGGTCTATTAACAATATAAGATATGCAGATGACACCGTGATTATGCTCTGCTGAACAACTTCAAGTACTACTAAACAAAACAAATAGTTTCTGTGAAGAATGTGGACTAAAAATGAATATAAAAAAGATCAAATACATGATAATAACTAAGAAAACAAATACACAAACAAGCATACATTTGGAAAATGTACCAATAGAAAGGGTTGATAAATACAAATACCTGGATTTTAGACAATAATGATCAGACAACAGAAATAAGGGCCAGGATAGAAATAACACGAAGTGCGTTTGGAAACTGGAGGGGGAAAGTGAATGGTTGACCCTTCCCAAATTATACGCCACTGACGAAACTGCTATTTTAGCATAATTTGTAGATTCTCCAATACTTTCTATGCAAATAATATACTCTTCATACGTAACGATAAAGTCATTAGTTTTCGAGATATTTGAAGTTAAAAATGAAAAGGCACACTTATTTTGATTAATGTATCCTCCTTCGTTTTTAGCTTCAAATATCTCGAAAACTAATGGCTTTATCGTTATGAATGAGGAGTATGTTTTTTACATAGAAAGTATTGGAGAATAAAAAATTGCACTAAAATAGAAATTCCGTTAGTGGCGTAGAATTTGGGAAGGGTCAACCATACACGTTCCCCCGTCGTACGCCTCTGATAGTAGCCAAAAACGTGTATTTAACATAATTCAGTAGATTGTACAATACCAGCACCACTTACCAAATTCCGTGCTGTTGTCCCATGCCTGTCAGGAAATATTCAAAGAAAAAATAAAATAAAAGTTTATTTTTGACACCCTGTATTTAGATTGTTATCAACTTTTGTACTAAGGTAAGTTAGCTTAAATCGACCTATTTTAACCTCAGGAATCTAGGGTTAAGCTATGGCCCATTCTTTACCAAACACCCTGTATAATGGTTTGTGGTAATGTGGTGACGTCCGAAAAATTTTCTAAGTATTTTTCGTTCAAAACATCCGAGATTTTCTTCGTTTGCTTTGGTCATGGTCCACGCTTCGCATCCATATGTTAGTGCAGGTCTGACGATCGATTTATAGATTTTGATTTTTGAACTTCTTGTAAGATTTTTTGATTTTATAAGCTTATCCAGTGCGAATAGACAGCGATTTGCCGATTGTATTCTGTCTTTTATTTCTTCAGTAACATCGTTTTCAGCTGTGATTACTGTCCCCAGATACTTAAAACGTTGCACCCTTTCGAAATTGAAGGTGTTGTCTGTCACATTTTGTCCTATACTGTTTCTTCGTGTCGCTATATTTATACACATAGGTATATTTCGTCTTCTCTTCATTAATCTTCAGCCCTACTTCACTTGTTGCTCCTTCCACCTTGTTGAAAATGTCTTATATGGATAGGATAGATTCTCCAACGAGATCAATGTCATCTGCGTATGATAGTAATAGCTTGGGACCTTGAACCGACAGCAATTCTGTTTTTATTTCGGCCGACCTCATGGCTTTCTCTAATACAAGGTTAAAAAGCAGTGGAGATAACGCATCACCCTGTTTGAGTCCACTGTTGATTTCAAAGCTGGGAGTCTATTAATATTAGGTAAAATATTTAGAGAAAGTGAAATATTTGGAAGATAACGATGCCTATATTGAGAAATCTAAGGTATGGTTCACTTGCAGATCTATTCAACTGTTAAACTGCCCTGCTAATAGCTCCTTAGCTCAGATTCTAATAGCTCATCTCGTTGTAAGATTGCTAATAGTCATATTTCAGCTACTTTTCTTCTCGCCCCAAATATTTTTGCACCAAAATTACCCTAGTTTAACGATAATTTTATTTTATAATTCTTTTCCTAAACTCTGGAGATTTCCCTTTTTTTTAAAAAACCTTTCAAAAGCACTTCAAGAAAATAAGAATTTCAATATCTCTTTTACCTACCTTCTTTTTAATGCTCGACAGAGTAAAACTTATAATACTAATTGACCTATTTGTCTTATCAGCTATTATCTTTTTCGTTCGTTCTGAAATTTCTCCGGTCATAAAATTTCACTGGTACGTCAATTGTAAATATCACGTCGTTCTTTATTCCCCTTTAGGGATACATTTTTATTTGTACGCCAAGGGCGGAGGTCACGCATTTGAGCCAGGATTGTTTAAACAATATTAAAAATTTAAATTGCGTTTCTAGTATAATACAATAATCAATATTGCGTTTGTAGAATACAATAAATAAATACAAAGGGTAAAAGTGGTTTACAGAGTGATCCCATTATTCATATACGAAAACTAATATTATACACTGCGCGTCAGAGAAAACGGGCACCCCAAAAAATAGTTCATTTTTGGTGTCTCGTATCTCCTAAACCTGTTGTCCGATTTAAGTGTTTTTTTAATATGTTATAGCCTTATTCTTTAACAACATCGCTGAAATAATATTGTTGCTAAACAGGTAAATTTTCATTGCATACCAGGCAGTACTTTTATTAATAACAAATTAAAGTCCGCTAAATAATCGAGGACAATATTTTTTTAAATAGAGAAAAAGACTACGAAATATCTGCGATTTCGATATGGTCTGATTTTAAGACTGATAAATAAGAACTGTGACAACTTTTAAACCAAAGAGCGATTCCTTCAAAAATTGTAAAAAAATGTATGAAGCTGGAGACAAAGCTTATTATAGAAGATTAAATGAAAGCAACTCTTATAGAGTAAAACCCAATAGAGGCAAAGAGAAGTGTTAAAGCTGTTTATTGTTAGCCGTACAGATTATTTTCAATTGAAAAAAATAGTTTAACTGATTTTGGGTATATTTTACCCACTGAACTCTATGGTTACATTAATAACAAGATCACCAGTTGGAGTTAGATGGATCATCAGTTAAATTAGAGTTATAGACGCTGGCTTGAAAGAGCAAGTAGAACGCGAAGCTGACTATTGAGTAAAGGTCCTGAGAAGAGTTGTTGTCATCATTAAAAATTACTTGAGTTGTCTTGTATACTTTGACAACTTCTTAGCTCAGCATTTACAGCGGAATGCGAATAAACAAAAAGGTTCAGTTAGCTATCTGTCTGACCAAACTTGCTATGAATTCCTGGAAGTTATGAAAACAAAACATGTAGAAACTTTTGACGCTGTAAATGCTTTACTTAAAACTACGGATCCATCAAATATATTTTTCCAGTTAAGCAATAATAGAGTCAAAAAGTCAGTAGTTAGAAGTGAAGCCAAGGCACTGCATAATAAAATGGATACCTTTGAGACAGGTTAACTTGGATACTCTATTGACACTGATTCGGGCAAGGATTTTAAAACGAGTGAATGCAACAAGCAAAACCTTAGAAACTGTGTACTTGAACGTGTCAATTGGAGTAGAATTAATTACATTTGAGCTTTGTTGGAGACGTAAGAAATAAATTAAACGAAATTGAACTAGAAGCCAAAAATATTTTTTTGTGCAAGGCAACAATCTCAAACATATTCTATAAAATTGGCCTTCAAAAAACAAAGAAAAAACATTTTTCGATGAAGCAGTTGAAAGTGAAACAAATTTAAAGGGACAAGAGGTATTCAGAATTGAAGTACCTATTTAATGTTATACTCCACAATAGTTCTTAAGATCTTTTAAAGAGAATATAATGCTATAAAGATGTTACATCAGCTGTTAGATGTTTTTTTACGCTAAATAAAGAAGTAGTCAGAAAGTGAATGAATATTTTATGCGAGGAATATAAAAAAGATGTTGATGAAACCAAAGAGAACTTTCATAATGAAATTATTCATTTTATAACGGTGTGCCAAAATTTGAATAAACATTTGTAAATTTGGTGGCATCCAGGATGTAAAGGCAACTTTTGCCAATTTTTAACTTTACTGCAAGTTCATTTGACGATACCAAATTTTAATGCGTCAGGCGAGCGGTCTTTTTGGTTTTAAAAGAATAAAGATAAATATATTGAAGGTCAAAGGGCCAACAAAACCTAGACGCATTATCACTATCGTATTATAAAAAATGAAGAAGTGGCGCAACTGAATTTTGATAGTATTAATATGACAGTTTGCTAATGCCTAGCCAAGAAAAAAAGTGAGCTAATTTTTGTCTTATACATATATTTTTTAGAATACGTTTTTTGTTTGTCATGTGTTGTTCTGTAGAACTTTCTGTTTTTTTATATTTTCAAATGTATTTCTTGAAATGTATTTTTTACGTTTGCTATTTTTTTCGTTTGTTTTAAAAATCTTTTTTTAAATTTTTAAAAATGTATGGGTTTTACAATAAACGTTTATAGTTAATGAAGGTGCATGTGTTTTTGAAGTTATACTTCTTTACGCGCGATATGAGGGTGGATTTTGATATGTTAAAACCTACGATCCCGGAGCATGCGCATTATAACTTTGTTCTGATTGGATGTTCAAATGACATGTCAAAAATTATCCAATACGGCAGCTGTAGCGCAGCTGTGGTTTGGACGGTTGACGGTTTGGTTTTGTATGGTTGTTGCGTTTTAAAATTTGTGGGAAGAGAAACAACAAAGGTTAGTTAATAGTTATACTGCCTTTTTAAATAGTTTTCATATTATATTTTTGAAGTTATACTTCAAAATGTTTTAATTTATGTATGTATCAGTCCAGAAAATGTGTGGAAAGAATATATTAGTGTTTTTAAATATATTTTTCTACAAACGTGTTAAAAATGCAATTTTTAGGATTCCATAGGAGCGTTAAAAATGCTACTTTAAGGCACTAGTGCTTTAAAATTTTTAAGGCACTGCAGTTAAAAGTGAATTGTCAAATTGTGAAACGTCAAAATATTTATATTTCATTTATTAACATTAATATTAATAATACAACTTGCGCAATTTGAAAAAGGTGGTTTAAAAGGTTTTTTATTATAATTTCGTGTCTTTGGATTTGTCTTCCTTGGGCGTAAAATAATAAAACATCTATTTTTTTTTTATTTCACTTGTCACCGTGATGTATAATTATGTATATCTGAAAGGTAAGTAGCAAGCGGCCTGATGGCCTTGATGAGTTCGTTGAAATTATATTATAATAGAAGTATAACTTCTTACGTGCGTACAAAGTACACACACATTCTTTTTTTAATTGACAACGAATAGCAATGAAGGGGGCCCCTAAATCTCTAGTGCTCAGGGCCCGAAGTTAGGTTAAACCGGCACTGATACCGGGTGTACGAATCAAACTGTGTTTTTTCTCAAAGTTCGCAACACCCTGTGGAATATTTTAGCATTTATAAAATACTAAAATTAACACCCAAACCTAGCCTTGGGTTTTCTTAACATTCTGTTTTTTGATTCATTCACTTATGTTTGATAATACAAAAGTTAGGTACTTTAACAAGTAGCCATATTCTCCATCAGAACGGGGTGTTTCTAAATAAGTGCGACAAACTTTAGGGGGTAATTCTGCATGGAAAAATAATGACCGTTTGCTTTATAAACACATGTCCGCAAATGCTTTTTCGAGATACGGGATGTTGAATTTTTTCTTACAAACTGACGATTTATTTATTGCTTTAAAACCGGTTGAGATATGCAAATGAAATTTGTGGGGAGAAACCTTGTACCCTGAAAATGTACCTCTACCATTGGCTCTTAATGCAGGGGAGTTCGTTAAGGGGGGGCCGAAAAAAAAATCTATCCTTAGAAAAACTCGGAATCGTGAGATTAAGATAAGTAAGTTAAGTACATGCAAAACAGTGTATATTTAAAAAATCTGACGATTTAAGTGGTGCGTAAGGAAATGGGTGAGTCCCAAAGTTTCACAAGAAAAAAGCGAATATTTCGCGAAATTAATGACAGATCGAAAAACTAAAAAACACGTACTCAATATTTTTCAAAATTCTATCGAATGATACCAAATACGACTTCCCACGGAGAGGGGTGGGGGGTAAATTTAATATTTTAAATACGAATCCCGCGATATTTCCCGAAATGAACATCAGATCGAAAAACTGAAAAATACACTTATTCAATATTTTTGAAAAATCAATCGAATGGCACCAAACACGACCTCCCGCGGAGGTGGGGTGAGAAATTACTTTAAAATCTTAAATGGGAGCCCTCATTTTTTATTGCAGATTTGGATTCCTTATGTAAAAGTAATTATTGTTGGAAATAGAAGTTACGTAGTTGAAAATGGAAAATAAAAATAAAAATGGAAAGTCCCCACTAAAATTGAAAACTTTACTTAACTTCTTTTGGTTTTAGGACCTACTCTTCACAACCCAATAGGTCCCCAAAGCGCTCCAGTGACTGCAAATTTAGCATTCTTTGCTCCCCTACAGTGGACGGGATCGGTAAACAGACGTCAAAGGTAGAATTTCTGGTGGAATAGTCATGATTAGGTCTTGCTGGAAAGGGAAAGACATGTAGATGTTTACGAATTATGCAAACAGTTTCTAAAATATTAAAAGAAGGAAGTGTTTAAACCCTGTGATCTTTGAAATAGCTTCTGCAATGTGTTGTTCTTCTGAGGTCAAAATACCTTATTGCTCTTTTTTGTAATTTAAAAATAACATCGGATTAGGCAGCTGTATCAGAACCCCAAAAAGGAAGACCATATCGAAGATCCAACTCGACAAAGAAAAATATGTTATCTTGGAAGAGGCTAAATTAATTTCCTTCGAAACAGATCTTGTTGTATAGCAAGCTGAGGATACTTTCTTAATTAACACATCGATATGATCGTAAAAATTTAAGGTTTCGTTGCACAGATGGAGTAAGCTACTATCATCGTCATGCAGCTGCGGACCGGTCCAAAATATCAAGCACATAACGGAGAAAAGGCATGGAATTAATGATAAATGAGGGCAATATAGCGGGAAAAATGATCAAAGAAACATCTCCCGCACGGTGGTCGGTCCGAACAAAAGACATGACTGGTTACTCTTTCTCCAAAATAAAACAACACGCACAGGAGAGAAAAATAATTGGACAGAAATAGTAAAACAAATTACACGACGAAACTACATCCTTACGAAGAAGAGAATATAGAGGAGAATGATTCATTTTAATTACGACTGTACTCCACTCTCTTATTGATATTGAATGAAAAATGACAAGAAAAGGGAGACAACGACACGTAAAAAACGATTTGACAAACTCGAAATGACAGAAGACATTACATAAGAAAACAAGACGATTGGACTATTTAATAAGTAACAGTTGGTAATTGACAGGTATTTTTAGTCCAAGATAAATCAGCGAAAAAGCGTGTGACGTCAGAGTGGAAGGAGTTCCAATGCTATTGAGAAATAAAATTTTTCCAAGCTCATAGTACGTTCTTTAAGGGTAAATTATTGCCAAACCTCTAAATTTTAAAGAACTGCTTGGATTGACATTAAATGTGGCACAAACATAGCTAATAAGTCAAAGAAAAAAAGTGATATTGTGCCGATGTGTGCTTTTGCCCTGGAGGTGAGTTTCACCCCCTCTCGGGGATGAAAAAATATATTTCCAAAATAAGTCCGAAAATGGATTAACTGGCTAACTATAAGCAACTTTTGTTCTATAGAGTTTTTCATCAACTCCATACTTTTCGAATTATTTTCGAGTGAATATGTTAATTTTCCAACAAAATACCTACGTTTTTAGACGGTTTTTCGGAAATAACTCAAAAAGTAAGTATTTTGGTAAAAAAACATTCTGAGCAAAAATGTAGCCTGTAAAAAAACAAGGAAAAAAATGGTGTATACAGGGTGAGGCAAATAAGGGGCCTATTAGAAATATCTCGAGAACTAAAGGCAACAGAATCATGAAAATTGGAACAAGGGGGTTTTGAAGGATGATCTATTAAATGAAAATATTTTCATCTCTTTGCCACTTCCGGTTATACCGGAAGTTGTTATAACTTCGTTTTTTTAAATGGGATACCCTGTATATTTTTACATTTTTGGATTCTCTTCGATGTCTTCTTTCTTAAAATATGAGGTTTTGTAATATTATACAGGGTATTTTAAAAGATAATTACGTTTTTTTTATTAATTTCGTAGCAAAATTAACACCCTGTAGAATTGTAGTAGTTTGACATCTAAAACTCTACTTACGTTTAAATGATTTCTAATATACTCTACTATTGTTATGAATCATTAGTATAGCCAAATTTTTAATTTTAGTATACAGGGTTGGT
Organism: Diabrotica virgifera virgifera; assembly: GCF_917563875.1. NCBI lineage: Eukaryota > Metazoa > Arthropoda > Insecta > Coleoptera > Chrysomelidae > Diabrotica > Diabrotica virgifera. The sequence continues at coordinate 16,670,480 of NC_065448.1, forward strand.
CGAAACTCGGAATGAGTATTTTCTGAGTTTTCTTAAATGGAACACCCTGTATTTTAGTATTGTAATGAAATGATATTTTATGGTACTTTTTTATTTCCTAAGCATTCCCTATACCTAACTGCTTTAATTTGTGCTTAATTGTTAATCGCACCAACAATCTTAACTACGTAGGTATTTTGATAGCTAAACCATTATTGGTAATTTTAAGGACCAGTCTGGATTAATATGTATTTATTTCTGAAAAATTATTTGGGATTGAGTATTTTCACGGCCAACCTAATAAAATTTTACGTATTTTTTGTTGCAATTAATGTTTAGCTTGAATCACCAATAACTCACAAATTAAAGCAGTTAGGTATAGGGAATGCTTAAGAAATAAAAAAGTACTATAAAATATCATTTCACTACAATACAAAAATGCAGGGTGTTCTATTTAAGAAATATCAGAAAATACTCATTCCGAGTTTAGACCAACCCTGTATACTAAAATTAAAAATTTAGCTATACTAATGATTCTTAACAATAGTAGAGTATATTAAAAATCATTTGAACGTAAGTAGAGTTTTAGATGTCAAACTACTGCAATTCTACAGGGTGTGAATATTCCTACGAAATTAATACAAAAACGTACTTATCTCTTAAAATACCCTGTATAGTATTACAAAATCTTATATTTTAAGAAAGAAGATATTGAGGAGAATCCAAAAATGTAAAAATATACAGGGTGTCCCATTTAAAAAAACCAAGTTATAAGCAACTTCCGGTATAACCGGAAGTAGCAACGAGACCAAAATATTTTCATTAAATAGTTCATACCTCAAAACCCCTGTATACCAATTTTCATGATTCTCTTACCTTTAGTTCTCGAGATATTTCTAATAGGCCAGTTATCTGCCTCACCCTATATATTAGGTCTCTATACCTAGTAGAAGCAGAGTTGTAGCTAATGAAAAATATATTCATATTCGTCAAATTCCAAATTGAATATTTTAACGTGAAATAACTCAAAAATGAAGCACTTTTTGGCGAAAACTCATTTCAACTTTTTTAAAGTGTTTAAAAAAGCTTTTTTTTTGTTTTACAAAAAAATTTCTAGCTTCAAAAGTAAACAAGTTACGCTCAAAATAAAGTCGGTTCATTTCTTTTTTTGGTAAAAAAATCGGGAAAATCACCCACTAATTAGCATCTCAAATTAACTTAATCGTTACCACTTCATAAGTTTCTTTACTCGTGTATGCATGTGTTGTTTATATCATCTGTAAGTTTCATCGGTTCAAAGCCCTTATTTTTGAAAGGGCTGTAGTTAAAAGGGCTTGAACGAGTCACTAATCACGAGTGTATGCAAATTTAGAAACACCAAATCTTAACCAATATTTGTCTTACAGAAAAATAAAACATATAAAATATTCAGAAAAGCAAAGTAGACTTTTTTTATTGGTTTTCGATTGTAACGATGAATGTCATTTAAGTTGCTAATTAGGGGATGACCTTCCCGATTTTTGTTTGCCGAAACAAAAGGCACCTACTTTATTTTGAGCGTAACTTGTTTACTTTTGATGCTCAAAATTTTTTAATAAAACAAAAATAAAGCTTCTTTAGGGCACTTAAAAAAGTTGTAATGAATTTTCCCCAAAAAGTTTTTCAATTTTTGGTTAATTCAGGTTAAAATATTTGATTTGGAATTTGACGAATAGGAACCTATTTTTCATTAGCTATAACTCTGCTTTTGCTAGGTATAGAGACCTAATGTATACACCATTTTTTTTTATTTTTTAATTGCTTTATTTTGCTAAGAATGCTTTTTTAGATAAAATACTTAGTTTTTGAGTTATTTGGAAAAAACCGTCTAAAAACGTGGTTATTTTGGTGAAAACTGAACATATTAACTCGTAAATAACTCGAAAAATATCGACTTGGCGAAAGAACTCTATGGAACAAAAGTGGCTTAAAAGTAGTCAGTTTATCTATTTCCGGGCCTATTTTGGACATATGTTTTTTTATCCCCAAGAGGGGGTGAAACGCACCCCCAGGCAAAATATGCCAAATTGCATATCAATCTAAGCGGTTCTTTAAAATTTGGAGCAAAAACTATGAAATAATGTACTATTAAGCGGCGCAACAAGCCCACGTTTTATTTAAAACTATCACGGATTCATTAAATTGCATAGCTTGGATAAGGATCCACTATTTCATCTATCCCTGTTGTATCCTTTTATTTATTTATCTCTTACTTCCATTCCCCTATTGACACGTTCTGCTACGATTGTATTCATTTTTATTAAATCATTAATGAAACTTATGGAAAATTTCCGTTTACGTCGACATTTTCAGCGCAATAAAATTTAAAATCCCAAAAAGTGTCGAACCGATTTTCCACTCCACATCAACTTCGCTATGATCCTTCCAACCTACGCTGCTCCTACACCCTTGTCTGACACCAAATAAACCAGAAGGGTTCAGAAACTCAGTTTGGTTTAACGCTTTCTAACCCTGGCATCCTGTTTCTTTTTAATGATTCTTTGCATCCGATCTTCCAGGATCGGTCTACTACTCTTCCCTCTCCCACCCACTTTCTTTCCCGCTCCCGTTTCTTGGCTCCCGAGGAGGTAAATCCTTGATATCATCCTGCAGTGGCATCGATCAGACGTGACGTAACTTAACTTATAATATGGCATATCAATCATTTTGGAAACGAGAGTGTTTCGTGATTAATTTATCAAAGGTTTGATGTATAATTAAGAAAGTTCAATAGATTTGTTTTAAAAGATAAATGTTTTTGAGAAATATTATCTCTTAATTGAATTATATCCAAAAAAATCTTTCAGAATCACTGGAAAACTTTTGAACAAATTTTCTTTTGAACGTTATAAATTTTTTGTACTTTATTTTACTCTAGTGAATAAAATGACAATTAAGCAATATTGTAACGGGTCTTGCAATGAATAACTTTTACTACAAATATGTTTTAATTTCATTAATTTATCTCAGCATCACCATCCTCCAAAGTTCACCAGGTTCTTGAACGCTCATAAGAATATAATAAAAACGAGCCATTAGGCTTAGTTTTCTTCTATAAATTTTTTTATTCATATCATTTATCATTTTCTTAACATTCCTATATTATTATTAATGTAATATCGACACTTTTCCCCACCACAAAACTTATAATATACAGAGTTGGGATAAAGTATGGAACCAAGCAAATATCTTTGAAACGAAAAGAACAATATTTATGAAACTTTGCATGCAAGTAGAGTGACACAAAAGGCATCTGATGCCATATTTTTTGTTACTACTCCACTTCCGGTTTCACCGGAAATACCCTTAACGTATTTACTTTAAATGAGACACCCTGTATATTTTTGCAGATTTTAAAAGAACTTGTTATTTTTAATTCATACATACCAAGTTTGGAAGAAAAAACTATTAAAACAAGAAATAAATCTCTTTACAGTTAAAAAATAGGGTAATTTATTTACGTTAGACCAATGATATTAAAAATTAAAAAAAATTTCAAATGTTGAAAACGTTTGCTGTTCACCTCCTGACAACGTGCAAGCCTATAAATAAATTCATGAGCCACTTTTTGCAAGATTTCTCCACGTAGAAGTTCACAATCATCAATTATTCTTGGTCTCAAATCCTGCAACCATGTTGGTCGCCTAACGTAAACACGTGATTTCAGATAACCCCAAAGAAAAAAAATCTATCGGGTTGAGATCCGGAAAACGAGCGGGCCACTCTATGAATCCTCTACGTCCGATCCATAGATTTGGAAAATTCACTTCCAAAAAATGAAAATTCACCATAACCGATTATCATTAAAATTTCAATACGATCTTTTTCACTTAAATGAACCATTTTTAATACAACTTATTTTTGTCAATTAGTTCAGTAACAGTTTTACCTACTATACTAAATTCACAGTGTATGTAAACAACAATTTTAGTCTACAGTATAGATCAGCGATACTCAACCTTTTTCTTTCCTGGGCCACATAGTAGCTATTGCCACAGCTTGCGGGCCGCAATCAAGATGAAGTAGTATACAGGGTGTTTCATTGGGAAACAGAAATACTTGAGTGGTAAATAGAGGTAAATGAGGCGGTTCTAGACATACTAAATTTATTGCTCCACCTACTTTATAACCGAGTTACAGCGTGTTTTTTTGCCCATTTCTTTCTGGACCCATAACTTTAGAACCACCTTGTATATTTTCTTAATATTTGGTACACATATGTCACATTTAGAACCCAAACCACCCAACTACTAATAACACGAAAAATCCAGGTCCGGATTAAACAAAATTATAAATCCATTTTGACCTTGAAACAACATCCCATATATTGAAATTTTCAAAAACCGTTTGCACATTTGAAAAGAGCTTTAATGGAGCTTCCATTTCAAACCATTCAGGGCCGGTTGTTCGAACGGTAATCAACAATGATCACTATCAAATATTTAATTACTGTCACCAACTGTCAATGTCAACTTTTATTGGGTTGCTGAAATCATAATTGATTATAATTATGAGATTATTTAATCAATTAACATAACAATTATTAACATAATTGATTAAGTAATTTCGTAATTGTAATCAATAATTATGATTTCAGCAACCCGATCACAGTTGATATTGACAGTTGGTGACAGTATTTAAATATTTGATAATGATCATTGTTGATTAGCGTTCGAACAACCGGCCCTCAATGACTTTAATTTTAAAATTGTGTCAAAATTTTTAAGAATTCGAACTTTCAAAACAAAAATTTCGATATAATTTCAAAATTAATGTCATTAAATCGTCTGCGCAAAAAATTAAAGCGAACAATTAAACTTAGATTTTGTGCTCTTTTCAAATGTGCAGACGAATTTTTAAATTTTTAATAGACAGAGTGTTGTTACAAGGTCACAATTATTTTAATTTTTTTTGTTAATCCAGACCTGAATTTTTCCTGTGATTACTAAATGGGTCGTTACAATGTAGTAAATAAGTATTGATTATTTTTAAAATGAGTATTTGTTCATTAACTTTGATAATTTATTATTAAACGTTAATAATACCTTGCTTTTTAATCAGAGTTTTTAAAAATTTCAATATAATTTAAAATTAAAGTCATTAAATTGTCTGCCACCCTCCCAAACACGCCTCAAACACATCGGCACACTATCAAATAATTTGAAAACACGTGAAATTTGACAAATAATTTGATCACTGGGCCCATTAGTTAGCCTTCGGGCCGCACAAAAAAGGCTAGAGGGCCGCATGCGGCCCGCGGGCCGCTGGTTGAGTATCACTGGTATAGATGGTACTCGTTTAATTCCTACTACGTTGTATTAATACAAAAAATTATCTACAGACACTTTTTAACAAATGTTTTCTACCAAATTTGGTATGTATGAATTAAAAATAACAAGTTCTTTAAAAATCCGCAAAAATATACAGGGTGTCCCATTTACATTAAATAAGTTAAGGGTATTTCCGGTGAAACCGGAAGTAGAGTAGTATCAAAAAATATGGCAACATATGCCTTTTGCATCACTGTACTTGCATGCAACGTTTCATAAATATTGTTCTTTTCGTTTCAAAGATATTTGCTTGGTTCAATACTTTATCCCAACCCAGTATATTGGTTTTTAGCAATAATTTTTAACCAGTGTATATTTTACGAAAAACCTGTGGACAGATGTATGGACTACGTGCAGGAAGGTTTAAGGTAGATTGGATGAGGACATGGAGAAGACAGGCACTCGACAGAGAAAGATGGAAGAATTTTTTGATGCCGATCAAGCTGACAAAGGACTGTAGAGCCAACTGATGACTATAAGATTCGATGGGTAAGAAAAATTTCACCTAATACAAAAGTCTTAATACAGAGCGAGTCAGGAGGAAAAACAGGCAATTTTATGCAGATTGTTAAAACAATGATGGTGACTTGGCTGCAATCCAGGAAACTCACACATAAAATGAAGTTTAACTGAGCTCAAGAAGAAAGTCTTAGACATTGACCTACTGTGCCTACTCTCCTAGTACCTACTAGCCTTTCTACTTTTACCAAGAACAACATTCATGAGGTAACCATGAAAATTGGTGATACCACAATAGCTTATATCTACAATCTTCTTACCATCACATGTCTTTTCCATATTCTTAACAAACATTGTGAGTTGTGGAGGTACTTTTCGAAAGACAAGAATGATACATACCCTTTAGATTGGTCAGAAGAACCTGAAAAGTTTTATATTTCGCTTACTTTTTTAAGTGGGATCCATGAATTTAGAGACTTGCCTATTGTTCTGAATAGAAGCCAGAATTGTACAAGACTGTTGATAGATGGGTCAGCATTATCAGAAATATTGCTATTGAAATATTTAGGAAATTCTGAACAAAGAAGTTTGAAAATAAAAGTACCCTAAAGGGAAGCGACGGTGACAATGGCAAAAACTAAAGAGAAGCGTAGAAAAAATGTATACGATCAACTTTATATCAGGGAGGTTAAAGCAAAGATGTATAAAATGGCCAAATATTAAGCAACGGAGGAAAAAGATTTTCACTGTTTCACTTAAATGCTGTCAAAAAGCAAAGGAATGATTACTTGGACGTTTTATAAATGGAGAATCTGGCAGAAAACCAGGTGAGGTAACGAAGACAGCTGTTCAAGCTTGCTGATTGATTTTGCCTACTAATGTACATAGTAATTTGACTTTCTCTCTTTTGAAGTACATTTAACATTTAACCACTCTATATATCAAATTCAAATAAGCTTTAAAACTGTTACCTGTGTCTACTCGTTGAGATTCGACTTACATAAGTTTACCAAGCGATGAAAGTTTACCTTTTTGCTTAACAGACAAAATTATCTAACCTCAAACAAACGTTTCTCATATTTGTACGTAATTACTGAGTAACAAGAGCACACGTATATGGGGTAGCAGGAGCTACAAAACAACCTGGAATTAGACAAATTCCAGAGAAAGGGATTTCAAAATGTTTACTTAGGCTTTCTGTTCTTTATACCACTTTAATTAGCATAAAATGCCTGCGTAAATATGTAGTTGCTGTTTTTTCTTCTAGTTGCAAATATCTTGTAATTTAAATTCTTCTCGATAAGTTATTACTGTCTGTTTATTCCCGTAACTGTTTTAACATAAAATTATTTCAAAAGAAAACTCTCTTATAATCTTTTTAAAGTCATCTGTTGCCTAAAAAAAATGAAAATAACTTTATTTTAGTTAAACTTGCATTTGGCAATCTGAAAGTTTCATTTATTTTGATACAGAGAACGTACATTTGTAAATAGTCGTAAATACCTGTAATCCGAGAATACATCGTATTGTCATGTTTTCGATTCACAAGTGTCATATTTACTCTAACACAACTTAATGAAAAGAAAGTTGCAAGCAGCCAGGAAATACATCTTTTATTTGTGGATCTCATAAAATTATATGACACGATTCCTGTGAGAAAGCTGTGGCAGTCTCTTGAACGATCTTACTTAAATAACACGATTATCGCCGAAGTCAAACAACTATACAATAAAACAACATCAAAAATCAAATCAAACAACACCTTATCAGAAGAATTTCCAGTAACAAAAGGATTACGACAAGGATGCTGCTTCTCCCAAATACTATTAATGATCTATTTAAATGAAGCACTAAAACACTGGAGATGATCTTGTTCAGGAATGGGAATTCAACTTGACGATAATAGAACGTTGTATATATACTCTACATTTCGCGGATGACCAAGTCGTGGTAGCAGCGGATAATAAGATTTAGAATTAATGACGAGATGGATATTTCAAACATATGAAGAGTGGGCCTTTCTGTAAATAGAAACAAAGCGCAATACTTATGCATTGGGACTGAAGTAAAAGATCTAATAGTTAACGAACAAGAAACAATCAAGAACTGTGAGAAATTTGTATATTTGGGAACAAAAATGAACAAGAATGGGCGCACCGAAAAATAGATAGACCAAAGGATCATGAAAGGAAAAAGGGTGATTTGATTCCTAAACCCGATGCTTTGGTCAAAAGAACTATCTAATCAAAGAAAACATAATATCATCTTTAATTCCATCTTTAAAAGTGTAGTGCCTAACCACGCCTACTTGCATTGGGAATGGACTTTTGGAGAAAATCAAGGCTTGAAAGAATACAAAATGACCAAATCAGAATAATAATGGGAGTCAAGTCATCCACCATATACGAAATTAAAAGGAGGCAACTGATCTGGTATGGTCATGTAAAAAGAATGGACCACGACAGACTGCCAAAACAAATTCTAAAATGGACGCCAAGGGAAAGATGGAAGAGAGAAAAGCCGAAACAATCCTGGCTAGGCGGCATTCATAAGGCAATGTCGGAAAGGAATCTTCACCCTGGTGAATAGAACGACCGCCTAAGCTGGAAACTGAGAACCGGCAGGCGAAGAACGCTGTAAATAATCGGGATAATAATAATAAAAGTATCACGATATGTGAAGCTCACTGTGACAGTAATAGGGCTATTAGACTCCTAATGACGACATCCTAATGCCCGAAGTTTTGTGAATTTAAAAAAACTAGCAGTAGACAACCAGTAGTAGACAAACCAGCAGTAGACATACAGTAAATACAGAAGATGCGATTTTAGATATAGTCAGTGATAATCCAACAGTAAGCACCCGATCTGTAGCTAGAAGTGTTGGCATTTCTAAAAACGTTGTTTGTAAGATTACGGAGGCAACTTTGAACATTCATTGTAATAATAATTCTTCATGTAGGTTAAAACAGTATCTTCTTCTTAACGTGCCGTATCAAGTCCCCTTGACGTTGGCGATTAACATGGCGAAACTGTCTCTGTCTCGAGCTATTCTAAATAGGTGTTCTGCTTTCTTTATTCCTGTCCACTCCCGGATATTCTTCAACCAAGAGGCCTGCTTTCTACCAATTCCTCTGCGTCCTTCGATTTTACCCTTCATAATAAGTTGAAGAATATTATACCGGTCTCCCCTTACTACGTGTCCAAAATAGGCCATCTTTCTATATTTGATATTATCAAGCAGCTCGCGGGTAGCATTTGCTCTCTTAAGGACTGCCACATTTGTCAGCATAGCCGTCCATGGTATTTTCAGTATACGTCTGTGCAGCCACATTTCAAAGGCCTCCAAACGGTTAATGATGGATATTTTAATGTCCATGCTTCGACACCATACAAGAGGACTGACCAAATGTAGCATTTAATCATGCGCTTTCGAAGTTGAAGTTGCAAGGTATCATTACAGAAGAATGACCTCATTTTTAAAAATGTCGTGCGGGCTATCTCGATTCTACATTTTATCTCTTTATCTGGATCTAGTTGTTCAGTAATATGACAACCAAGATATTTAAAACTGGGTACTCTTTGAATTATATGACCATCATCATATAACCGTGAATCTTGATGGGCCAAACGGATAAATACCATGTATTTTGTTTTTGAACAGTTTATATTTAGGCCAAACTCTCTTCCCACTGTGTCAATGGCATTTAAAAGGTATTGTAATCCATTTATATAATTACTTAAAATAACTGTATCGTCTGCATATCTGATTGTATTTATCAGAATTCCATTAACTTTCACACCCCATTCCAAATTATGCAGCGCTTCCTTAAATATTCTATCTAAATATAAATTGAATAACAGTGGGGACAGTATACAACCCTGTCTGACACCTCTTTGTATTTTGCATATTTCTGTTGATTTTCGATTTATGCAAGCTGTCGCTGTTTGACGCCAGTATAATTTTTCTATGATTCGTACATCTTGACTATCAACTCCTTTATCCTTTAATATTTTAATTAATTTGTGATGTTGTACTCGATCAAAGGCCTTCTCATAGTCAATAAATACAGCAAAGACATCTTTCCTTTGATCTCGGCATTTCTGCAATAACACATTTAGTGCAAAGAGTGCGTCCCGGGTTCCCAGTCCATTTCTGAAGCCAAATTGTGTTTCATCCTGGTCTTCTTCACATTTATCTCTGATTCTACTGTGAATGATACGTAGAAAGATTTTCAAAGTGTGGCTCATAAGGCTTATCATTCTATAATCGCTACAGTTTTTTGGACGTTGTTTTTTACAGTTGTTTTACAGTAAAACAGTATACAAACCCTAATCATTAAATATTTAATAAAAACAAATACTTTTTCTATATCACTATTATCAGTATCAATACAATATTATGCCTAACGATCAGTGATTCATGATAGTTGATTCATAGAAATTTTAACGTAGTATACAACGTTGCTGGCTGTATTTGCTTTTCTGTGGACAATAATCAAATGAGTTAAAATTAATATTTTTTTTTGAAAACAGTTGACTTTACAAAAAAATATTATGAGACGTTTTTGTTTTAAACGGTGCACTCAGCCCATAAACTTAATGAACGCACTCTTTTTTGAGACACTCTGTATAAAGTGGTTAATTATATGAACTACAAAAAGAGAGAAGGTCAAATTGCCTCATACAAAAGTGGGAAAAATCAATCCCAAATAACAAATATTATCCCAAATTAGTTAAAAAATAACCATATAATCACTGCAGAATGTAGTTCACGCTGTCAAGTTCATCCATTCTAGGAAATACATTTGAACTACTGGCATTCTGCCGAATGCATAGGGCGAATTTTACATCTTTTGATTCATTTGGCATACTTACGTAACATGCAAACCACCCTGTCCGCCGAGACCGGCTTTCCCGCCGAGGGTTGAGGGTTCATCCCTAAAAGATTGATTAGCTCTGAGAAAGTGAGTCGACCTTGGGCCAATTGATAGCCGGCTATATAAATACCGACAGAAGTAGGTAAAGAAAAAATCATGTTGGGGGTTTAAAGCAAACCTTCTATTTTCCGGGGTCATCTGTTTGCACCTAACCCAGTCTATAAAATGATGATACACTACGTTTCGTTTTTAATTAGATATACGCAGGGCTTATTTTACCACTAGGCCCGTGAGGCACCTGCCTAGGGCCCGTATTTGAATAGGGCCCGGAAATATCACCAAAAAATTTTTTTTCTACGGCCGTGCTAAATTTTCCCGCACAGCATGCGGGAAAGTAAAATACCTTGTAATATGGCATTATAATATATTATGATACATGCAATAAACTAATATTTAGATATTATTTACTAATTTATTTCAAATTTATCTTATTGTGTTCATGTTTTAATGAAATAAGCGCGATCATTTCATTCATAGGAGATTCTGACCAATAGAAAGCTACAGAAATCTGAATTAAATCGATAATTTTTGATAATCTCCCGTCGTTAAGTATATTACGTCAGATGGCCTTCGTTGCTACGAAAAAATACATTCAGTGACATTAATGACAATTAATGTTTTAAAAATTATAAAAGTGATGACTTTCAATCGTCAAATATTTATAAAAACTGTGTGTTTAATGGTACTTACATAAATAAATTACAATAAAATTTTGGTTTTGAACAGTTTTATTCATGAAATAATTCTGAAATTAATATAGAATTTTTGCTCTCGTGACACTTTGACATAATTTCACTCGCCTTCGGCTCGTGAAATTAACTGTCAAATTGTCACTCGGGAAAAATTCAATAATTTCAGAGCTCTTGTGCAATTACTACTGATAATTCGATGAAGTAAAATTATTCTGACATAATATTTAAAAGTCAGATCAGTAGACAATTACAATGGTTTTGAATCGTCGTCATGGAAACCAATATCGTCGTCGTGGTAACCCATTATATTGAAAGTTTGGTTTTGAAAAACAATGTCAAAGAATTAATTTTTGTATTTTCACTAATAAATAAAAATTGATATAACTCTATTTTGGCTTGCCCGAACTCCGCTATGGGCCAACGGCAGTCTCGTGCGTGAAAGTATCACTTACCGCACTAGTTAGGAAAATAACTATTTTGTAATAACAAAATAAATTTTCAAATTTGTCAAATGTGGTCTTAGTAGAATCAAAAACTTGACATTAATAGTAACTTGTGTTGGGGACAAAGCTACGACAATGTTTCTAACATGTCAGGAACATATAATGGCATACAGGCGAAGATTTAAGAAAAATCCAAAAGCGCCCATTATGTACCTTGCGCCAGTATTTCTTTAAATTTAGTAGGTAATAGTGCAGCAGAAACTTTAAGAAGCTGCGAAGTATTTTGACAATGTACAGTATATTTCTACGCTTCAGGTGAAAGATTTATCTCGGTACTGAAAAGAGTAACGTCGTATTTTGGAAATTCTCTAAATTCTAAATCAAAAAAGTCTGTCGTTTTGGCTATACTGACAAAAAAAAATGATATACATATTACAACAATAATATATCAAATGTAATAACTGATAAGTTAAAAATTTATATATAAGGGGAGACGCAAAATTTCGGCTCCAATGCTGTTTTTATGCATTCATTTTTTTTTAATCCTAAGAAAACTAATAGGTAAGTATTTTTGAAAAATTTAAACGCAACATCTAAGATTACGTTATTACCGAGTGCCGAAAGTTCCTGAAAACTTCTATAATGTTTATTTTAATAAGTTACAGGGGTGAAAACAAAAAGAGACAATTTAGTAGATTTTTAATTGTAAATATCTCATTCAAAAGAAACTTTTTGTTTATTCTAAGGGACTTTCGGCCCTCGGTAAGAATGTAATCTTTCATTCTGCGTTTAAATTTTAAAAAAATATTTATAAGTTTTCTCGAAAGGATTTGAAAAAAGTTAATGCATTTAAAAAGCATTGGAGCCGAAATTTTGCTCCTACGCCCTTGAACAATTAAGCAAGATTTATTGTTTAAATATAAATTTTATTTATTGTTAATAAACATTTAAACTTCTGGTGCAGCTATATTACTATTAAATAATCAATGCATTTATTTTTGAAGTTACTATTATTATTATTATTAAATTATATTTAGGGGCCCGAAAATTATGTAGTGCCTCAGGCCTGATTTGAAGTAAAATAGGCTCTGGATATACGGACTTAAATGGCAACACTTCTTCTTGCAGTACCGTCTCCTATCGCAGGTTGGCTTTTGTCGTAAACAATGTCAAAGAAACTTATTGTTCATTATGTTCAATATAATAGAAATAGACTGTTATTTGATAGTTAGCTGCGCTTTTTCAGCAAATTTTGGTTTGTTTAACCGATATCGCACACTCAGCACAAACGATGTTTAGTCTTAATAATTTGGGCCGACAAGATTTATTATATTATTATATTTTTTATCAGCTTTGAAGCCAAGATGACATATCGCTGTATCAGTGCTATACTGTAACATCTCAAAATTTGTATGTTTTGAGAAAAGAATAAATTCCTATGAATTAATGATGGTTCTATTCAGATCAATACTGTACTATTTGAAAATATTTTTTTTAAATTTATAATTCCATCATATATTACTATGGTTCTGTGCTTAAAGACCTTACATTACAGGGCAATAGAATAATAACTAAAAATATTACGGTGTAGCTCCAGAACAATTGTATAAAACTCAGAGCAATACAGTAATATAATCAAATGTTATATGTAGTATTGCCATGCAGGCAGTTCTCTGCACGGCTCGTGCAGATAAACAGCAAGACATAAACAATAGTAGGGATCATAACTTGAACACTGTTGTTGATTGCTTTGATCTTGAAGCTGTATTTCAACTTCCAAAGGGAAATTTCAACATTTTACTATAAAAGAAAACTAAACACCTTCAATTTTACGGTTTTTGACGCCACATCTAAGCAAGGCCATTGCTATATTTGGCATGAGGGGTGTGCAAAACGTGGAGCTTTAGAAATCGCTTCATTCCTTTTTGATTTTTTAAAAGAAAATGCTAATGGAAAATCTGTTATTTTGTATTCTGACAACTGCAGTGGCCAAAATAAAAACAACGTTCTCCTATCAATGTATCTATATGCAGTACAAACTTTAGATATTCCTTCAATTACTCATAAATACTTGTTGGTCAAACGAGGGGGATAGCATGCATTCTTCGATTTAACGACAATTAAAAAAGGCTATTAACATGAACCCTCTTTATGTCCCTAGCCAAACAGTCGCTGTAGTTCAAGTGGCAAATAAAGAAAAAAGACAATTTCAGGTAAAAGAATTGGACACCTCAGATGTATACGACTGAACTGCGATAGAAAATTCTTTTCCGGGTAAAAATTTCCAGTACTCTATATCAGGACAGAAAGTAGTATGGGCGAACGTTAAATCATTTCAAGTAAAGAAATCAACTCCATCGACTGTTTTATATAAGTATTCTTATGAGCAAAACGAAATGATGTTTTTTTAACTTAGACGATAAAATAACAAAAAAGAAAAAATTGTTTTCTTGATGTTATGTCTAGAGGACATTCTTGCTCTTCAGTTACTTCTAGAGGTGTCCAAAAGAAACCTAGAAAGGCAAAACAACAGCCGCCGAACTCCAACAAGCATATCGAGCTCCACCAGGGATTCCACTTCAGAAAAAAGCGGATTTAATATAAGTTTATACGATGCAAAATTAATACCAACGCCTTATAACTTTTTACATGGGGTGAAGACCAAAGAAAATGATAATTAAGTCAGTTCTTTCTATTGTATGTGACGTGTACTGAATACAGCCTAAAAATAAATGTAGTTTTTTTAAGATGGCAGTGTCAATAAATATTATTTATTCTCCATTAGGAAATGGGGTTTTACCAAAACTTTCCCAACAACACTTACACAACAATCACTCAATATTTTTATTATATATTATATTATTTCAGAGCTAAAGTGTAACATTCAAAACTATTTTATAACATTGTGGACAAAATTTAATTTAATGTCATTTAATTTCCAAGACAAAACAGTAACATCTACAAATAAATGTAACAATTTTAAAAGTTGTTGAAACGTTCAGTTCAATATTGTAACAACTCAAATTCCTTTCATTTAAACCAATATATAAAAAATGTTTTAAAAGATATATACATTAGTGCTTTTTAAAATTATACAAGACTAATTTACGTACACGAACGACTAACTGAAAAACGAAAATAAACAATAATTTTCACTGAGGAGTCAATCTAAGCGCATGAAAAACTTTAAACCCGTTTTTCTCAAAATGGTTGATTTTGAGATAGTACAGTGTTGCACTGAGGCAGCGATATATTTCTAAACGATTAGACGGCGGCTATTGTGGCGCCTACTATCAAAATCTGGACAATTAATTGCAGAGCGAAAAAATCGTCTGCTGGGAAAGATTGTTTAAAATGTTTTATTTTTACATTGTAGTTTTATGACCTCTGAGTACGTATCAAATGTGTCAAGTTTTCTTTTAATGGATATTTTGATTGGCTATGTACGCTTATGGTATTTTTCGTAATCTTGGTCAATCGTCAATCTTGGTCTTGGTCTTAGTCTTGCTAAAATTATGCGATCTTGGTCTTGGTCTTGGTCTTGCGAAAATGCAAGAACAAGACCAAGACTGCAAGACCAAGACCGATTTTGGGCAACACTACCTCCAACAAAAGGCAAGAATCGTCTATGTATAGTGCTGACTTGCGCTCTCTGTACTTAGTGAAAAATAAGACAGCTTGGCCTTCGCATTGCAACTGAATAAAAATGGTATACATTTTTATTTTTAAACACTTTAACTTATAATATATAATATTCTGATTGTTAAATAAGGTACGACTAAAAAAAAGGACATACTTGAAATTCAATGGTCCTTTATATTTTTTCACGACTTTTCCATGTCATTATTTGAAAATATTCATACCACATTCAATTACCTCACGTAATACCAAATGCTTGGTGGTCCATTATTTACTAGACTTTAAAAAGAAAATAAATTTGAGCATTTCACCGCAAATTTATTTTTAGTGTTACTGTTGGACGACCAAATCGTTCGTACGAGAAATATTCCGCGAGGCGAAAGCTCAGAAATAGTTGTGGAAATATTTTTGGACGGCCGGGATTTCCAGGATAAATCGTTTTACAGTCTCCTTGTGGAAAATACAGAGTTTCGGAGACAAATTATCGTTTAAAAGTGTACATTTAAAATGATAAACTGGAGAGAAAAGTATGCACAGCTCTTTTTGCGTTCACACTCAATGTTACTTTTTAAAATATTGTTTACTCTATTTGTAAATAACACCCTTTTTTATCACATTTTTTATAGTTTTATATAAAGTATTCTTATTTAACTCCTAACACCCCACCAACTCTGCTGTCTCTGTTCTATAAACTACAATGTGGATGGTATTTTCAGTTCGTTCCTTATTTATGTATGTGTTCCTTATTCTATCGGTTTTAGTAGCACCTCTAACTCTTCTTAAAAATTTCGTCTCTATATCCTGTATCTTTCTGTTCTGCCGTTCCTTTAGTACACATGATTCCCTGCCAAAAATGAGAACAGGTCTGTAAACGTGTTTGAAAACTTTCATTTTTGTCCACATATCAAATTTTTGTTCATTGTATGATACAGTTGTAGATTTTTCTCTACTCTGCTATTGATTTTTGCGTATATAGATCCTATTTCGTCTATTTCCTAAGTATGTAAAATTTACACTTGTTCTATTTTTGTTCCTTCAATTTCTATATTTCTCTTGTTTCTTCTATCTGCCTTACTTTTGTTTTGTTAATATTTATCTTGATTCTGTTTTCAGGATACTTCTTTCCATATTTCCAAATTATTCTGTAGTTCTTTTTCAGTTTTGCTATATACTCAATTTTTTCCTTCTTGTTGTGCATTTCTTAATAATTTCATCCATAAATATTAGAAATAGTAAAAAATATTTGTAAAAGGTATATTTAAAAGACCCCAATAAGGGTTACATCACAAAACAAAACGTTTTCGGATTAATAGGTAATCCATCATCACTGGTAAGCCCTAAAAGAGTAAGTATAACCTAATTAATAATAGACAATGTTATAAAAGTTGACTAAGGTTAAGAATTGACATACTTACAATAGCATGCATGCGTGAGCCCAAAAGTTATGGGTGAAAACCCTTTAAAAGTTTCAAGATCTTAAATGATACTACATATTATTATTAATACAGATGGATGTTGCAAATATTCCTGGATATAACCCAGGGCAACACAGGACTCTAACCCACGTGGATGTGGTACGCAAGGAATGAACCTCACATGTTGAAAATTGAGTGTCAACTGAACTGAAAGGTGAAAGTTGAAAGAACTTTAGAAGTATGCCAGTGACAGATTGTCAATGCAACGTTATGAACTATTTTGTTACTTCAGCCAATGAATTTTAAGTTTATGTTGATGTTAAAAATAAAACATTATCAAATATCCACATATTGGTGTTAGAAATATTCGAACATAAATGTAAAATTGTGAAATATAATGTGATGATTAAATATGTAAACATGACCAATGATAAATAGGTATTAGGAGTTACGCAGTCAGCAACACATTCGGATCTTACAGAAGTGGTAATAGACTTAAAATTATTAAAAATGCCTTTTACGAAATGCGTCTAGGATATCGGAATTTGTTTAATATGTATATAAATGTATATTTATTAATATACATAAATGTATATTATATATGTATATGGTACATAAATGTACAATTCTAAGTTATTGATTAACGTGTGAGTTTTTTGATGACTGATAATTAGGTTTAATTTCTTGAGTGATGAACTTGACAAAATTGGAAAGTGATGGTATAATTCGTTTGGCTGAAGAAATTTTGTTGTTATGTGCGAACGAGAATGAGACTAAAAACACTTGATAAGACCGATAACCCAAGAGACTCAACCACAAACCGCCCGAAAATGAATGGATGTGTAAGGAAGAAGGGTGGAGGATCAGGGTGGAATTATGTGGAGATAATCAATGTAGAAAATAAAAAGAATATGTAAAAGTATGTCTAAATTGCTGTAGAAGTGAAATTATAAGAATATGGAACGATAAAATGTAAATAAAATGTATTGAGAGTTTGAAGTAGGATGCTGAAGTAGGTTACAGAAAATTTGTATAGAAATAAAAAAGTTAGATGATAGTGAAAATATGATGAAACACATAAGATGAGAGGATATAGATGATATGTGTTATGAAAAAAGTTGTCGGTGTATGGGTTGAAAATCTCGATTAAAAGAAACATGGCGATTAACACAATTAGGACTTTTCTGCTTCTCTTTAACTATTTCTAAATCCTCATACAGATCCAATTTTAGAAGTTTTTTTGAGGGATGTTATGTGACAATGAGACGTCTTCTGGGATGTTGAGAGTATGTTTATTTTGTACGAGATGTTGTGAGAAAGTTGAAGTGTTCTCTCTTTTGGTATGTTCTAAGGAACGAGAAGCTAGTGATCTACAAGTTCTTCCTATATGTAGCATCACAATTGAAACATTGTAATCTAGAGTCTCCACTACGATTCATATAGTTAAGAGGGTCTTTAGAATTGGTAAGATACTGTCCTAGATTATTTGGTACTTTAAAAGAAATGTGAGTGTTATCAAATGCTCTTTTAAGAAGGTATCTGATATCACCGGAAAGACGTTCATGTTGATACGGAAGCGAAGCTTAGAGGGGTTTAATGGTCAAGTCTCTAGGGAAAGCAGTAATTTTTTGTGATTTATGGTATACAGCCAGCTACAGGAATTTTATTTTCCTCGTGGATTATTCGAAATAGTGTCGGGCTAAATAGCCAGAATGATCGCAAATATTCTAAGCGAATAGGCACCAAAAGACGAAGTGTTGCTCCTCTCTGTTTTAAAACTCTATTTGTTGTAAACGTACCTGATGTTGAATTATTAATAATTACGGCATTGTTGTTCTTGTTGCATATTTTTTGTATCATTCTTAGTAGCTAACTTATTGCCCATTCCATTTTCTCTTTGTATTTTTTATCTGTCTTTCATGTCTTTGTCTTTCATCGAAGTATTTCTTAGTAAAGAAATACTACGTATATTTTCTTTGTTTCTCGCAGCGCTTTTTATGTTATATGTTTTAAAATAAATAAAATAAACGAGGAAAATAAACTTCCTGTAACTGGCTGTATACCATAAATCAAAAAAGTACTAGATTTGTTGTAAAAGGTATATTTTGAAATACCCTAAATAAGGGTCGCAATAAGACAAAACGTTTTCGGATTAAGAAATCCATCATCAGTGTTCTAAAAGCCAAAAAATAGCATGCCTGAGCCACCAAAATGTGTTGGGTAAAAACCCTTTAAATGTAAACGATTATGTTATGTTACATATTTATATAAAATTTAAATGATGTTCTAGATATGCCTGGATGTTACCCAGGGCAGCACAGGACTCTTCCCACGTGGTTGGAATTTTTTTGGAGAAAACCTCACATATTGGATTTCAATGGCCAACTAGAGTTCACAACACAATCGTTTACATTTAAACGGTTTTTACCCAACACATTTTGGTGGCTCAGGCATGCTATTTTTGGCTTTTAGAACACTGATGATGGATTTCTTAATTCGAAAACGTTTTGTCTTATCGTGACCCTTATTTAGGGTATTTTAAAATATATCTTTTACAACAAATCTAGTATTTTTTAAAATAAATACTGTATACTCCTACAACTTCTAAATCCACTTAGGGCTTAGTCTAATGTGTGTTCTAACATTATTCTTAATCATCTATTATTATTATTTCTAAGAGTTTTATACGTCTACACAGCAACTTCAATCATCATTAGCATCATGCAACCTCTTCCGTCCACTGCTGGATATAGGTCTCTCCCATTTTTCGCCATTCTCCACGATTCTGTGCTTCTTGTTGCCATTTCTTGGATATTCGGTTAATGTCGTCCATCCAGCGTGTTGGTGGTCGTTCTCTGCTGCGTTTGTCTTCTCTTGGGCGCCAGTCAAGTAGTTTTCTGGTCCATCTTGAGTTTTTCAGTCAAGCTAGTATTATTTGTCGTTGAAATTCACATGTCTGATTATCCTTACTTATTTTGATTTCATAACCGAGATATACCTACGTACTTTCTGTAGGATAAAGAATTTTATTTCTCATAAAGTAATTTTTTAAAAGCTTTTATTTAGTTCAATAGTTTGCGTCAAATTTTTAGACGTTAATTTGACTGTTTTTTCTTCAATGCAAATGAATAAAAATTTGTAGACATATGCATTCGCGGGAACAATACACGAATAGTCAATAAAAAAAATGTTTCATGTTTATTAATTGTTTAAATAAAAAAAAAATTTTAATGGAAAATGCTTAAATTCTCTTGTTTTTTACAATGTAAAAACTTGAAAATTTTATGGATTGTAGCTAATGATATGAACAACACATAATTTCACTTTTTACGTTAATTGTTTGCGTTATGCTTCATAAATAAACAATAAAGTTTCAAATTTTTTGCCGATTCTGACTACTTTTCATGTTCGTACACCATATGTTTTATAAAACATGACGATATATTTTAATAATTGATGGATTCGACCGTTACTTGAGGGAAGTTCATTTTATCTAACAATAAAACACTGAAAACGTTTGTTTTCTATACTTCCACAAAATTTATTAGAACTAAGTGACTACAGCTGTTTCGGCAGAGTGCCTTTCTCAAGTGATATAGTTTACAATGTGTTTGCCTTTTTAAGTCGTTAACTGAAGAGGTTGAGGAGTGGGGAGCTGTTTGTCTCGAGTTGGTCATTCAGAATTATATCTGTATTTTTCAACTTATTAATTTCCATAGATTCTAAAAAAGATAGCTTAAGGCCTTTGTTTTGAATATGCAGAATTTGAAACTCTTCATTGAAAGAATGATTATGATCTAGAAGGTGAAGTGCGTATGTAGAAATGTCTGTTTTTCTATTGTTGAAAGCCGTTTTGTATTCTGCTATCCATTTGTCAAAGGTTCTGCCAGTTTGACCGATGTAAGTTTTCGGACAGTCACTACAAGATAGTTTGTACACACCACTCTGTAGTTGCTTTCTCTTTCGGCTTTTATTGTTCTTAATATATTTACTTAAGTTGTTGTTAGTTCTGAAAGCTGGTGTTATTTCTTTCCTTTTTATGTATCTGGCTATTTTTGTTGTTACCTTGCCAGTATATGTGAGAGAGCAGAAGGTACTGGGTTCTTTCTGTGGTGGTGGATACACTAATTTCAGGGCTTTCTTATGGAGTTTTTGGTTTAAAATTTTGTTAACTCTAAACATCCAGTATTTAAACAGTTCTTATATTGGTGGAGATACGTGGATGATATACTAGTATGCTTTACAGGAACTAACAGACAACTTGACCAATTTCTATCATACATTAATTCACTTCATAATAATATTGAGTTTACAATAGAAACATAACAGAATAATTCCATAAACTTCCTAGATGTAACGATTACCAGACTACACAACAAACATGAGTTCTCCGTATATCATAAATCTACCCATACTGACACAACCATACACAATTGATCATCCCATCCTACACACAACACAAATTAGCAGCCTACCATAGCATGATACATAGACTGACAGAAATTCCCATGACAAAAAATAACTTCGAGATAGAACTAAACATCATTAAACAAATAGCAGTAAACAATGGCTATAACGAACAAACAGTTAACAAAATTTTAAACCAAAAACTCCATAAGAAAGCCCTGAAATTATTGTATCCACCACCACAGAAAGAACCGAGTACTTTCTGCTCTCTGACATATACTGGCAAGATAACAACAAAAATAGCCAGATACATAAAAAAGAAAGGAATAACACCAGCTTTCAGAACTAACAACAACTTAAGTAGATATATTAAGAACAATAAAAGCCGAAAGAGAAAACAACTACAGAGTGGTGTGTACAAACTAACTTGTGGTGACTGTCCGAAAACTTACATCGGTCAAACTGGCAGAACCTTTGACAAACGGATAGCAGAACACAAAAGGGCTTTCAACAATAGAAAGACAGACACTTCTACATACGCACTTCACCTTCTAGATCATAATCATTCTTTCAATGAAGAGTTTCAAATTCTGCATATTCAAAATAAAGGCCTTAAGCTATGTTTTTTAGAATCTATGGAAATTAATAAATTAAAAAATACAGATATAATTCTGAATGACCAACTCGAGACAAACAGCTCCCCATTCCTCAACCTCTTCAGTTAAAGACTTAAAAAGGCAAACACATTGTAAACTATATCACTTGAGAAAGGCACTCTGCCGAAACAGCTGTAGTCACTTAGTTGTAATAAATTTTGTGGAAGTATAGAAAACAAACGTTTTCAGTGTTTTATTGTTAGATATATTTTAATGTTTGAAAAGTGTAAGACTAAAAATAAAAAATAAAAAATATGAAAAAATTTTTTTAAGAAACGCTTTTCTTTATGAATGAGTGACTAAAATTAAAATATTATAAAAATCAACTAAAAAGCAAAAAATAAACAAAAATTGAAAAAATCTAACACATTCGTTAAAGAAAAGCGTGGGGCGAAAACCGTTTATTCGATGAACACGCGCCACGCTTTTCTTTGACGAATGTGTTAGATTTTTTCAATTTCTTTTTATTTTTTGCTTTTTAGTTGATTTTTTTATAATATTTTTAATTTTAGTCACTCATAACTAAAGGAAAGCGTTTCTTAAAAATGTTTTTTTCACATTTTTTTATTATTATTGTCTTTATTCCACGTTCATGATAGTGTTATAAAAGATCTGTAAGCCAAATGTTTCCAATTTATTGAAAAATATTGTATAACTATTACATATTATAAAATAAATCTAAGAAACGTGAAGTCTAATAACATCACACAATTCTCCATCTCCATTCTAACGTCATTAAAACTGTCATCAAGTTATTCAAATACAGCCAATATAGAAGATATGTCTTTCGATTCCTGTGCCAGCTAAACAATTATCTTAATTAAAAGAGGAGCCGACACACTAAATCAGGACAATTTAAACAATTTCCATATTTGTAAATTGCTCGGCTCAGAAAACAATATCGTTCGACACCTTTGTATCAACAAGGTTTCACGTCGACTTCTACGATCTAACTTCTAGACCAGTGATGCAGAGGCGTAGGTAAAATTGTCAAAATTTTTGGATAAATTTGAAGATCAATAAAGTGTATTAATAAAAAACCAAAGTTAACGTTTTGAGAATCAACTGATACCAATTTTCAATATATAGGGTGATTGATTAGTAGGGTAAAGCTCAATAGCACCGCTATAGTTATAGATAGCAATAAAAGTTAATAACAACAATTTTAGCCACCTTTGAGCTTCACATTACAAAATTAGTTAGAATGTTACAGGGTGTTCGATAACACAGTGGCAGACCAAACTTTTGGTTTTTTTAAATGGAACACCCTATATTTTATTTTAAATTCAAAATCCTGTTAACTTCTCTATCACAAAAATATAAAGGTTTGTTATGTTATACAGGGTATTTACAAAGTTATAACCAATTTTATATGAAAATCGTAATAAGTTCAACTCCCTGTATAAATAAAAATAAGCAAAACAACAATGGTTTATTAATGCCATATTTTTTAACGTTTTTTTTTATTTAAACAATATAAATACACCTAATCTACAAGATTAATCAGTATTTTTTCTTTAACCTAATTTCCCTAAAAATGTTTGTAAACTAGATATCACCTGGTCCATCCTAGGTTTTTTTTACATGAAATGCCCACTTCTTTGTTGTGGCTACACAGCACAGCACTGACTCTGCTTTTCACTAATTGCTCACGTCTTTGTTGTGGCTACAATACAATGCACAACACTAACTAAGCCCGGCACAACTTCACACATTACACGAGCTCGAACGGTTTAGTCCTCTTGAGCCTTCGCATCTGGGGTTCGTTGACAAGAAGCTGAAGTGCTCATGGTTGGGATGCTCATGGAACCTATCTTCGTGTCTCCTGGCGACTTTTTTAATTTCATTTGGAATAGATTCGATTTTAAGATCTCTACGCAAATCGTCATTCCGAACATATCAAGGAGCACATACAATATTCCTTAATATTCGGTTCTGGAGCGTTTCTAAATTTCGGTAATTGCTTTTTTTTGGTACAGCCCCATAATCTTAAGCCATAGGTCCACACCGGTTTCAATATCTGTTGGTAAATTAGTACTTTGTTCTGGATGGAAAGTTGAGAGTACCTACCTATTAGCCAATACATATTTTTCTACTTTATCTTCAACTCTTCAATTTTCTTTTTAACGTGCTCCTTCCATTTTAGTTTGACGTCGAGATTTAAACCCAGGTATTTCGCTGTTTTTTTTTTTATTAGGAACAACGTTGTTGTTTAGGATAATTGGAAGATTATTGATTTTCTTGTTAGTGAAGTTAATATGAGCTGACTTATGTTCATTAAACTTTATACGCCATTTTTTTGACCAGCCTTCTATGCCATTAATTGTATTTTGTAAGTTAATCGTAGATTCCTCTATAGTTGCTCCTATTGTCAGGACTGCTGTATCATCAGAAAATGTGGCGTTGGATGTTTTCCCTCTCCGGAATGTCAGATGTGTACAAAAGGTATAGTATTGGCCAAGAACGCTACCTTGCGGAACCCCTGCATTTATTTGCTTTACCTCAGAATACTCGTTTTCCATTTTAACTCTAAATGTTCGCTGGTGTAGGTGTGACTGCAATATTTCAACGAGTTGCATAGGAAATATTTTCTTTAGCTTCATTAACAGACCGTCGTGCCACACTTTGTCAAATGCTTTTGCGATATCCAGGAATACTGAACAAATTTTGTCCCCTTCTAATGCTTTCTCTATTTCAGTTATTATTCGATGGATCTGGTCAATTGTGGAGTGTTTATCACGAAATCCAAATTGGTGTGTTGGAATAATATTTTTTTGTTCAATTATATGGTTCATTCTTCGTAGTAGTAATTTTTTAAACACCTTTGAGATTATGGATAGTAAGGAGATTGGCCTGTATGATGTTAATTCATGGTTATCTTGTCCTACTTCCTAAAGAAGTATAACTTCAAAAATGCGTTTTGCAACTTTTGAGTTTTGTAGTAAATAAAGTTAGTTTCTATAAAGCTATTAAATAAATAAATGTTGCATGAATTTAGCCATTTTTTGCGATTTTCATGAGATCAATAAAAATTAGAAGTTCCATTGACCGATCGTTGTGAAATTGTCGTGGTTAAAGCCTAATATTAAAAATCTACATATAAAATGAAATTTCGATTTTGAAGAAGGCTAAGTTTTCACTCTAATGGCATATAAAACAACATAATGCTATTCTACACCCCACCAGAATAAAAACAATAGGAACCTTCCCTGGTTACACCTCCGAGGCTTCTACAATATGCAAGCCATACGGATGCTCAAACTAAGGAAGATGAAGGAATTCTACAATTTACAATTCACGTCGCATCTGCTCAGCGCGGTACAGTTCCAACGAGAATGGTTCCCTTCGTGCTCCAATCAGAGTAAATGTAAATCAAAAATGAATAACCATTTTCAATTTATACAGCCGAACCATATTCTAGGACTGCACCGGGACTGCACGCTGGAGTTTGTTTTGGTTTGATCAGTGAGAGCAGCATATGTGCCTCCTGATGAGAGACTAATAAGTTTCGAAACCGGTAGAAGTGCTTGCTGCACTCTCTGATTGGACTAGAATATGGTTGAACTGTGTTTTCGTTTTGCAACGAAATTGAAAATGGTTATTCATTTTCGATTTTGAGTTTTGGCAACAAATTTGAGATCTCCAACGGTATGGCCAGTCCAAATGAAGGTTCTGGTGGGAAAATCCCTATATGAAGCTGTCTAAGGAACGAGGAGGGGAGAAGCAGACTCTAACGAGAGATATTCTGTTGGATTCTGTTTGAAAGAGCAATAATTCGAACAGCTTTGGTAAATGGAAACTGGATTTCAGATAGGTTATTCTCGATGTATTTTTAGAAGAGGCTTTTGTCCACACCAGCAATAACTAAGTGGAAGTTGGCCTGACAGGTTGGTGGAAGGTCGTTAGCTGATACGATTAGGAAGAATTTTCGCTGCTGCCAAATGCTAATGGAGATATCTTCGATCCTGTATTGCTTTGAGTTGTTTAGATCTATACAACTGCATATGTTTGTTATAGGTTGTATTTTGGGGATTTTAAGGGAAAGAGTGGGTTGTCTGGTTGTAGTTTGGTCAGAGGAGATTGTTCTGGTAAATATGTGTGATGCAGGATACAGGTAGATTTTTTGATAGAGTAGGTTGCTTGTTGGTGAAGGATATATGAGTGGGTTGTTTGCATTTGGAGATAACAATGTTCCCAATGTCGGAGCATAATCTGAATTCTAGTAATAGTCGGATCTGTATAATGTGTTGGTGGATGAAGATAATTTCTTGTTTTTCGGCAGATTGGACCTTTAAATTGCATGCCTCCTTGTAGGTTCTCGTATTTGAAGATTGTAGGGAGTTATTTTTTGACTGGAGAATTTTTTTGGTATGTGGATGACGTGCAAAATGAAATTTGCAGTAGTCATTTGTGTGGGGTTCCTACTGTGGTTCAGGAGTTGGATTAATTGGTTTTTATTTGAGTAATAACAATTATTGGTTATAATAATAGCTCATTATTAAAAAAAATCCTGTTTAAAGACCATATCGGGAGTAGAAGTCGAAACGTCAAATAACAATTTATTAAAAAATGTAATTTTTATTACAATAAATTGTGGCTTAATCCCAAATAAACTTTAATTCATCGACTTCTTCCTCGTCAAATGTCTACTAAAATCTCTTGAGGTGCACCTGATATAGGATTGACACTCTCCGGCACTGAATCAAATTCCATGTATCTTCCACTTCAGGACGCTTTCAATTAGTATTAATTGGTTTATGACAAATCACCAGTGAAACAGAAATTACTTGTTTACCACTTGCTAGTTAGCAGAATCTAATTATTTGTCGGATTTAAATTTCTGGGGAATTTATTTTCTGCATGTAGGTGACAAAGTTCAGAGATTATTCCAAATTCCAAGTGACTTGGAAGCATAATAGTTGTTGAAAATCGCACAAAGGGATGTTTTTAAAATGTGCATATTTGAATTAATGTAGTTATCGCTTAAGTTTATCGCCTTAATTATTTGTTTTTTGTGTGAATATGTATAACGATCATCATTCTATGAATATGTGGCACAGGAAAAATTTACTTTTTAAATGACTGTTCTCCTGTTAAATGAAATTGGAAAATTGGTAGATTTTATACAGAAAAGTCTAGAATTAATAATTAAAAAGGGTAAGAAATGGAAAAAATGCCAGTTCCAAGAAAAGATGCATAGTTATACAGTGGAACCTCGATAAGTCGAAATAATCGGGACCGCGGCCGATCCGGGCTATCGAAAATCCGGGTTAGCCGGAGAATATGGTAAAAATAAATAAAATACAGTATTCTTACCAATTTTATTAACATAAGCAAAAGGTTTAGAAATTCTGTCACCTCAACAAAAACATATCCAGGCGCTGATGTCTTCTCATATCATAATCTGTTAGTTGCAAATATCAACATACGACTCAAAATAATTCATAAGAAAATAAGACCCAAGATAGATATAATACTACTGAAAGAAAATAGCATCCAGGAAAAAGTAAAAACAGAGATTAATAAGAATTTTGCGAAAATAGTTGAAGACGCTCCTAGTGGTGTAGAAGACCAATGGAACGAAATGAAGACATCTATCAACACACTTTCGCATGAATATCTTAAATCAAAAAGAGAAAAGAAGCAAGAATGGATGACAGATAAAATATTGCAGATGATGGAAGAGGGAAGGAAATTAAAAGGTAGAAATCACAATGAATACAAAAAGTTGCATAAGAGTATACTAAGAGAAATAAAAGGGGCAAAAGAAGCATGGCTGATGGATAAATGTACAGAAATTGAAACACTACAACGCAAACATGACGATTTCCATATGCATAAAAAGAATAAAGAAGTACAGAACATCAAAAAACAACGCAATATAAGCATAGTCGTAGACGTTGAAGGTCAAATTTTGACTACAATTGAAGATAAATTAAGAAGATGGAAAGAATATATGCAAGAATTATTCGAAGATGCTGCACGAAGTCCGTATGAAATAGACAATCCCTACGGCCCAGAAATAACAAACGAAGGAGTAACTATGGCTATTAAGCGGATTAAAGATGGGAAATCACTAGGACCTGATGAGGTGCATGGTGAAATTTTAAAGCTATTAGAGGCACAACAAATTACAGCTATTCAACAACATTCAACAACAAGTTATTCAACAACATATACGAGACTGGTTACTTACCAAAAGACTGGCTACTATCAATATTCATTCCACTTTCCAAAAAAGCCAACGCTAGAAAATGTGAAGAACATAGATTAATTAGTTTGATGAGCCATGTACCTAAAGTACTCCTTAGTATCATTCACTCGCGCATATACACCAAATTAGAAGAACAGCTGAGCAATTTGGATTCAGATCAGGACTCGGAACGAGGGAAGCACTTTTCAGCTTGCAAGTTCTAATACAGAGAGCCAGGGATGTCAAATACGATGTGTATACCTGTTTCATAGATTTCGAGAAGGCATTTGATAAAGTCCCACATGGAAAACTAATCGATATCCTAAAAACATCAGGACTCGATGGTAAGGATATAAGACTCGTTTCAAACTTATATCTCCAACAAAAAGCAACAGTTCGATTCGAAAATGAACTGTCCGAAATCTTCACGGTTGAAAAAGGAGTCAGACAGGGTTGCATACTGTCACCAACATTATTTAACATATACTCTGAAAACATCTTTAGAGAGGCCTTGGACGAATCAGAAGATGGTATTGCAGTAAATGGACAACTTATAAATAATAT
The DNA here is from genome assembly GCF_917563875.1 of Diabrotica virgifera virgifera. Lineage (NCBI taxonomy): Eukaryota > Metazoa > Arthropoda > Insecta > Coleoptera > Chrysomelidae > Diabrotica > Diabrotica virgifera. The sequence continues at coordinate 16,699,235 of NC_065448.1, forward strand.
TAGATATGCAGACGATACAGTATTGCTGGCAGATAGTGCGCAGGGGCTCCAAAGGATCATGGATAATGTTGTAGAAGCATGTAACAAATACGGCCTAAAATTAAACTGTAAGAAGACAAAAATAATGATCATTAGTAAAAACACCAACATAAACGCCCAAATTACAGTAAAAAATACACCCCTAGAGAGAGTACAGAAAATATGCTACCTGGGCTGCAACATTAAGGATACTTGGTATCATAGCTACGAAATAAAAACTCGTATTGAAAAAGCTAGAAGCTCTTTTAACAGTCTTAAGAAAATTCTCTGCAACTTGTCTTTAAGTATCAATATACGCATAAGAATTCTTAGATGTTACGTCTTTAGTGTCCTCCTATACGGAGTTGAAAGTTGGAGCCTGACAGAAGATGCCATAAAACGGTTAGAGGCGTTTGAAATGTGGTGCTACCGACGTATGTTGAGGGTCTCATATATACACCACACAACTAATATAACTATTCTCCAGAGGCTAGGAAAAGACAAAGAAATAATTAACACCGTAAAGAACAGAAAATTGGCTTACTTCGGCCACATTATGCGTAATGAAAAATACCGACTGCTGCAGTTGATTCTACAAGGCAAGATTGAGGGCAGGAGAGGCCCTGGACGTAGATGTATATCCTGGCTGGCCAATCTTAGGAAGTGGACTGGTCTAACGTCAACTGATCTATTTCGAGCTGCCGTAAATAGAATGCGATGGCTCAATGTGGTCGCCAACATCTCTAGAAGATAGGCACTTTTAGAAGAAGAAGATTCTTACCGATAAACTCCATTATAATTGCAAAAACATGAAATACATAAGCATACTAGGGCAGTCCGATAATTATTTAGCCTCTCAGCCCGATGGCGCCACTATCGCAAAGGAAGTGTACTGTCATTTAATGCGTTCTCGTAGACAGCTAATGTCAAAATTTCAGCCAAATCGAAATTATGTCATTGTTGTGATTGCGTGTGAAAGTCAGCGTGTCCGCGGATTTTAATAAAATGGAAAAAGAGCAATATCGGTCGGTGATTCGATTCTTGTTTTTGGGAAATCACGCAGCGACATCAAAGAGCACTTGAATGCTATGTACGGTGACTCTTCCCCTTCGATGGCAACTGTCAAAAATTGGTTTAATGAGTTTCAACGACGAACGTCGGTTTTTTATGAGCCACGCGTATGTGTCCCGAAAATAGCTACCACGGAGAATAAAGTGACAAAAATCCACGATCTTGTATTGGCATACCACCGACTGAAGGTGTGCGAGATAGCTAACATATTAAGCATCTTAAAATACCACGTAGATCATACTTGCATGAAATTTTGGGCATGAGAAAGCTGTCGGCGCGATGGGTGCCGCATTTGCTCACTTCAGACAATAAGCGAAACCGTAAGACCACTTCAGAGCAGTGTTTGACGCTATTTAAGTGTGATACAAAGGATTTTTTACCAGAGACATGTTACGGATAGACTTGGCTAGGGATATGCCACTCAATGCATCGGGGTGTAACATCGACATAGGATTGAGTGGTCTAGCCATCTTTGTCAGTCACATGCGCGGGATCGTTTGGTTAAAACAGATAGATAGAACACCGATCGACTGTTTCCATGCTATTACCGCGTTACGTTTTTTTGTTGAGTATGCCGAGTCTACGCTTAATATCATCATCATCTTGGTGCTACAGCCCTTAGAGGGCCTCGACCTTCTCAAGCTTTCTACACCAGTCTGTTCTGTCCCTTGCTTGCATTTTCCAGTTGCCGACTCCGATCTTCTCGGCATCTTGTGTTACCCCGTCCATCCACCTCAGCTTTGGTCTACCCCGTCTTCTCATTCCCACGGTTTGCGCTGTTAGAATCTTTTTTATCATGTTCGATGCAGTGGCCCGGGCTACGTATCCTGCCCATTGCTGGGGGTTTCGCTTAATTATAGTGATAATATCTTTTCAACCAAATGTATGCTTGTAGATATTCTGCAGTTCAAAGTTGTATCTACGCCTCCATATACTGTTCTCACAGACCGCTCCGAATATCTTACGTAGCACCTTTCTTTCAAAAATCGATAGAGCGGATTCATCTGTTTTAGTTAGCGTCCATGCCTCTGATCCATATGTGAGAACGGGGACTATCGATGTTCTATACAGCCTTATACGAGTTTTTTGAGACAGACGTTTGTTAGCTAAGTACTTTGATAGACTATGATAACACCTGTTTGCAATTATTATTCGTCTTTTTATTTCCCCTGATGTGTTATTATTGGGGTTAACCGATCTCCCTAGATATATGAACTCTTTGACCGCTTCGAAGTTTTGGTCATTGATGATTAGATCTGCGTCAACATTTCCAGCTCTTGTGTTTGTGTTAGTCGCCATGAATTTGGTTTTATTTCGATTTATATGTAACCCCATTCGTTCTGCTGCTGCTACGAGCTCGGTTAGGATTTCCGCAGTTCTCGCTTTAGTTCTTGTTATAATGTCCACGTCGTCTGCATATGCTAGAATTTGGACAGATCTATTGAATATTGTTCCCCTGGTATCTATATTAGCGTCTCGTACGACCTTTCCTAATGCTACATTAAAAAGTTGACACGCCAGCGCATCTCCCTTCCTTAACCCCCTATGTATTTCAAATGAGGTTGACGAGTCGTTTTGAATTTTTACTGCTGATATCATCTTCGCCATTGTCACTTTTATCATACATATTATGTGTTTTTGGAATTCCTAACTCATTTATAGCGTTGTAGAGACTTGGTCTTAAGACACTGTCACTACGCTTAATATGTCAATGGTTTTTACGTCGTTTTATAACCGTCGACGCAACATGGATTCACTGGTATACACCAGAAACCAAGGAACAATCGAAAGAGTGGACAGCACCCGGCGATCATGCTCCGAAGAAGGCGAAGACTGTCCAATCGGCCGGAAAGTTGATGGCCAGCATTTTCTGGGATTCACAAGGTGTGATCTACATCGACTACTTGGAGAAGGACAAAACGATCACAGGGCCCTATTATGCCGAATTATTGGGCCGATTCGACGCCGAATTGAAGAAAAAAGGATCCCCTTTGGCAAAGAAAAAAAGTGCTCTTCCACCATGACAACGCACCGAGTCCACGCTTCTAGTCGATATAGTAGCACTCCAAACTATTTTAAGACCTTTTATCTACAAGTAAAAAGTGAGGCATGTTTAACAAATTTTGAGGTAGTTCTTTCATAAAACAGGTTTAAATCTTTAAATAACTAAAAAATATGATGAGAGATCTAATAACCCAAATGGGAACGATCATGAATCTAATCACAACGCTTGTTTCAAAACTTTCTTAATGGATACTCAATTGTTAAAGATAGTACAGTGGAACGCCAATGGTCTGAGTCTACATGCTCACGAAATTAAAGCTTACATCATCGGCAATAACATTGATGTATTTCTAGTCTCAGAAACACATTTTACCAATAAAAACTATTTCAAAATACCTAAATATAACATCTACCACACAAACCATCCAGATAATACAGCTCATGGAGGAACAGCAGTTATAATTCGTAGCAGTATACAACATTATGAATTAGAAAGTTATCAAAAAGAATACCTACAAGCAACCAGTGTAGCAATAGAAAGTAGCACTGGTACTCTGGTTCTATCAACAGCATATTGCGCACCTAAACACAACAACAAAAAAGAACAATATACTAACTACATAGGAACACTCGAAAACAAATTTATAAGTGGAGGTGATTACAATGCCAAGAATACACATTGGGGATCTCGACTTACAAACACTAAGGGCAGAGAATTATTGACCACAATCACAGGTAACAATTTAAGCATCAAAGCAACAGGAGAGCCCACCTACTGGCCGTCCGATCCTGCGAAAATACCAGACGCTATCGACTTCTTCATCGTAAAAGGTATTAACCCAAACTACCTAAAAATTGAAAGCAGTTATGATCTTTCATCAGATCATTCTAGTCTAAGAGCTGGGAGCGGATTTTGTGCGTGATAAGTAATATGGAAAAACTATACGGGGATATGTTGAATTAGTTGTGTACATGACTTTCACCAACGGCCGGAAACCAGAGTTGGGGCCGAGGGTAGTTATAAGGGGTCAAAGTCGCGGATTTTATTATTTTTTTTATGACGCTCATGATCGAGATAGTGCACCAAAATTTGGGAATAAGTAGGTCATGACGTACCTAAGTAAAATCTCTAGGGGCTCAACGCTGCGTGGCCGACAAAGGGGTGGGGGTAGGGGTGAATATAAAAAATATAAGAGGTTATTTGCGACGTTAGCGATTGAGATAGTGCACCAAAATTTGGGTATAAGTAGACCATGACATAAATAATGAAAATCCCCAGAGCCGGAAACCAGAGTGGGGAAGGAAGGTAGTTATAAGGGGTCAAAGTTCCGTTTTTTATTATTTTTTTTGTGACGCTCATGATCGAGATAGCGCGCCAAAATTTGGGAATAAGTAGGTCATGACGTAACTAAGTAAAATCTCCAGGAGTGAAATGCTGCGTGGCCGACAAAGGGGTGGGGCAGGGGTGAATATAAAAAAATGTAAGGGGTCTTTTGCGACGTTCGTGATTGAGGTAGTGCACCAAAATTTGGGAATAAGTAGACCATGACATAAGTAAGTAATATCCCCAGAGGCGGAAACCAGAGTGGCGGATGAGGGTAGTTATAAGGGGTAAAATTCGCGGTTTTTATTATTTTTTTTGTGGCGCTCATGACAGAGATAGTGCACCAAAATTTGGGAGTAAGTAGGTTATGACGTAACTAAGTAAAATCTTCAGGGGCGGAACGCTGCTTGGGGTACAAAGGGGTGGTAGGCAGGGGTGAGTATAAGAATATATGGGGGTTTTTTTGCCCTTCCTGATCGAGATAGTGCACCAAAATTTGGGAATAAGTAGATCATGACATTTCTAAGTAAAATCTCCAGGGGCGGAACGCTGCGTGGGGGACGAATGTTGTGCCGGGTCACAAAAAAAATAATACACACTGCGATTTTGACCCCTTAAAACTACCCTCATCCCCAACTCTGGTTTCCGGCTCTGGAGATTTTACTTAGATAAGTCATGGTCTACTTATTCCCAAATTTTGGTGCACTATCTCAATCTAGCACGTCGCAAAAAACCCCTTATATTTTTAATATTCACACCTACCCCCACCCTTTTATCGGCCACGCAGCGTTCCACCCCGGGAGATTTTATTTAGTTACCTCATGACTTCCTTATTCCCAAATTTTGGTGCACTATCTCGATTATGAGCGTCACAAAAAAAATAATAAAAACGGCGATTTTGACCCCTTATAACTACCCTCATGCCCAACTCTGGTTTCCGGCTCTGAGGATTTTACTTAGTTATGTCATGGTCTACTTATTCCCAAATTTTGGTACACTCTCTCAATTACGAACGTCGCAAAAAACCCCTTATATTTTTTGTATTAACCCCTGCCCCACCCCTTTGTCGGTCACGCAGCGTGCCACCCCTGGAGATTTTACTTACTTACGTCATGACCTACTTATTCCCAAATTTTGGTGCACTCTCTCTATCATGAGCGTCACAAAAAAAATAATAAAAACGGAGAATTTGACCCCTTATAACTACCCTCATCCCTAACTCTAGTTTCCGGCTCTGGGGATTTTACTTAGTAATGTCATGATCTACTTATTCCCAAATTTTGGTCCACTATCTCGATCACGAACGTCGCAAAAAACCCTTTATATTTTTAATATTCACCCCTACCCCCACCCCTTTGTCGGCCACGCAGCGTTCCGCCCCTAGAGATTTTACTTAGTTACGTCATGACCTACTTATTCCCAAATTTTGGCGCACTATCTCGATAATGAACGTCATAAAAAAAATAATAAAATTCGCGACTTTGACCCCTTATAACTACCCTCGGCCCCAACTCTGGTTTCCGGTCGTTGGTGAAAGTCATGTCCACATCTAATTCAACATATCCCCGTATAGTTTTTCCATATTACTTATCACGCACAAAATCCGCTTCTATCTCTCCGACTATTCCACTATAATATTGACGTTACATGCAAAAGTAATAAGAAAATACCAAGAAGCTCAATTATGCAACATAAAGACCAACTGGGAGATATTCCGACAAAAACTCGATGAGAACATTGAACTAAACGTTCCACTCAAGACACCACAGAACATTGATGAAGCCGTCTCAAATCTAACTAAAGGAATTCAAACAGCAGCCTGGCACGCAACTCCCAATGTTGCCGATAATAAATCCAAAGGTGATAATCCAATTATTGTAAAAGAAAAAATCATAGAGAAACGAAGACTTCGTAAAAAGTGGCAAAACAATAGAACTGAAATCAATAAAAGGAATTATAACAGAGCAGCATCTGAATTAAAAAGACTACTACACACAATAAGGAATCAGAACGTACAAGAGTACCTCGAAAAACTAACACCTACGGAAGCAACAGATTATTCTCTATGGCGTGCTACACGAAAAATGAAAAGACCAATACAACAAATATCTCCACTTAGAGACTCTGCGGGAACATGGGCCAGAAGTAATAATGAAAAAGCAAAGGCCTTTGCTGAACACCTAAGCAACGTCTTTAAACCTTACAACATGGACCAAAACGACGAAGATAATAATGAAATCTTAAATTTTCTTGATATACCTTTTCAAATGGATCTCCCAATAAAAAATTTAAACCTAAAGAAATCCGAATGGTAATTATGGATGAAATTAATCCAAAAAAGGCTCCTAGATATGACCTCGTCACTGGAAAAATCCTGCAAAACGTAACTAAGAAAACAATCATGGCAATAACACATATATTTAATGCAATACTTATGTATGCACATTTTCCCAATCAGTGGAAAGTAGCAGAGATCATAATGTTACAAAAACCAGGAAAAGACCCCAAAGAACTGAACTCATATAGACCCATTAGTCTCTTACCTATATTATCTAAGCTATTTGAAAAAATGTTTCTACGTCGATTAGAACCAATAATAGAAGAAACAAGATTAATTCCAAAACACCAATTTGGTTTTCGTAGCAAACATGGAACAATAGAGCAAACACATCGTATAGTCAAACAAATCAGCAATGATCTAGAAAACAAGAGGTACTGTAGTGCAGCTTTTCTAGATATCAGCCAAGCATTCGACAAAGTGTGGCATACAGGACTCCTCCATAAGCTGAAGAAAAATCTTCCGTATCAATATTATTTAATTATAAAATCGTATCTGACAGATCGCTTTTCATTAGTAAAACAACAAGATGCTCGCTCAGAACTATTTAAAATAAAATCCGGCGTCCCACAAGGTAGTGTACTTGGTCCCTTACTATACCTGTTATTTACTGCTGACCTACCTACAACTAGATTGACAACAGTCGCAACATTCGCGGATGACACAGGTATTATCGCATCTCACACAGACCCCCAAAGAGCTTCGCATAACTTACAAGCCCACTTAAATAAAATAGAAAAATGGTTAAAAACATGGAAACTAAGAGCTAATGAAACAAAATCGACCCACATGACATTTACCATGCGAAGAGAGAGCTGTCCACCAGTATACATAAACAACAAACAATTATTACAAGTAGATACAACCAAATACCTGGGCATACATCTAGATAAAAGACTAACATGGAGAAAACACATATTCACCAAAAGAAAGCAACTTGGACTCAAACTTCAACAAATGTACTGGATTATGGGTAGACATTCAAGACTGTCAATTGAAAATAAATTAGTGGTATACAAAGCCATACTTAAACCCATATGGACCTATGGCATACAGCTATGGGGCTCAGCCAGCAACTCTAACTTGGAAATTATACAACGTTTTCAAAATAAGGCATTAAGAACCATAGTAAACGCTCCATGGTACGTCCCCAACGCAATAATAGAGAGAGACCTGAAAGTTCCCAGCATCAAAGAAGAAATCAGCAAATACAGTGAAAAGTATGAAGAAAGACTTAGTGCGCATCCAAATGATTTCGCGAGTGAATTATTAAACACGGAGGGTGAAGTTCGCAGACTTAAGCGTTATAAACCAACTGACTTACCAAATAGATTTTAGATAAATTAGAACTATTTTAAGTTTTACTTTATTTTACTAGTAGTACTATCTATACATTTGTTGATAATTTAGAAAGGAAAGTTTTCATTGGAATTCTTACCTACATGTCATAGCCTAAGAAAGTCATAACTTTAACTGATTGTTCCTAACGGAACAGATTGTTAAATAAATTGGAGTAATAAAAAAAAAATCTTTAAAATAGCGATTTTTGAATATTGATTAATTTTCAATAAATGTTAATAACTATTGTTAAAATGAAAGTTGAAAAACAAGCTTGATATTTTGTGGAAAGTTGGATCTTACAATGTTAAGAATGTGGTTAAAAATTTCAGAGTGACGATTCATATTTGACAAAATGGCATCTATCATTATATTAACAAAGAATTGTATTACTAGTCCAAGTAATGAAGCTTAAAATAGGACAAAACTTCGCAATTTTTACAGAATGGATCAATTTGTTTAACAATTTGAGAAAAAGTAGTGGATAGTCCAAGGATCAAAATCGATATCATGCCAAAAGGCGCTTTTACCATGGGGGTGGTTGCCACCTCATCCCGGGGAGGTGAAAATTTTTGATTATATTTTGACCGCAAAAGTTAATAAAAACGTTCATTTTAAGCAAAAAATGTTCCATACATTTTTTTGAAAAAACTAACAGTTTTCGATTTATTCGCTATCGAAACTGTTAGTTTTATATCGATAAAATCAATGTTTTTCGATATAGGTACTCATTTATAATTCACTCAATTTTTGCCGCAAAAAAATTTTTTTAAACCAAATTCTTGGAAATTACATAACCTAAAATTTCGTATTTAAACACTAATCTTTCTATTCTGAAGAAAATGGCATTTTTTACAAAACTACAAAAATTCGTTATTCGCTTTTTTCTCCAGTTTTTTAAAAACTAATCATTCTAAGCCAGTCAAACTTCTAAAATCTATTATTAATACATAAATAAAGAAGACTTAATAAGGCCGATCACTAAAAACACAGCTAACTTTCATTATTGTGCTTCCAATTGGATTTCTCTTTTTTTTTTCAAAAAAAAATATATCGATTTTTTAACCGTAAATTTTATATTTTTTATCTTAGAAAGTTTGGTAAATAAGAAGTTTGTAGATTTTTACAAGATCTATAAGGCTATTAATATTACATCCTTTTAAAAATCTCAGTCGCAAAAAGAGATGACTTTGAAAGGGCTAGTAAAGGTGGTTTTTGCTTGTTATTACAAGTTATAATTGTCAATAGCTCACTCAATTTTTGCCACAGGAAAAATTTTTGCAAATCGTGTTCTTGGGAATTAAATAATCTACAATTTTACATTTAAACATTTTTTCGTATCTCTGATGCTAATCTTTCTATTCTGAAGAATCATTCTAAGCCGGTCAATCTTTTAGAACCTATTAAAAATACACAAATAAAGAAGACCAAATAAGGTCAATGACTAATTTTAATTAGGGTGGTGATTAGGAGGTTGTTTCCGGTCACTTTTTCGCTGAAAAAAAAATAGGGACTGACATTCTTTTCATTATAAGTCACTTAATTTTTGAGCTAAAGACTTTTTTGTATTTCTGGAGATAGATATTTTTAAATACTTTCAATTAGTTTGAACAAGTTATCCTCGAAAGATGCATAGTTTATCCGTCTTTTGACTTTGAAACTACAATATTTAGTAATCAACTATTCTAAATGGGAAATAAGCCACAATTTAACTAATATAATAAAATAGTTGATTATAAAAATGCCACAAGGAAATAGCTCAGTACAATATTTAGCATTTGACGAAGAAGAGCTAACGTATAATATCTAAAGTATACCTCGATTACTGTTGGTCTTAAAAAAAATAAAAAAAAAACCGTTTCGTTTAATTTTCAAAAGGTACATTTTTGTTAATAAGTTATAAGTAAAGTTGTTTTGATAAAACGAAAACTTTTTGAGTTATTAGCAGAAAACTGATTAAAAACATCAATTTTTTCGATATAAGACACTTTCGATAGCGAATAAATTGAAAACTATTAATTTTATCAAACAAATGTATGGAATATTTTTTGCTTAGAATTAATGTTTTTACCAACTTTTGCGGTCAAAATATAATAAAAAATTTCCACCCCCGAGATGGGGTGGCAACTACCCCCATGGCGAAAGCGCCTTGGTATCATATAGATTTTGATGCTTGGACTATCCACTACTTATCCTCAAATTTTCGATCCATTCTGTAAAAATTGCTAGGTTTTGTCCTATTTTAAGCTTCATTACTTGGACTATTTATTTGTAACATTCATAAATATATTCGAGCATTTAACCATATCTTATTAAGGAGATGGGTACGAACTTTCGTCTTCAATGCTATTTAAATGGGATTCATTTTTTTGAATACTGAGAAAACTAATAAATATTTTTGAAAAATTTAAACGCAGAATGGAAGGTGACGTTATTACCGAGGGCCGAAAGTCCCTGAAAATTTCTATAATGTTTATTTTAATAAGTTACAGGGGTGAAAAACTAAGAGAAAATTTAGTGTGATTTTTAATTTCAAATATCTCATTCAAAAGAAACTTTTTATTCATTCTAAGGGACTTTCAGCCCACGGTAATAAGGTAATCTTTCATTCTGCGTTTAAATTTTTCAAAAATACTTAAGTTTTCTCAGGATTCGAAAATAGTTATTTTCCTAACAACTGCAGAAAGTCATTCTTTTCCGCACGCGACTGCAGTTTGCCGAACGACGCGAAGCGGAAGTTCGGCAAGCAGTCGAGTGCGGAAAAGAGACTTTCTGCAAGAGTTAGGAACAATATTTTTTCTAAGAGTATTTAAAAAATTACCAAATTTTAATCAATTAATTTAATTAATATGAAAATACATACACAAATTAATTCTTTGACAAGGTTGTCAAAACCAAACTGTCAATATAATTAGTTAGCATGACGACGATCTTGGTTTCCATGACGATGATTCAAAACGACTGTTATTGTCTACCGATTTGACTTTCGAATATTATGTCAAAATAATTTTATGTCATCGAATTGTCGCGTTAATTTCATTAAAACAGGAAGACAATAAGATATATTTGAAATAAATTAGTAAATAATATCTAAATATTAGTTTATTGCATGTATTATAATTACTTTAAGGCCATATTAACATATCTAAATTAACACGCGTGCGGAAAAGTAAAAACCGCGTGCGAAAGAGTAACACGCGTGCGGAAAAGTAACACGCGTGCGGAAAAGTGAAACTTTATAAACCAAAATGCGTGCGCGAAAATAGACATTTTTGCACGCTCGTAGAAAAAAATGATTACCGTTAAAACACATTGAAAATTTTGGCAGTCGTCAAAATGTTCCTTTCCTCTTAAAAACTAATTGACTTAACTCTTATGAACAATTTTTGTGGAACAACTGCTTCGGAACATAAACGTTTATGACTTGAATTATTTCCAAATAATTAGCTTTCTTGTAATTTAGTATGATCCATCGCGTGTCTAATTTACATAGTGAATATTATGACGGCCATGAAATGAAGGAAAGATCCAGGTGACATTTCCGCCAACCATCCTAAATTTTGCTCCATTATTATTCCTCATTTAAATGATAGTAGTCTCCGCGTCTTGCTTTAAATAAACTGCACATAGGCGGAGTATTAACTTTTTATTAATAGGTAAATCATGTTCAAAACATTTGCCTTAAATGTGTTTTAGAGAGACACAACGATGCAGAGACATGAATATAGATGTGTATGCATGTTTTATTGATTCTCGAAAAGCATTCGACTGCGTTAATCATCAAGAGATGATTGTAATTCTAAGAACAACTGGAATTAACGAACAATACCTGCGAATTATCTCAGAACTACATTGGCACCAAACGGCAACATAGTGCAGTCGGGTTAGACGAATAACAGGCCTAACCTTGCATTAGGAGCTGCCCCAAATTTTATTTTTTTAATCTTTAGGGGGTCAATAATGGTGTAAATTTAAAATCTCGAATGAATTCCGCCATTGCGTTAGCCGCCATCTTGATTTTAAACGAGAACAGTTTTTGCTCAATATCTCCGCCATTTTCAACTTTTCGACAAAAAGTATAACAACCAAAATTTATGAAAATGTAATTTTCTATCATTTCTGTTTTTACCATTTTTTCGTGCCATCGATATTTTCCAAGTTATAGCGGAAAATAGTGACAGTTATACAGGGTGTAACAAAAATACAGGTCATAAATTTAATCACATATTCTGAGACCAAAAATAGTTCGATTGAACCTAACTTACCTTAGTGCAAATGTGCTCATAAAAAAAGTTATATCCCCTTGAAATTACAAAATGAAAATTAATTTTTTTCAATAATATCGAAAACTATTAGAGATTTTTTATTGAAAATGGACATGTGGCATTCTTATGGCAGTAGCATCTTAAGAAAAAATTATAGTGAAATTTGGACACCCCATAAAAATTTTATGGGGGTTTTGTTCTTTAAACCCCCCCAAACTTTTGTGTACGTTCCAATTAAATTATTATTGTCGTACCATTAGTTAAACACATTGTTTTTAAAACTTTTTTGGCTCTTAGTACTTTTTCGAAAAGTCAGTTTTTATCGAGATATTTTGAATATTTGTCAAATCCATCACATATTTGTATATGGTTAAGTACGATTATGGAGACTTGGTAATAATATGAAAATTTTTGTATGACTTACATTTTTAGGTATATTTTGAACCGTATTAAAAAAGAAGCCACATCTCGATAAAAGGTGCCTTCTCGAAAAAATATAAAGAGGCAAAAAAGTTTTAAAAATACTGTGTTTAACTAATGGTGTCGCAGTAATGTTTTAATTGGAACGTACACAAACATTTGGGGCGTTTAAAAGATAAAAAATAGGCCTCAACTCGATAAAAACTGCCTTATCGAAAAAATACTAAGAGGCAAAAAAGTTTTAAGCATATTGAATTTAACTAATGGTACCACAATATTAATTTAATTGAGACGTACACAAAAAATTGGGGGGTTTAAGGGAACAAAACCCCCATAAAATTTTTATGGGGTGCACAAATTTCACTTTAATTTTTCTTTAAGATGCTCCTGCCATAAAAATATCACATGTCCATTTTCAATGAAAAATCTCTAATAGTTTTCGATATATTCGAAAAAATCGATTTTCATTTTGTAACTTCAAAGGGTTGTAACTTTTTTTATGTGCATATTTGTACTAAAGTAAGTTAGGTTCATTCGAACTATTTTTGGTCCCAGAATATGTGATTTAATTTATGACCTGTATTTTTGTTACACCCTATATATAAATAGAGCATAATTATTGAATTATCTCGTTTATTGTTAGTTTTATGACAAAAATGTTCCTATACAAAAATACAGAGAATTGAATTCTACACAATTTTAGTTGCTCATTTTTTGCTAAAGTTAATGCTATAATGGCGCGAGCGTAAGACCTGATTGATTTTGTAGCAATTGTTTTTGTTCAATATCTACGCAATTTTCAACTTAAATTGTTCCAAATATGATTTCCTACAATTTATTTTTAACAATTTTTTTCATGCGGTTGATATTTTCCGAGTTAAGTGGGAAAATAGTAAACAGTCGTGGGGGGAGCATAATTACTGAATTGAATCTTTTTACCGAGCTGCCCCAAATTTTATACTTCTATCCTTTAGGGGAGATCAATAGTAGTGTAAATTTAAAATCTCGACTCAATTCCGTGGTTGCATTAGCCGCCATATTGATTTTAAAGGAGAACCGTTGTTGCTTAATATCTCCGCCATTTTCAACTTTTCGACAAAAACGGTAGGAATTTAAATTGTTGGAAACACAATTTCCTACAATTACTTTTCCACAATTCTTTTATGCGATCAATATTCTCCGAGTTAAGGAGGAAAATAATGGAAGCGGAGGGGAAGCATAATTATTGAATTGTCTCATTTATTATTAAATTTACGACATAATTGTACATAAACAAAAATAAAGAGAATTATATTTTATACAATTTTTGAAACCTCCAATGAAACACCAACCCAACTTAGGCACGCTAAATGGAAGTAATAGAAAACGGTTTTATTATTAGTAAATAAATATTTATAAAAATAAACCAAAATGGGTGGAAATTTTATGTTAAGAGGATGGGTACGTATTTTCGGTTGCAATGCTATTCAAATGGGGATTAATTTTTTTCGAATCCTGAGAAAACTATTAAGTATTTTTGAAAAATTTAAACGCAGAATGAAATATTACGTTATTGGCGAGGGCCGAAAGTCCCTGAGAACTTCTATAATGTTTATTTTAATAAGTTACAGGGGTGAAAATCTAAGAGAAAATTTAGTGTAATATTTAATTTAAAATATCTCATTCAAAATAAACTTTTTATTTATTCTAAGGGACTTTTGGCCCTCGGTGATAATATAGTCTTTCATTCTGCGTTTAAATTTTTCAAAAATATTTATTGGTTTTTTCAGGATTCGAAAAAAATGAACACAATGTCCGTGGTAATATTTTCAAATCTATCTTTGTCATACAACGCACTCAGTCGAATAGAATATTGTCAGCATACTGTCAGTCAGACAGTGACAATCAGTGACAATTTTAAATATTTGACATGGCATCGGGAATATTTTGAGTTGTTGATTAAATAATATTGACATATAGTGTATTTGATAAATAATTTATTTAAGACGTGAACTTAATAAAAAGTTATTTATTGTGTATTATTTGTGGAAGATCCAAGCAGAGAATACATCAGGATAATATTATATTCTATAATCCAAGTATTTTGTTGTTAAAGATGTTCAAAATTGTAAGCATTCCATAGTAACAATATATTATATTATTAAAAAAAACACTTTTCCTCTTTTTTCGATTGAGTATTAGTTTTTGTTGAACATATAAATTATTACAATCACTGAATAGACAGTTAGTGAAAAAATTATCACATTTATTAGCTGAATTAATAATTTGCAATTATAAAAATAACAGTTATCCAAGAACATTCAAAAGCCATCTCTTTAAATTAATGATGACATTTTCAAGTAGAATGACATTCTAGTAATGTTTACATATTCATACCAGTGTGAATTTTACTACACGTAATTTGTCGTGTAGAGACAGAAAATGTAGGGATACACGTTAAATATTTGCGAATTATGTACCGATGGGCTTAAGATAGGTATTTGCATGAAATATCTAATAATAAAACAATAATGGTAGGGGAGCCCAAGCGGGGATTTTTGCAGTTACTCGAGCGCGTCAGATTATCATATGGAGAGAAACCTGGTATCCTGCAGATGTATCTCTACCATATATTGACTCTTAACACAGGGGAGTTCGTTAAAGGGGGCCCGAAAAAAAAATCTATCCTTAAAAAAACTCGAAATTGTCAGATTAAGAAGGTAAGTTAAGTACATGCAAAATAGTGTAGATTTCAAAAATCTGACGATTTGAGCCAGGCGTCAAGCGAATAAAAGCGAATATTTCGCGAAATGAATGACAGATCGAAAAACTAAAAAATATTTGCTTAATATTTTTTAAAAATCTATCGAATGATATCAAACACGACTTCCCACGGAGAGGGGTGGGGGGTAAATTTAATATTTTAAATACGAATCCCGCGATATTTCGCGAAATATCGCGATTTTCGCGATCTGATGTTCAGATCGAAAAACTGTAAAATACACTTATTTAATATTTTTAAAAAATCTAGCGAATGGCACCAAACACGACCCCCCACGGAGGTGGAGTGGGGGGTTATCTTAAAATCTTAAATTGGAGCCCCCATTTTTTATTGCAGATTTGGATTCCTTACGAAAAAATAAGTAACTTTTATTCGAAATATTTTTTCGAATTATACATAGATGGCGTTATAATCGGAAAAAACGATTGTTGGAAATGGAAAATTAAATTAAAAAATGGCAAGCGCCCACTAAAATGGAAAATATTACCTTTTTGGTTTTAGGACATACTCTTCACAACCCAATAAGTCTCCAAAGCGCTCGAGTGACTGCACATTTAGCATACTTTGCTCCCCTACCATAATAAATAATCATTTTTCGTTGTGAAGCGAAACAAATTTCGATTTTCGCATTATTTTGGCACGATTTTTAATGGACTTTTTCCCATTTTGTTAAACTATTGATAATATTTTTAGAATAAAAAATCCTCCTAAAACTTTACATACTCGCATTAGAATTCGAAATATTTTTACGTAAAATATACTTACTTACCTACTTGCATATAACTAAAAATCATCAAAAATATAATTTTGAAGTCTACTTTCTTATGTTTAATATATGTCTGAATTTTCAATATGAATGAGGCCTATTGGAAATGCCTGGAAACTTCATGGGGGCTTCCCAAGGGATTTTACAACTTATTAGGGTAAACAAGTAAATTCGATAGAGAGGGCCGATCAACCATGTTATTCCTAAACAATCATCCATTTTAAAGTTAAAGTTAAATTTAATACTACAAATTATATGAGTGAAAACTAATAGCTTTAAGTAAGGGACGGTATGAGAGAGTAATGGAGATGCAGTAGAGTTAGAAGGATATGGATGAAATACGAGTATAATTATTATTTCTTACTAAAAATGGGTAGTTCCCTAGGTTGGCTGTATACCATATAGTTAAAAAAAAACTCTAACATGAAGTAAAAACCACTTCAATGCAATATTAAAAATTTTAACCCAATGGATTCAATAAAATATGTCCAATTCAGAACGTTTTCGGACCTATCAGTCCATCATCCATAAGTTTCTTGATAGAGTTTCATCATTTTCCCGGAGGTTATATCTTTTAACATCGGCGTTTATCCTGATCAATATTACTTCAACGTAATATAGATTAAATTATAATTGATAATTAATAACAACCTGCTAGTTTTCACAATCATAAACTTGACAGGATGACAGGTTCCACAATTAAAACTTTTCTTTTCCAGTGTTGTCATACATCAAAGTTTGTCCGACTAGACACCGTTAAGCTATTAACGAATTTTCAGCTTGCTATGAATCAATTTTTTTTGGTACCCGGGATCCAGGCCTATAAGCTAGAAAGTAAACAATAGTCAAATATAAGAATGTTTTAAATGTTCCCAATCCAGAGATCCAGAAGGAAAAGTTGCTTGAGTGCGAAGCCATTCGAAACAAATGATAACCTGTTTTTTGGAAAAACTAATCACGTGGCAACAATATTTTTAGTGAAGCGCCAATTTTAAATTGTACACACCATTTGTTTGTGCTAGATAACATAATCCTAGAATTGTCATAGATTTGGTTTAATAACAGTCTACTGAGCAATCAAATAATCACATTTATGAAGTGACAACTGTGCAGCCCTGATTTGGCACCAATTGACTTCCTTTTCTTTCCGAATATCAACATTTTTTTGAAAAACAGTTTATGTCGACAGAAGCATTTTAGTAGCATTTAGCACTTTATTTTTAAAAACCATATTTCAGAGGTGTGTATATGCACATATGGAGAAAATAGTTATTTATGAAACAGTTCGTGAAGTATGCTTTTTGCGAGCGCACGCGATTTTTAGAGCACAAGCGACAACGGAGCGAGTGCTATACATCGCGTTAGTTCGCAAAAAGTACTTCACGCAGAGTTTCATACAATATTTTATCTACGATAAACAAATAAAAAACTGTAACTCTTCGTCACTGGAATTCATTTCTATTCTACAATTTTTAGAACTTTGACATTTTAAAAATCCTAACTTCCTTCAAACCACAAAACTGTCAAAAATTTTGTTGTAAGTCATGTTGCTCATATTGTCATCCCCATGACAACGCGAATGTTAAGGATATTTGATTATATGAAAGTGTGACAAAAAACCGATTGAAAGTGTGCGAAAAAGTAAATCCCATTTAAAATACATTTTACTTCACGCACACTTTAAACCCTTCACGCACTGCTATCTATAATGACAGTTTTCACAAACTAAAAACTTATACATAATATGACATAGAGTAGATAATAGTTATTTATGAAACAGTTCGTGAAGTATGCTTTTTGCTAACGCACGCATGAAAAGTCATACTTTTCCAAGCGGAGTTCGGCAAGCAGTCGAGTGCGGAAAAGAGACTTTTCGCAAGAGTTAGGAACAATATTTTTTCTATGAGCGTTTAAAAAATGACCAAATCTTAATCAATTAATAAGAATTAAAAAATAACGCTAATAAGTTATAATAATCCCGAATTAAAGTCAATGCGGTGCCTAAATACCTGTTATGCAGTAATGAATGGTGTATATCAATACAGGTTTTAATATTTTCATAATAATATTTTCATTTTAAGTCATAGCAACGATCTCAAACAAAGCAATTATTGTCAAAAAGCACGTCACACACTTTAAAATTTCCACGCATTTTTACTTACACATTTTAAAATAATTCAGTGATTTGGATGGCATCAAGTGACGAAGAACTATATTTACTTGGGAACACCGCATGTTGTTGCCTCTCCTCTTTTTTTGTTTAATTTTTGATATAATTTTAATACTGAGCTATCGACAAAATAGCGTAGAGAACTTTGTGCTGGCTAGATTTTCGTAGACTAGTTGGAAGTTCAGTTTCTTGTTAATATGATATATCTATGATCTAAAATTATATTAAGAGGGCGGTCAATAATCTTGATATGTTATAAAATATGTATTGTTATATTCCTAATTGATATAAGAAATAAAAGTTTATAATTATAAATTAAAGTCAAATTAAAATAAAGGTTTTCATTTTTCTCGACCACGGGCATGTAAATTTGGAACACCCTGTATAAAACAAATTATGTCTAGGTAGCTTTTAAGAGAGTGATTCGGAGAAGTGTTTACGAACCGCGGGAACAATACGACTCAAATAAACAATTAGAGTGATGTGTACAAAGAAAGTGTTCGCGGAAGGATTGGTCATTAACCACCGCTAACTAATACTTTAGTGAATAAGATAACAGGTCATTAAATTTGTAAATGTTGTATTAATGTAGAAAGTAAAATTGAAATGGGGAATATTATTTTTCTTGAAATCCATTAAGATATTTAGAAAAAGGAAAGTTGTGTTGATGAATACGGATAATTGAAGGTTGCTTGGGATTGGTTGATTTTTGAATGCTGGAAAGGGTAATTTTGAAGTAGGAGAATGGATGAGAGATGTGTGGCAGAAGGTTTTTGGCGATCGAAAGGCGAAGGCCGGTTTTCGAGAAGAGTGTACAAAAAAAAAGTGAAACGCCGGTATAGTTAGTTTGTTTTTTTAAAAATTAAAAAAGTAAGATATAGTGGAACGAGTGTTAGGCCGAGTCGAGATAGTATATAACTCCTTGAGTCTAGAGTATCCCGGTTTTGTTGAAGTGTTTGAAAAAGGTAGAACACGGAATCAGGAGACGGCAGGAACGAGGGCTGTACGAGGCGTAGTTTTCAGAAAGGAGCAGAGGCTTTGCTGGGAAGCTGGTACGAGTCGTTTGATCGCAACCCAAGATAGGAGGAAACGTGTTTTGTGTGAAGACATTGTCAAATCATCAGTAAAGGTCAGTTTATTTTGTTATGACATGAATGTATGGTTTATGTAGTAAATACCACATTGAAAATTGAAGCACACAATCATTAAAAATTTTTCATCAAATCTAAATCAATTTATCACTTATAAATCATAATAGTTCATTTTAAATAAAATAACTTTGGAGACAAAAAGAAATAAGATTCCCATGTTTGTAAGTTTGTATTAAATAAAGATAGAAAGATAAGATATAAGAAATATTAAGCATTGAGTGCCATTTAGATAAAATAAACAATTTTATAATTTCTAATTGAAATTCGTATGTGTGTATTATTTTACTCTCTCTTATCTATCCCGATTAGGAATCCACTGAGAAATATTTTGAAGCCACGGAAGTAAGTAATTGATATTATAATTTAGCCCTGAGATTGACACTATATTGGTATTTGATTTGTTTGATTAATGAGATAATTATTAATTAATTAATTAAAATAAATTACATCTGAGAATAGCATCAGATTTCAAAATTAAGATCACAACAGTATGTAAATTCAGTGCGGAAAAGTAAAACTTTCCCAACTAAAACGCGTGCGGAAAAGTAGACTTTTTTGCACGCTCGTAGAAAAGGATTTTACAACTGGTTTGAATATGTACAAGAGTGTCATCGTATAAGATAATATTTTGTAAAAACACATTTAAGAAACAACGAAGTTGTTTTCGATGAAAAATTAATAATAATTATTTATTATTCAGCAGAGAATAATAGAGTGCTCCTCCTATTAGAAAAAAGCTATTGATTTTAACATTTTTCCACAATCTAGCACGCCATTGATCGAACAAACTGCACTGATTAAAAAGTGATAAGTAATTAATTGCAAACAAAACAAACGACGAACTGTGACGCTCATGCCTAGTTTTTATTTAGCTCAAATAGTTTTCATGCAGACAAACGTCTGCTCGCAAGAAATATCAATAACTTTAAATTTCCATTTTTGTTCTAAGCATTACAACAATCAAGACAGTCTTCCAGTTTCATCCGCGGAAAAACGTCGGAAAATTCGCGATAAAAGCTTTTTTTTATTTTTGTTGGTGTGTCTGCACCGGGACGATTTGGTCTTGTGTGGGTGTGTATATATCGGAAAACTACATCGTTTTTCTGTTATATCGCCGAAGTTTATTTCGTGGAACTCAATAGATGAGTAAAGATAGTGGGGAAAACGGTAAGACGGATATAATACGGGGCAGAACTTTTAAGAGAACGCAATTGGTAAAGCCAAAATTGCTAATTTTATTTAAGGATTATTTTACTACATTTTTATCTCATAAAAGATTACACTACAAACTAACTGGTTGGTTGTTTAAGAAAATCTTCGGTGTTAAATACATTTGAGATCTGATCACGATTGAACAATTACACTGGGCAATAAATAAAAATATAATGTTTGGTCCCAAAAAGTTTTGTTGACTGGTTTTTAGAGCACCTTTTACACTGAATCCGGAGATGATAGTAGTATTTTTTATCACGGTTCTCAGTTTTCTTGTAACCGTAAAATACAAATAACAATTTTTTACCTCTTAAAGCTATACAGATATGAATTTACTACATTAACAGGTGGTTTTCTTGAGTATTTTACTTCTGGTACAGCCCATTTAAGTGTCCAGCAGTAGTCATATAGCATTCTTAGACTCTATTTCCCTTGACATCCATTCCATACTTGGAATATTTTAAAAGAAACGTTCTCCACTTTCAGCACTACCATTTGCAAGCTTTTGTGTGAAACAATAATTTAAGTGGGAATTAACGAAATGCATTAAAAGATACATGTTGCAGCCCAAGTAGGCTTTCAGTAGTTAGTTGAAAGTTTTTAAAATTTTTGAAATGGGTCAATGCTGTTTTTTTAGGTTTATTAAGTCTGTTTTCAAAATTGTTATCTTTTTGAAATCTCGTATTTGTGGGCCCACAAAAATCACCTCTTTGATTGTCGCATCACTTACTCTCTAGAAAATTTTTCTTTTGAGTTTCTTGTAAGTACTAACATTGTCCATTCTTTGATATGTACAGCTTTGACAAAGTTTGTAACACTCTTCCATCGAAGAAGCAAAATTTCTTCTTTGCGATTCAAAAGTTAACTCACCACACACATAATAAAAGGTGCCAGGAAGGTTTGTAAATCTACAAGGCCTAAACTACGCACACAACACAATTTAAAATCCCTATTATTTGAATGAAGCTTCCTTCTTGGGAGACCAGACCATCTTGAGTCAACAAGAGCTCTCTACACATCACTTTTCATTTCAGTATGAACTAGCACAAGTGTTCCTGATGAGAGGTGAACAACTCGAAAAACGAGTAGAACAATGGTGGAATTCGAATTGAAAGGAAATGCAATCATCTACTTTCATGTTAACGTCTTTTTTCTACTTAAAAGGGTGCTAAAGATCATTAGTTCTTATTTAGTTCAAAAATAGTTTTTATGCAGACAAACGTCTGCTCGCAACAAATATCAATAGCTTTAAATTTCCATTTTTGTTCTAAGCATTACAACAATCAAGACAGTCTTCCAGTTTTATCCGCGCAAAAACGTTGCAAAATTCGCGATAAAAGTTTTTTTATTTTTGTTCGCGCAATGATTTTTGTTCGTGTGTCTACACCGGGAAGATTTGGACGATTTTCTTGTGTGGGTGTGTATATATCGGAAAATTAGATCGTTTTTCTGCTAAATTGCCGAAGTTTATTTCGTGGAATTCAATCGATGATTAAAGAAAACGCCGAGGGCTTTTGGTCGGATATTATACCGGAGAGAACTTTCTAAGACGACGTAATTGGCGAAGTCAAAATTGCGGATTTTATTTAAGGATTATTTTACTACTATTATACTCCATTAAAATGTTACATTTTTTAAGCCGTACCTTGCATTTGTTAGAGGAGTCAATTTTATTTCTTTAATATATAGGGGGGATCAGCAGAAGCTTAAGTTCAAGTTTTTGGGGTCGCCACCCTTGTCCCCCGGCCGCCATCTTGGAAATGGTGTGCAAAGGGGTTTCGCGCTATAGCTCGTAAACTACCAACCCTACGGAAAATCTAATGAAACATAAAATGTAACAAATTAAATTTTCTACAATTTTATTTCTATTACTTTTTATCGTCAAGTGACCAACAAAAAATATATAAACAAAAATATGTAAAAAATTTTTAACAAGATTCCATTTGAAGGTCACTTTTTTTCAGTTCATTTTAAAATAAAATAACATTATAGCAATTTTGTAGAGGGTTTTTCAGCGAACAATTTGTTTAATTTTATTTATTTATATAGGTGTTACAGCGCTACAAACTTTACCAGATTCTCGAATGCTCATAGGGATATAATAAAAACAAAAGTTAGGCTTACTTTTCTATCTATATATATTTTTTATTCATACAATTTATTATGATTTTAACATTCCTATGCTATTATTAATCTCTTTTTGACCTTTCTCCCCACTATAAAACTTATAACCTGAAGCATATATAGAAACGGCCCAAGAAGTTGTTTGAGGACAAATTCGCCGGTTCAGAAGAAGAATGACGCAACCGCATATTGCAAAATCTTAAGAAGAGCAAAAACGAATTTTTGTTATCAAAATCATAAAGTATGATCAGAATTAGCCATTCACCACACTGTGGTCAGAATCTCGAAATATAAGCGTTTTTGGGGTGTGCCGCTTTTTTATGAAGTAACATAACTTTTTTCCTGTTGTATATTTTGACTTAAAATTTTCCAAAAAACTTCTTCATAAATTATATTTTATTGCTGTGTTGATTAAAATTATAAACTAAAGAGTTTCTCACTCAACTTTTTTAAGTAAACATGAAACTAACGAAATATGATGACAAAATGTTTAAAAACTAACAACTCCTTTTTTAATGTGTTTAAATATTTAGGACAAATCCCATTGTTATCTACATACTTCAGAGATTAAATAGTAAAATTTTCAAAAGGAAATATTTACAGCGACCAAAGATACAGCGAGGTAAATTTGAAAAATCATCAAAATTGATTTTCGGCATTTTTGTAATAAAATTTGATTTTTGAACATGTTCCACCAAATCTAGATAAAAATAAACTTCATATTCGGATTCAGCGACCTCGAAAACATAAAAATAGACCAAAATTGGTCATTCACCTTAAATTTGCTTTTCGTGGTCGGCATAAAGATTGCTGCCGCTCGACTAATATACAGGTGAGTCATAACGATAGGGACATAGACTAAGGACAGGTTATTTGGACAAAAATATGGCTATTGGGCCAAATATGCCTTAATAAAATGTTGCTGAGAAAAAAGATACAGGGTGTTAAAGTTAATTTTTGTTTTTCGTTTTTTGCTAATAGTTTCCCTGTATATTTACAAACTGCTATCAAAATTGACACAGAGGCATAATCTTAGACAAGAAATAGTATTTTATGTACAATTTTACGTTTTGTCATAGAGGGCGCCATGTGTGTCATTCCTGATGATCAAATTGAGTCTAAACTTTTTCTGATGAAACTTTTTAGTAATTTTTATTAGAAAATATGACGTAAACATCATTTTTACGTAAAATTGGTACTCTTGTTTAAACATGATAATTTTAACCGTTTTCGATAAAAACGCAATTGAAGATATCAGGAACTCAGAAGGGGATATCAAATACCAAACTAATAAACAAAGTTGCAACTGAAATGATTGTGACGAGGCATTTCAATCAAAAAAGTAATGATTACTTTTAAAAAATGCAACACTACACTACACTGTCACATCAAAAATAATTTACTCTGAACAAATGATATTTACCAACAACAATTATCTGACAGTCCAAAGCATACTTTTCATAAATGAAATAATATTTGAAATCCTTTTTTAAGACTCTAAGTAGTTCGACTGCGTTTTATCGAAAACGGTTGAAATTATCATGTTGAAACAAAAGTACCAATTTTACGTAAAAATGATGTTTACGTCATATTTTCTAATAAAAATTACTAAAAAGTTTCATCAGAAAAAGTTTAGACTCAATTTGATCATCAGGAATGACACACATGGCGCCCTCTATGACAAAACGTAAAATTGTAGATAAAATACTATTTCTTGTCTAAGATTTTGCCTCTGTGCCAATTTTGATAGCAATTTATAAATATACAGGGAAACTATTAGCAAGAAACGAAAAACAAAAATTAATTTTAACACCTTGTATCTTTTTTCTCAGCAACATTTTATTAAAGCATATTTGGCCCAATAGCCTTATTTTGGTCCAAATAACCTGTCCTTAGTCTATGTCCCTATAGTTATGACTCACCCTGTATAGACAGAAAAGTATTTTTTTTATTGTATTCCTATGAGAATTCGAGAATCTGGTCAAGATTGGAGCGCTGTAAAACCTAGATAATAAATAAAATTAAACAACTTTATAGCGAAAATTTTTCATTGAAAAATCCTCTACAAAATCGCTATGATTTTAATTTATTGTGAAATGAACGGAAAAAAAGTTATAACCTCCAAAAGGAAACTTCTTACAAAATTTTCTCTTATTTTTATTTATAACTTTTTTGTTGGTCACTTTAAGATAAAAAGTAATAGATGTAAAATTTTAGAAAATTTAATTTGCTACATTTTATGTGTAATTATATTTTCTGTAGGATTACTAGTTTCGAAGATACAACGAGAAAACCCTTTGCCCCCCTTCTTCCAATATGGCGGCCGGGGGACAAGGGTGGCGACCCCATAAACTTGAACTTAAGCTTCTACTGAATACCCCTATACATTAAAAAAAATAAAATTGACTCCTCTAAGAAATGCAACCTAAATGTAATATTTTAATTTTTTTTTTATTGTTTATTAGGCAATCTGTTATAACATACATATAACAATAGGCACATTTTATCTGAGAAATAATGACATGAAGAGATTGTGACCAGCGCCACACATCTCTATAGAGATAATATTAAATTACTGTATTACATATATTAACTTAGCTACTGTAAATTGACTCCTCTAAGAAATGCAACCTAAATGTAATATTTTAATGGACTATTATCTGTTTTTAAAAAGATTTTTTTATCATAAAGAATTGCAAACTAATTGGTGGTTTTTTAAGAATGTGTTTGGTGTTTTACCACTGAGATCTAGTCACCATTGATCAAATACACTGGGCAACAGAAAACATAATGTTTTGTCCCAAATATTTCTATAGACTTGGACTTACATTTACACTAAATCCAAAAATGATAATAGTGTTTTTCTATCACATATGGTTTTCTTGTGACTGTCAAATTAATATAAATACCATTTTTTTACCCATATACAGCTATACAGATATGGGTTTACTACATTAAAAGGTTGATGTGAGAGATTTGCTTCAGTATTTTGCTTCTGGCACATCTCTTACTTAGACAATCTTACTTAGATAATAGAAAACAACTGGTTAGAGCAAATGATACTGACTCTAGTCTCAAAAACATTGTATGTGGAGTACCACAAGGTTCAGTATTGGGTCCTCTACTTTTCCTTATCTTTATAAATGACATCACTAATTTAAAAATCGATGGAAAATTTTTTCTTTTTGCTGATGATACCAGTATCACTTGAAGCAACTCAACTATTGCAACTCTTCATGCAACTATATCTTCTGATCTTCTTACGATAAAAACCTGGTCTGACTCTAATTTACTCTCCTTTAACGTGGATAAAACGGTAGCATTATCATATAAAGGTGCTCTTCAACCCCTGCTTGTGAATAACAGCCAGATATCTACCGTTGATTTTGTAAAATTTCTTGGTATTCTTTTAGACAGCAACCTCAAATGGTCCCTTCATATCGATTTGTTAAGTTAGAAACTCGCCTCAGCCTGCTATGCCATAAGATCTGTTTCGAAGAAACTTAATTTAGCATCTTCTAAAATAACATATTTTTCTTTGTTCGAGTCTCATCTTCGATATGGTCTTCCTTTTTGGGGGTCTAGTACAGCTGCCCAATTTGATGTTATTTTCAAATTACACAAAAGAGCAGTAAGATGTCTGTTTGGCCTCAGAAGAAAACCCCATTGCAGAAGTTACTTTAAAGTTCACGAAATGTTAATTCTTCCATCTTTGTATATTTTAGAAACTGTTTGCTTAATTCGTAAACACCTGCATGTCTTTCCAGCAAGGCCTCATCATGACTACTCCACCAGAAATTCAACTTTTGATGTCTATTTACCGATCCCGTCTTCTGAGTTAGTAAAGAAATCTATACTATATTCCACAAAAAAAGTATTAACTTGTTTATAGTTTTTTTTATTGACGATTTATCTAATTTCAGAAAATTGTGTTTGTTATTGTTATACATATATTTTTTTTGACTGTATGTTAAGCTTTGTCCATAAAATTGTATAATTTTCAGTGACAATAAAGCATATTTCTATTCTCTCTTAGGTGCCCAGTAGTAGTTAGTTAGTATTCTCGGACATACCTTTCCTTGATATCGTGCTTCCATATACAAAATATCTTGATGAAAACGTTCTCCATATTCATCACTAACATCTTAAAGATTTTGTAGGAAAAAATCCAAGTAGGAATCAAGGAAATGAGTTGTTTACAGCTAGTGCCTTTTTCCTTCCGTCAGCCAGGACTTCCAATTTTTACGATCTTCCCAGTCTCCGTCTTCCAATTCTTCCTTTGACATGGCTTCGTCGACTTCATGTTTCCATGATTCCTTGGTCGTCCTCTCTTCCTTGTTCCTCTTGGACTCCATTCTGCAACATTGTTTATCCATGTACTTTCTGTTCTGTATACGCACCCGACCATTTAGTCTTCTCTCATCTGCAGGACATCTTTTTCCACTTTCGTTCTTCTGCTTATCTCTTCATTTTATATTCTGTCTCCTTTGGTCAGAACACAGCATCGTCTCCAGTACTTCATTTCGGTCGTCAGAATGCTCCTTTGGTTTTTTTGTTTATGATCCAAATTTTTGCTGCAATACTTAGTACTATTGTTTGGTATATAATTTTTTTGTTATGTCTTTGATGTTTTTATTCCAGAGCACACTATGGAGTTGTCTTAATATTGTGCTGAAGCTATTTCCTTGTGGAATTTTATGCAATTTTATTTGGGAAATAGGCCACATTTAAATTTAAAATTAAATTTACTTGACGTTTCGACTTCCACTTAGGAAATCGTTATCAAAATATAAAATATTAATATTATTTAAATTTGTCTTATACAGGGTGGTTCACCTTATCCGCCTCGGTCTCTGTACGGAAAACCACTTGATATTTTAAAAAAATTTCTTCACAGAAATATACAGGGCCTTTAATACTACAACCTAAAAATAATGTGAATTATACAGGGTGCTCCAAAAAAGAGTGGTATATCAAAGTTATATTTTTTCTTATGGAATGCACTATATCTGATGACATTACTGAATTGACCTTAAAAAATAAGCTATACTGTTATAAGGGTTCCCTATACCTAAATACAGGGTGTTTTGATTTATTTCGATTTTTATGAAAATGTAAGGTTTTAGAAAAAAATAAATATCTACGAATCTAAGAATCAGTAACAAATTCCTTCTTGGATCTTAATAATAGACTATTTAGCATACTTAAACAGATGCTTGCTGCAACAAAATTTCTTACAGGGTGGTCAAAATATGAGATTGTTCTATTAACAAATTCAGGCTGTAATAACTTACTTATTTTAAATAGAATACCCTATATCTTACTAGTCTATCGCGTAGAAAATTTACTTAGCTTTCAATTTATATTAGGGTTTCCTATACCTATCTTTTACAGGGTGGTCAAAATATTAGATTGTTCTATTAACAAATTCAAGCTGTAATAACTTACTTATTTTAAATGGAACACCCTGTATCTTACTAATCTATCGCGTATGAAATTTAGTTTGCTTTCAATTCTTATTAGGGCCTATCTATGCCTATCTCCCTTCATTTTTGAAATGTTTAAAGATTTTCTAATTTGTAAGCTTTAAAAATTAGAATTAAGTACCTATGTCGTGGTTATGTACAACACATCACCAACACCGGCAATATACTTAAATATCTTAGTCAAGATACTTTCGTTAATAAAATTCATATTTTTATCATTTAATCACACAGAGTGTTCTTATTTTAAATGACATACTCGATATTCTATTCTTTATAATGGAAGATATTTAAAATCTCTTCAATTCCATGTAAACATTCTCAATACACATTTTATTCTGTAAATGTTCGTGAGGTAAAACATAGGCTCGTTTTCGTCATAGTAGCCATTGCATTTAATTGTCTGTAATTGCTATTCAAAGATTCAAACAAAAAGTGGTGTTCTTAAATTTATTTATTAACCATTGGTTTAAGATATGGAAAATACTTATACGGAATGAAATATAGCTTAAGTATCTTCCAGAATACCGCATGTAATATAGGGTATGCAGTTTAATATAAACATATTATTCAATGTCACATGTAGGCCAAAATCAACTAAAATAATACAACACTCTGTGTGATTACATGATAACAATGAAAATTTTATTATTGACAGTATCATGTCTAAGTATATTGCCGGTGTTGGTGATGTGTTGTACATAATGTGTAACCACGACATATTTACTTAATTCTAATTTTTAAAGCTTGCAAATTAGGAAATCTTTAAATATTTAACAAATGAAGGGAGATAGGTATAGAAAACTCTAATAAGAATTGAAAGCTAAATAAATTGTCTACGCGATAGGCTAGTAAGGTACAAGGTGTTCTATTTAAAATAAGTAAGTTATTGCAGCTTGAATTTGTTAAAAGAACAATCTAATATTTTGACCACCCTGTAAAAAGATAGGTGTAGGGAACCCTAATACAAATTGAAAGATAAGTATATTTTCTACGCGATAGACTGGTAAGATACAGGGTGTTCCATTTAAATTAAGTAAGTTATTACAGCTTGAATTTGTTAATAGAACAATCTCATATTTTGACCACCCTGTAAGAAATTTTGTTGCAGTAAGCATCTGTTTAAGTATGCTAAATAGTCTATTATTAAGATCCAAGAAGGAATTTGTTACTGATTCTTAGATTTGTAGATATTTATTTTTTTCTAAAACCTTACATTTTCATAAAAATCGAAATAAATCAAAACACCCTGTATTTAGGTATAGGGAACCCTTATAACAGTATAGCTTATTTTTTAAGGTCAATTCAGTAATGTCATCAGATATAGTGCATTCCATAAGAAAAAATATACCTTTGATATACCACTCTTTTTTGGAGCACCCTGTATAATTCACATTATTTTTAGGTTGTAGTATTAAAGGCCCTGTATATTTCTGTGAAGAAATTTTTTTAAAATATCAAGTGGTTTTCCGTACAGGGACCGAGGCGAATAAGATGAACCACCCTGTATTAATAAAGTTGTCTTATACAAGATCTTGTTTGTTCTAAACTATTTTTTATCTCTTGTTCTGTTGTTCAGTTTTTCGACATTATAAAACCAAGATATTTAAACCAAGATCTTCGTTCCTTTCATTTCTACGTGGTATATTTCCAAATTGTTGACGTCTTCTGATGATATTCTTAAGTATTCCGTTTTCTTCATATTTACTTCCAGGCCCACCTTTATATTTTCAACTTTTAGTTTTCTTACCATATAACCGATCTTCCTCATCTTGAGCCGTCACCACCTTAAGCGTCCCTTATTGGTATTTCGATAAGGGACGATAAAAATATTGATAAACATATTATCAGAAGAAAGTCACAGGCAGGGCTTGGACATTAACTTTTCCCAAACCAAAGTTATGGTATTCTACAAAAACCTCCATGAACAAATTAAACCCAACATACAAATAAAAATGGTATCGCCCTTAAGCCATATACCTGGGCAGAGAACTAAATAGTCAACTAAGCCACTCAAAAGAAATTAGAAGACGCATTGAAATAGCAAGGTCTGATTTCATGAACATGAGTAAAATGCACTGCAACCCCAAGTTATCACTCACAATATAATTGAGAACACTAAAGTATTATAGTCGGAGAGATAGAAGCGGATTTTGTGCGTGATAAGTAATATGGAAAAACTATATGGGGATATGTTGAACTAGTTGTGTACATTACTTTCCCCAACGGCCGGAAACCAGAGTGGGGGCCGAGGGTAGATAAAAGGGGTCAAAGTCGGGGTTTTTATTATTTTTTTTTGTGACGCTCTTGATAGAGATAGTGCACCAAAATTTGGGAATAAGTAGGTCATGACGTAACTAATTAAAATCTCCAGGGGCGACAAAGGGGTGGGGGAAGGGGTGAATATAAAAATTATAATTGGGTTTTTTGTGACGAAAAAAAAATACAAACTGCGACTTCGACCTCTTAAAACTATGCTCATCCCCAACTCTGGTTTCCGCCCCTGGAGATTTTGCTTAGTTGCGTCATGATCTACTTACTCAAAAATTTTGGTTCACTATCTCGAATGTGAACATCACAAAAAATCCCTTATAATTTTTATATTCACCCCTGTCCCCACCCCTTTGTCGGCCACGTAACGTTCCGCCCCTAGAGATTTTACTTAGTTACACCATGACCTACTTATTACCAAATTTTGGTGCACTATCTCTATCAAGAGCGTCACAAAAAAAAAATAATAAAAACCCCGACTTTGACCCCTTATATCTACCCTCGGCCCCCACTCTGGTTTCCGGCTGTTGGGGAAAGTAATGTACACAACTAGTTCAACATATCCCCATATAGTTTTTCCATATTACTTATCACGCACAAAATCCGCTGCCAGCTCTTAGACTATTATCTGTGGTCTCTATTACTACTGTATGGCTGTAAGATATCGACATTAAAACAGTATAACGTCAACAAATTGAATTCATTCGAAATGTGGATGTACCGCCGAATGTTAAGAATAAGCTGGACCAGAAGAACTACGAATGAAGAAGTACTGAAAAGCATGAACACACGTCCTCATCTGGCCAATACTATCAAAATTAGAAAGACGTCATATCTAGGACACATTATGCGCCATAGGAAAGTTCAGCAGCTTAAGGTAATATTAGAATGCGAGATCGAAAGTAAAAGAGGCATAGGAAAAAGAAATAAATATTGGCTACGAAACATCAGATATTGGACCCACACAAGAGGAAATGACTTAATTCATCAAGCCCAGAACAGAGAGAAATTTACAATATTGATAGCCAACCTCAATAGAGAAAGCACTTAGAAGGATGATCGGTATTCCCATACCCCCACATTTTGACTTTAAAATTATTAGTGCGTGTGTGTAAAAATATTTTAGATAGAGATGGTGACGTTAGGCATCCCTGTTGTAGTCCTTTTGTTGTTTTGAAGTTGGCAAGTATCTTGTTTCCGATTTTATAAAAATTTAATTTTTCCTGTATATTTCCTTGATTGCTTATGCTTGGCGATAATGTAAAAATTTTTCGGGGGGCAGACGCGAAGATGTTGTACATTACATTTTGTATACTTTGGATAACCGTATATAGTGGTAGGGGAGCCCAAGCGGGGATTTTTGCAGTTACTCGAGCGCGTCAGATTATCATATGGGGAGAAACCTGGTACCATGCAGATGTACCTCTACCATATATTGGCTCTTAACACAGGGGAGTTCGTTAAGGGGGGCCCGAAAATAAAAATCTAGCCTTAAAAAAACTCGAAATTGTCAGATTAAGATAAGGTAAGTTAAACACATACAAAAGAAAGTATATTTCAAAAATCTGACGATTTGAGCCGGGCGTAAGGAAATGGGCGAGTCCCAAAATTTCACAAGAATAAAGCGAATATTTCGCGAAATGAATGACAGATCGAAAAACTAAAAAATATGTGCTCAATATTTTTTAAAAATCTATCAAATGATACCAAACACGACTTCACACGGAGAGGGGTGGGGGGTAAATTTAATATTTTAAATACGAATCCCGCGATATTTCGCGAAATGAACATAGATCGAAAAACTGTAAAATACACTTATTTAATATTTTTTAAAAATCTATCGAATGGCACCAAACACGACCCCCCACGGAGGTGGGGTGGGGGTTACTTTAAAATCTTAAATAGGAGTCCTCATTTTTTATTGCAGATTTGGATTCCTTACGAAAAAATAAGTAACTTTTATTCGAAACATTTTTTCGAGTTATGCATAGATGGCGTTATAATCGAAAAAAACCATTGTTGGAAATGGAAAATTAAATTAAAAAATGGCAAGCGCCCACTAAAATGGAAAATATTACTTAACTTTTTTTGGTTTTAGGACCTACTCTTCACAACCCAATAGGTCTCCAAAGCGCTCGAGTGACTGCACATTTAGCATACTTTGCTCCCCTACCATAGTTTACAGACCCAAATAGCTGCCCATGGGCCCATATGCTAATGTTAGGTTAGCAGAAGTTGAACCTCGCAAAATGGACACAAGTCCGGTTTTATTTTTTTCTGGTATATCAAGGGGTGCTTATTATGAGACTAACTCTTTTTAAAAAAAGTTCGCCCCGGAACCCCCCTTTTCATCCCTTTATAGGGGGTAATTTGTGGATTTTGCGAAACGTAGCCCTTCCTTTACGTTTTGCAAAAAATATACCTAATAGTAAAATGAAGAGGACAATATTTCCTACTATTTATTTCCCGACAGCGTGTCTATCACCCACCGTAAAGCGAGGGTGGCGCCCCAAAGTTGACAAATTTTTGAAAAAGATGTTTTAAAAAAATATTTTTCCCTAATTGTAATGAAAATTAAGAAGAAACCATAGGGAAATTAATCACAAATAAGTGGCTGATTTTTTGGTATAGGTTTCATATAAGGGGAATGGCCCATTTTTTAATTACGGGGTGTTACATTTTAGAAAACCCGTTTTTATACCATCTGAACCGCCTATGCTGGAGTAAAAAACTTTCAGCGATTATCTATGTACTGGTGTTATTTACAAATTTCTATAATGCACCCCCATTTTTTTTGGAACCACCCCAAAAAAAGGAGAATTAATAAGGAAAGTGATTTTCTTGGAATCCTTCGCACACCATACCATTTATTAAAATGCTTCATATATCATTTTATGCACGTTCTTATTACCCATGCATGGACAACAAAAGCGATTTCTTTATGCAACCCCTGTAGCCAAAAAATAAATAAATAAAAGGGGGGTTGAAACAAATTTTTTTTTGCTTTTTGAACCGTATGGACATATGCACCATCAATAGGGTTTTTCATAAATATATATGATTACTGCAACATCCCTGCGGAAACTGCCCTATCCTTGAAAATATACTGCAGAAACTACCCCTATCAGATTTTCTCATTAGCTATACATTTTTTTAAAACAAAACTTATACATAATTAAAGACCAGTATTTTCTCTACCAATAAGGTCCTACTAATTTTTTTCGTATAAGCAACCGCTACGGCACAGTGGCGCCGCAAACATCAGAAATGCTTTGGCGGGCTCCAGTTTTTGTTTTTTTTTCGTCACCTATTCATTTTATGGATAACGTACTTAAGGAAAATAAAATAACACACTGTATGCTACACATTATGACGTATGCATATTTTATTTTCTTTGTACCCTAAAGCCACAGGATGGCCTAAAATCAATTTTTGATTATTTTCTTTATTCATTTTCCTTTTTTTGGGGGGCGTGTTTCCGGGGAAAATATGGGGGTGCATTATACAAATTTGTAAATAACACTAGTACATGGATAATCGCTGAAAGTTTTTTTACTCTAGCATAGGCGGCTCAGATGGTATAAAAAGTGGTTTTTTAAAATGTAAATGTAATTAAAAAATAGGCAACTAACCTTAAATGAAAACTATACCAAAAAATCAGCCACTTATTTATTTGTTATATTAGTATTAGTTTTAGGATAAGATACGAAAAAATGACTAATAAAATAAAAAATAGTAAAATTGGCGAATGGATTTAGTGTCCGCAGTCATATAAACCCAAACAAACAACAAATAATTAATCTTCCCAGGGTTTTTTCTTCATTTTCATTACAGTTACGGAAAAGTATATTTTTTTAAAGAAATCTATTTTTAAAACTTGTCAACTTTGGGGCGCCACCTCCGCTAAACGGTGGCAGATAGGAAATATAGTCCTTTTCATTTTACTATTAAGTAAATGTTTTGCAAAACGTACAGGAAGGGCTACGTTTCGCAAAAACCACAATTTACCCCCTTTAATGGGATGAAAAATGGGGTTCCGGGACGAAATTTTTTAAGAAAAAGTTAGTCTCATAATAAACAGCTCTTGATTATTATGTGTATTACTCCTTCCTAAGGTCTAAAAACGCCATGTGTACATCTCTGTCCTTAGCTGTTTTTTCTCCATTGTCTGCTATATTGTATAAATTTATTTCCTTGCTGTGAATCCTGCTTGTTCTTCACCGATTATACCTTATATACCTTTCTCTATTGTGTTTCTGAGGATCCTGCTATTCCCATTGTAGCGATGACACTTATCCCCCTTTAGTTTTCTGATTATTTTCTATTTCCTTTTTTTTATATATTGATGTTAAGACTTCCTGCCATTGTTTATTAATATCCTCTCCATTTATTGCTCTTTCCATGATTCGGCATATCATTCTTCTTAATTTGTCTGTTCCGGATTTAATTAGCTCCGACACAATTCCTTCTAATCTTCCAGCTTTATTGCTCTTCATGGAATTTATTGCTTGTTTCAACTCTATACTTTATTTTATATCATATTTTATTTTATATTTTATAAAGACGAAGTAAATTCTATAAAGCCGCTTAGCAAAACTATCTGTCAAATTTGGACATATAGGTGTTAAAAGTGCAATTATCCACCTACGTGCTTATCAAAGCAGCTCTTTAACGACAGCTGACAGCCCTGTAGATTTGGAAGCACAGTCGTGGCATGTATATGTATGAAGTTCGTGAGTGTGACCTATTGATTAGAACCTTATCCACGACGACCCTATTTATCAGGTGGCGGTGTATCTGAGGGCCTCGATGCAGGAGGTGAAAGGGTGAAAGGAGAGCGACATTTGAGTTCTCTCGCCGAGAAGATCAAGGCAAAACGCAACAAAGAGATCTAATCCTTCCCTTACATGATCCCAATACGTGTAATGCAGGGTGTCCTATGCTAATAAGGATGAAAAGGCATTCGCGAAAAGTTTGATTGATTATCGTTCAGACGTACAGAAATATTTGAATTGCCACTTGAAATGTTTGTATTTTACAAAAAAATAATCAACTTTTTTAAATGGGAAATAAGCCACAATTTTACTAAAAAAATTATTTTATTAACGTTTCGACGTCCAAATCGGATGTCGTTGTCAAAATAGATGTCGAAACGTTAATAAAATCATTTTTAGTAAAATTGTGGGTTATTTTCCATTTAAAATAGTTGATTAGAAAAATCTAACAATAAAACACTGAAAACGTTTGTTTTCTATACTTCCACAAAACGTATTATAACTATGTGACTACAGCTGTTTCAGAGTGCATTTCTCAAGAGATTTAGTTTACATTTTAGTTTAGGTTTGCATTTTAAAGAAGAGGTTGAGGAGTGGGGAGCTGTTTGTCTCGAGTTGGTCATTCAGAATTATATTTGTATTTTTCAATTTATTAATTTCCATAGATTCTAATAAAGATAGCTTAAGGCCTTTATTTTGAATATGAAGAATTTGAAACTGTTTATTAAAAGAATGATTATGATCTAGAAGGTGAAGAGCGTATGTAGAAGTGTCTGTTGTTCTATTGCTGAAAGCCCTTTTGTGTTCTGCTATCCATTTGTCAAAGGTTCTGCCAGTTTGACCGATGTAAGTTTTCGGACAGTCACCACGAGTTAGTTTGTAAACACCACTCTGTAGTTGTTTTCTCTTTCCGCTCTTATTGTTTTTAATATATTTGCTTAAGTTGTAGTTAGTTCTGAAAGCTGGTGTTCCTTTCTTTTTTATGTATCTGGCCATTTTTGTTGTTATCTTGCCTGTATATATGACAGAGCAGAAGGTACTGGGTTCTTTCTATGGTGGTGGATAGACTAATTTCAGAGCTCTCTTATGGTGTTTTTGGTTTAAAGTTTTGTTAATTGTTTTTTCGTTATAGCCATTGTTTACTGCTATTTGCAATGACGTTCAGTTCTATCTCGAAGTTATTTTTTGACATGGGAATTTGTGTCAGTCTTTGTATCATGCTATAGTAGGCTGCTAATTTGTGTTGTGTAAGATGGGATGATGAATTGTGTATAGTTGTGTCAGTATGGGTAGGTTTATGATATATGGAGAACTCATGTTTGTTGCTTAGTCTGGTAATTGTTACATCTAGAAAGTTTATGGATTTATTCTGTCCTGTTTCTATTGTAAACTCAATATTACTATGAAGTGAATTAATGTATGATAGAAATTGGTCAAGTTGCCTGTTAGTTCCTGTAAATCATACTAGTATATCATCTACGTATCTTCACCAATATAAGAACTGTTTAAATACGGGATGCTTAAACAGGATTAGAAAAATGCCACAAGGAAATAGCTTCAGAACATTACAAAAAATATTAAGTTTTAGTACAAGGTGGCTTCAAAAGAAATGTATCTTTGGAGAGGAAAAATCATTATTAATATTTTCTTCACAGATCATGTAAATCTAGGACATAGCATAATTGTTAACTTACTTTGTAACTTACTCTATTTGGTATCTTCTGCCTATAGACCAATTTATCTTTGATAAAATCATTGATTTCACGTAAAAATCTTCACACAAGTCACACGTAGGATCAATAATAAGTTGGTAAAAAGACAGTTTCCAAAAAAAAAACAGAACCTGACCAATAGCAAAAACAATGATCAATAGGAAGCAAGATAATGTTTTTTTCTTAAACCATATTTCCATTGTTTATTAACATTATTCTTCTTCTTTTTCTTATTTTTGAAGTTATACTCCTTTAGGCGCGATTGAGAGTAACATTTCATAATTCTGAGCGCATGCGCACACAGACAGTATGACGTTTAGTTGCTAAATCTTTCAAGTTATGTACAGTCCGTCTAATTTACTTACGGTTGCACGTCATTACCTACGCCAGAGATCTAAGTTGACATAGTTGCCAAAGTATAAAAAAATCCTGAATCCATTTTAAATCAAATAGATCACATAATTATTGTAAACGTGGATTATACAACAAAACAAATTAATATTCAATGTAAATAAATAAAAACTTAAGAAATAGAGAACAAGAATTAAGTTATAATCATTTAAGATTTGCAGTGCAAGCGTTTTTGCACTGTATTGTTTAATTATTAAAAAACGGCTCCGAACTCTTGCGAGAAGCCGATACGTTTCTTTGTATATGTCTACAATAACAACTAAAAAAGTTGTCAGATACTTCGATTATTCCAAGTCGTGATAAAATTAGGTGAAATTTATATTCTTATAGTAGAGGAACTTTTTATAGTAAAGTAAATAATAAAAACAATAAATATAATAGAACAGATACTTATAGTAAAGAATATAAAGAAATATGAAGTGTCATCACCGCAACTGTCAAATAAATGTTACCAATTTATTCTAAAGTATCACCCTCATTCGACTACAGTTACAGTGTGTTCCGAACAAATGTGCTTCATAAAAACGCTTTATAATCCATTTATACAAATTAAATGAAACATATTATTGTGTATTTCTTTAGGTTAACATTAATAGAAATCTTCAAATATTATTTCTACGCGTATATAATAAAATATGTCTAGTGGCTGTAATTCCAGTGTACTCGGCAAAATGATTCTAAATAAAAAAATATGAAAAAAAAGTTTTTAGGAAACGCTTTTCTTTAGTTCCGGGTGACTAAAATTATAAATATTAAAAAATCAACTAAAAAGCAAAAAATAAAAAAAAATTGAAAAAATCCAACACATTCGTCAAAGAAAAGCGTGGGGCGTCTTCATGGAATAAACGGTTTTCGCCCCACGCTTTTCTTTAACGAATGTGTTGGATTTTTTCAATTTTTTTTATTTTTTGCTTTTTAGTTGATTTTTTAATATTTATAATTTTAGTCACCCGGAACTAAAGAAAAGCGTGTCCTAAAAACTTTTTTTTCATATTTTTTTATTTTTTACTTTTTAGTCTTACACTTTTCAAACATTAAAATATATCGTCATGTTTATTAAAATATGTATATAAAACATATGATATACAAACATAAAAAGTAGTCGGAATCGGCAAAAAATTTGAAACTTCATTGTTTATTTGTGAAGCATAACGTAAACAATTAACGTAAAAAGTGAAATTATGTATAGTTCATATCATTAGCTACAATCCGTAAAAATTTCAAATTTCTAGATTGTAAAAAACAAGAGAATTTAAGCATTTTCCAGTAAAATCGTTTTTTTAAACAATTATTAAACATAAACAAATTTTTTTTATTGACTATTCGTGTATTGTTCCCGCGAATGCATATGTCTGCAAATTTTCATTCATTTGCATTGATGAAAAGGCAGGCAAATTGACCTCTAAAGATTTGACGCAAACTATTGAACTAAAGAAAAGCGTTTAAAAAAGAAGAATGTGTGTAACTTATTAAATTTAAATTAAAATACATTT
The DNA here is from genome assembly GCF_917563875.1 of Diabrotica virgifera virgifera. Taxonomy (NCBI): domain Eukaryota; kingdom Metazoa; phylum Arthropoda; class Insecta; order Coleoptera; family Chrysomelidae; genus Diabrotica; species Diabrotica virgifera. Next base: position 16,738,342 of record NC_065448.1, read on the forward strand.
TACTACTGTCATAAACCAGACAAAAATGTTTATATCACAAATAATCATTGCCTTTCGCTTAAATTGAATGTTAAAACTTCCAAGAGGCAGGTGGCTGGCGGGAGCTGGCTTGAATATTTAATTTAATCGAAAAGCAATGTTTATTTCTGTAATACACACTTTTTCTGTTTACGGGCAACTGTAAAATGTATTCTGAGTTAAATAAATTACATACATTCTTCTTTTTGTCAAATAATTTAATTAAAAAATTATTTTTGGACACCCTGTACAAATAATTATATAAATTTTTACATTACTGAATAAAGAATTGAATTTCCTTTCAAATGAGTAATCGCAAGTCCCCTATTCTCATTTAAAAAAATCATCGATTACGTCATTGCGCCCAGATGGATGACGTCACTAGTATGACATATATGCCAAAATATCGTAATTTCAAAATAAAATCGACCTCTTTCGAGAGTTTTCCTTAAAGTCGCCTTTTTACGAAATAACGAATTTATTCCTTTCATTTGCATCGTACTGTATAAACAAACATATGAGTGTTCAAAATTTAAAACTTTATTGTTTATTTATGACGCATAACGTAAAAAATTAACGTAAAAAGTGAAATTATGTATAGGTTATATCATTAGCTACAATCCGTAAAAGTTTCAAGTTTCTACATTGTAAAAAACAAGAGAATTTAGGCATTTTTCCATTAAAATCGTTTTTTTTTTATTTAAACAATTAATAAACATAAACAAAAATTTTTTGTTGTCTATTCGTGTATTGTCACCGCGAATGCATATGTCTGCAAATTTTCATTCATTTGCATGGAAGAAAAGGTAGTCAAATTAACATCCAAAAATTTGACGCAATCTATTGAACTAAATAAAAGCGTTTAAAAATCATCGATTACGTCATCGCGCCCAGAAGGATGACGTCACTAGTATGACATATATGCCAAAATATCGTAATTTAAAAATAAAATCGACCTCTTTCGGGATTTTTCCTTAACCCTGGATTGCTACACTTATTTTCTAAACTCAATCTGCTACATCGAGGTACAGTGGTACTCCAAATAAAATCGACCTAAAATATTTATATATGTATGTTTTAAGAACTTATGACAAAAACAATCTTAAGATAACATGCTCAGAATTTATTTTGTATACAAAAATATTTTATTATATTATTATTCACAAGTTTATTTTCATATTTTCTACACCCACTACTGCAAATTGGTGTAACTTACAAACAAGGTTGGGGTACAAGTGTACCCCAGGTAGCATTCCAGGGTTCAAGTCGCCATTTTACGAAATAACGAATTTATTCCTTTCACTTGCATCGTACTGTATAAACAAATATATGAGTGTTCAAAATTTAAAACTTTATTGTTTATTTATGACGCATAACGTAAACAATTAACGTAAAAAGTGAAATTATGTATAGGTTATATCATTAGCTACCATCCGTAAAAGTTTCAAGTTTCTACATTGTAAAAAACAAGAGAATTTAGGCCTTTTTCCATTAAAATAGTTTTTTTTATTTAAACAATTAATAAACATAAACAAACATTTTTGTTGTCTATTCGTGTATTGTCACCGCGAATGCATATGTCTGCAAATTTTCATTCATTTGCATGGAAGAAAAGGTAGTCAAATTAACATCCAAAAATTTGACGCAATCTATTGAACTAAATAAAAGCGTTTAAAAAGAACACACCTACCGCCAAATATTTCGTGTTAGTATCATGCGACGTCACAGGCTATGACGCGGATGACGTACAACGGTCAGTAAATTAGACGAAGTATATAAATATATCAGTGCAAGAAAAGGCGTGAAAAGAATATGTTAGTGATTTTAGTAAATATATTTATTATAATTTTTGTGTCTTTTGATTTGTCTTCCTCAGGAGTAAGATGAGTATTATTAAAACATTTTATTGTCTATTTATTATACTTCACCTTGTCTGTTTGTTACCGTGAATTGTCATTAGGTACGTCCGAACCGGTACAGACACAGTCCTCGTAGCGTATTTGGTATAGCATTCGGCTAGAGATCGAGAGGTCTTGAGTTCGAATCCGGAGCAATCCTATACTTTTTTTTTATTTTTTTGAAAGCGGTAAGCACAAAATTAGTTTGGTGTTTAAAAAAAATTAAAACAAACTGTTGAAAGTATATTTACTTTTAAGAAATCATATAATAGAAGTATAACTTCTTACGTGCATACAAAGTACACACACATTCTTTTTTTTTATAGACATGACTCTGGTTGTTTTTTCAATGTGCCTCCAGTAAATTGCCATTCCATCGTTTTCGTGGTCTTCCACCTGATGGTCTTCCTATTGAGAAACCTTCTCCCGTACGATGGAACATCGTATCTATAATTTATCTGGTCATTTTCCCTTCCAAGGGGACAGATAATAAAAACTAAACACTAGAGAATATCATTTTGGTTCCAGTATTGTCCAAGAAAATCATGTTTGCAGTTCTATAGATTTTCTTTATGGTATCTAACAAATGTTAAATTTGTATACAGGCTGTTTCATTAATGATTGTCCATACAGTAACTGGAGAAACCTTAGCACAAAATACGAAGATTTAACCTAAAACACTTAAATAAAATGTGGTTCCTTACTGAGTTACAGGGTGTTTTATCTAAAAATTTAAAAATTATTTTTGCTCAGCATTTTAAAACTATTCGACGTATCTTTTTCATACTTGGCAGAAAGTATAGGTACTGTACAAACTACTAAATTACGTTAAACAAACGTTTCTGGCTATTACCAGAGGCGCACGACGGGGGAAAGTGAATGGTTGAACCTTTCGAAATTCTACGCCACTGGCGGAATTGCTATTTTAGTTAAATTTTTGGATTCTCCAATACTTTCTATGAAAATAATATACTCTTCATTCGTAACGATAAAGTCATTAGTTTTCGAGATCTTTGAAGTTAAAAATGAAACGACACGGTTATTTTGATTAATGTATTGTGTCGCTTCATTTTTGATTTCAAATATCTCGAAAACTAATCATTTTATCGTTACGACTGAAGAGTATATTATTTACATAAAAAGTATTGGAAAATCAAAAAATTACACTAAAATAGCAATTTCGTCAGTTGCGTAGAATTTGGGAAGGGTCAACCAGCCACTATCCCCTGTCGTACGCCTCTGGTAGTAGCTAGAAACGTTTATTTATCTTAATTTAGTAGGGTGTACAGTGCCTACACTTTCTGCCAAGTATGATAAGGATACGCCAAATAGTTTTAAAGTACTGGGTACAAATAATTTTTAAATTTTAATCATATGAATCATATCATAAATTAATTAAAATAACTGTGCCGTTTCATATTTAACTTCAAATATCTCGAAAACTAATAACTTTATCGTTACCAATGAAGTGTATATTATTTACGTAGAAAGTATTGGAGAATCTAAAAATGGAACTAAAATAGTAATTCCTCCAGTGGCGTAGAATTTGAGAAGGGTCAACCATTCACTATCCCCTGTCGTACGCCTCTGGTAGTAGCTAGAAACGTTTGTTTATCACCATTTAGTAGCTTGTATAGTATCTCTACTTCCTGCCAAGTATGAAAACGATACGTCAAATAGTTTTAAAATGCTGAGCAAAAATAATTTTTAAATTTTTAGATAAAACACCCTGTAACTCAGTAAGGAACCACATTTTATTTAAGTATTTTAGGTTAAATCTTCGTATTTTGTGCTAAGGTTTCTCCAGTTATTATATGGACAATTATTAATGAAACACCCTGTATATTTAAATTATAGTCCTTTAACAGATATGCAATTTTTGTATCTTTTCCTATCTTTTCTTCTTCTTCTTCTTCTTCTTCTTCTTCTTCTTCTTCTTCTTCTTCTCTAAACTCCTTTTATTCGCTAAGGTGTCAGATTTTCTGTTATATTGGTGTCTATCCTATTTAGTCATTCTTTTTATTTGTAGATACCATTTTCACTTCTGTAGTTCATCAGTCTGACGTTATGTTTTTATAACTTCATTCATCCAACATTTTCCTTGCTTTTTTCTCTTTTGTTTCTTTACTCTTTTAGTTTCGAATATTCTCTTTGGTCCCCTTTCGTCTCCCATCCTCCGTATATGCTCAAATCGTTCCAAGCATTGAAAATGTAATAATAAAATTAAATTGTTTGTTCCTTATTAGTGATAGCCCTTAGACATAAAATAAGCATTTTGGCTTTTGTATAATTCGGTGTGACATCGGCGTAAAAAAACTAAAAGTGGCCAAATAAAAGGAAAATTAACACAATGAGCAACGATCTTACCACTTTAGCCCGAAAATTAGTCTGCAAGAACGCCTTCTTGAAGGTGAGTATATTTTTAACATTTTTATTATATTATTTTCCTTAATATTTCTAAATATTGTATACAGTGAGGACGTTTTGAGTTTTCATAAATTCATTATCCCGAGAATGGGCAAATTTTAAGAGAAATCCTCACACAGGTCGATTTTTATTTTTAAATTAGGACTTTTTGGCATATATATAATACTAGTGACGTCATCCATCTGGGTGTGATGACGTAATCGATGATTTTTTTAAATAAGTGTAGGGATTGTGCGATAGCTCATTTGAAAGGTTATTTAATTCTCTATTCAGTAATTTAAACAATATCCTAATTATTTATACTGGGTGGCCAAAAAAATTATTAATTGAGACAAAAAGAAGAATGCATGTAACTTATTTCATTAGAAATACATTTTACTGTTATCCGAAAACAGGAAAAAATGTTTATTTGATATATAAATATTGTTTTTCGCTTGTCTTCGATTGCAGTCTTATGGTACGATTCCCACAACGACTGCAGACGGCAACTGCAGACGGCAGAAGACAGTTACAGTTGTTACCATGACATACGTATTTACTTTGCACTATTAATTTGTATAATTATTAGCAACTGGCCTAAAGGAGAAGGAAGTAAGTGAAGAACTGATATAGAAGCAACAAAGAGTATATACATGAAAACAACAAATACAGTAAGAATGTTAAATATACAGTCAGAACCATTTGAAACAACTCAAGGAGTTAGACAAGGGGGAAGTCTCAACCCAGTGCTATTTATAAATGTAATAGATGAGATAGTGAAAGAATGTAAGAAAACTTTCAAGAAATACTGCTTCGGTTGGAACAGAATGCAAATGATAAACGCTGAGATGTGTATATTTGCAGACGACATAGTATTAATTGCGGAAACAGCAGAAATACTGAAATACAATTTAGAGAAATGGAGCCTAGAAGCAAGCAAATACAACTTAAACGTAAACAAAGAGAAGACTCAGATAATGAAAATATCAAGGAAACAAGGGACGGAAGGTCAAACAGAAGTAATGATAGACCAACAAAAAATAATACAGACAAATTCATACAAATACTTAGGAACAGTAATCAACAACAAAGGAGACATCGAGGACGATCTTAATAACAGAATGGAAAACACAGGAAAGCTATTCCAAGCACTAAATAGAAGATTCCAACAAAGAAATACATATCAACAAAGACCAAGATGAAAATATACAAAACAATATATAGACCTACGGTGACATATGGAGCAGAAAATTGGATATTAAACAAAAGACATCAGAGCAGAATTCAGGCAGCAGAGATAAAATACCTCAGAAGAACGATCGGAGTAAAAAGAACTGATATAATCAGAAATAATGAAATAAGAGAAAGACTCAAAATCAAACCGATACTTGACTCAATCAAGGAGAAAAAATTGGCATGGTTCGGACATCTAACCCGGATGGACAATAATAGACAAGTAAACAGATTGTGGGACGCCAAACCAATAGGGAAGAATAGAAGAGGAAGACCCATTAAAGAATGGAACTGTGACATTTCGCAGATACTGCAGAGTAAGGGTAAGACTTGGCAGGAAGCAATACAGATGGCATTCAATAGGAAGGAATTGAGAAAGTTCGTTAAGAGCTAGGACAATTCAGAAGATTGTAAAATATTGTAATTTAATGAATTGTATTATAAATGGCCCAACACCGAAAGGTACAAATGGGTCTACTGATTAAGTAAGTAAGTAAGTATTAGCAACTGACGTTCTGTCGGACAGCAATTGCAATTAGATGTCGGAATCAGTCTCATATAAATTAATAGTGCAAAGTAGTGACGTCTGTCACGGACTGCAACTGCCGTCTGCAGTTGCCGTCTGCCGCTTGCAGTCGATGTCGGAATCGTACCTTTAGCTTCGAGAAATTATAGAGAAGCCTCTATCAAAGTATGAAAAACTATTAAAAATTATTTGTTACCAGTAAGCATATCATGAGTAGCAACAAGAAATTGAGCACATTTTTTTTTGGAAAATCATATTTTCTCACTCGTACCAGATTTTACCCTGTCAGCTCCCTCCGCGACGCGATCCCTCTTTTTACAGTAATTTGTTATTTTAGCGACGACCGCTCGGAATCCAAATTAAGAAGGAAGCAATAAAAAGTAATGAGTTTCTTTCGTGATTTCAGGTGTTAATGAAATCCTACCTGCTACCTGTTTCGTTCGTCCTTTCTGCTTCTGCTTGTGCTGAAATAGCACCGAAATAGCAACGGTTTCCTGCACGATCTATGAAGTTGCGTTTAAAGATATAGACTAAGAGCTGAATAGGAAAAATTGGCTAATCATTTTAGAATAGAATAAAAATATGCTTACGTAATTGTCATTGAAAATTTTACAATTTTATAGACAAAGCTTACAAAAAGTCATCGAAACACAACAAATACAATTTACTAAAATAACATAAATCATCAATATAAATAAAAAATAATGAAGTAAAACAAAAACAATATATTGCAAAATTTAAATAAATTTCAAATGCATAATCTACCTTACGAACTAACAAGATTAAGTTTAAGCTGCTGCACATGACACCCAAATATAGATAAAAATACTACTTGTACATAAGGGTACTGTAATTTTCTTCTTGCTGGAAAGACATGAACCACCACATGTTAGGTGTTTACGAATTAAACAAACAGTTTCTAAAATATATAAAGAAGAAATTTTTAAAATTCCGTGATCTTTAATGTAACTTCTGCAATGAGGCAAAGCAGATATCTAACTGCTCTTTTTTGTAATTTAAAGAGAGCATCAGATTGTGCAGCTGTACCAGAACACCCAAAAAAAGACCATACCGAAGATTCGAACAAAGAAAAATATGTTATTTTGAAAGATGCTAAATTGATTTCCTTCAAAACAGATCTTATTGCATAACAAGCTGAGGCTAGTTCCTTACTTAACACATCGATATAAAGGGACCATTTAAGGTTGCTATCTAAAATAATACCAACAAACTTTACAGAATCAACGGTACTGATCTGGCTGTTAAAAAGAGGTAAGGGTTAAAAAGCTCCTTTATAGGACAATGCTACTGTTTTATCTACGTTAAAAGAGAGTAAATTAGTGTCGGACCAGGTTTTTATTGTAACTAGATCAGAAGTTATAGTAGCATAAAGAAATGCAATTTTTGAGTTGCTCCAAGTGATACTTGTATCATCAGCAAAAAGAAAAAAATGTCCATCGATTTTTAAACTAGTGATGTCATTAATAAAAATAAGTTAAATTATAGGATCCAATACTGAACTTTGGGTACCCCACATACAATGTTTTTGAGGCTAAAGTCTGTAGGTATCATTATTACTCTAACCTAATGTTGTGATTTACATAACCAAAAGCTTTGGCATAGTCACAACAATCAGTGGTACATTTATTTAAAAAGCTGAAGTGATTTTGAGATAAAATGCTGTTACCCAAAAAATTCGTGTTCTACGAGTGAAAATAAACTTGGGTAAGTCCATCTGAATTAAGGAGGCTGTTTTAGCCCCCCTGGCGACATGACTATTACTCCCAGAATTCATTTTTTTAATTTTTTACGTTCAATTTGATTAAAAAATAGACTTATCCCAATTCTAACTCTCCACCCCCTTCCACCGCCCCCATTATTAAAAACGTCATTTTTCGTTTTTATTTTTTAGTCGGGATGCAATCAATTTTAAATTTTCAAAAAATTTACATGTCTAGTTGAGACGTTTAGAAAACATTTCTATTTTTTATAGTCACGTAGGTTGAGTGTATGTACATCACATTAAAAAAAAATTTATTCTTTTTTTGAATAAATCGTATGCCTTTTTCTTTTTGGAGATAATTGCAGGTCTAATTTGTTTTTATTTTATGTATTTTATCAAACACTCTATTTCCAATGTTTTTAAGATTTTTCCGTAACTTTGACCATTTTCAAAAATCCGAAAAAATCACGGTGAGCTTGAAATACGTTATTATCTAATTTACTATATCTTCAACTTTTTTTTTGTTGAAATATCTTCTACAACTCAAAAGTAGAAAATGCAAGTCAAAACTTAAATCCGCTAAGCGTCCCTTTTTGAAAAAAAAACGATTTTTTCTAAAAAAATATTAATTTCTGAAAAGTACCATTTTACATAAAAATTTTGCAATAACTATCGTGGTAGGTAATCGTTTGCAAAATGAAAAAACGTTTATTCAAACTTCTGTATTAATAGTACAGTAAAACCTCGATAAGACGGACCTCTATTTAACGGACTTCGGATATAACGGACAAAAAATCAGATCAAATGTAAAAAAAATTGAATGCAAAAAATATGAAAAAAATTCTAGGAGGAAAAACAACAAGGATAGGATCTCGGCACTGCTTTGTGCTAACGCCGATGGATCGCATGGATTGACTACTATAATTGTTGGTAAATCTCGTAAATCTAGTGTTGTCAAAGATATAATCATCAAAAGGCATCATCACTGCTCGTTTCATGTTATAGCACTAATAGGGCATGGTACACCAGAGATATTTTCAAAAATTGGTTTTTAAAGGATTTGTACCTGCAGTGAGAAAATTTCAAGAGAAGAAATTGGTAATACCGACTAAAGAGGTGAAATGTTTATTGATTTTAGACAAAGCTCCTGCTAATCCCCCTGAAAGTATTCTAAATTCAGAAGGTGGCAACTTTAATTGTATGTTTTGCCAAAAAATACATTGCTTGTTCAATTCGTTTGTCAACCAAATGAGTATATTGCAGAAAGTTTTTAGATGAAGTAGAAATGAAAAAAGTAGCGAACAAAACTGTATTCCATTTTTAACTTACAGATTTGTACACTGTATCTAAATACAGTACGTACATAATTAAAAAAAAATTTGATTGATTTTAAACCTATTTTTATACAACGGACTTTTGGCTTTAACGGACATCTCGTCCCCCCAATTAGTCCGTTATATCGAGGTTTTACTGTACATGAACACAGCAATAAATACAGTGTGGGCCAAAGAAAAGAGTCCACCTCGATAGTTGTTAACAGTAGTTATTCGATTTTAATAAAATGCCGAAACAAGTCGATTTTTATTTTTATATTGCAATTTTTCGCATATATTTCTCGTGACGTCATCCATCAGAGCGTGATGACGTAATCGATGATTTTTTTTTAAATAGGTATAGGGGTCGTGTGGTAGCTCATTTGAAAAGTTGTTCAATTCTCTATTCCGTAATATAAACATTAATATTATTATTTATACACGGTGACAAAAATAATATTTTTTGAATTAATTAATTGTCGCAAAAAGAAGAATGTACTTTTAATTTATTTAACTCAAAATACATTGTACTACTGTCAGAAAATAGAAAAAAAAATGGTTATTTGTTAAATAAATGTTTATTTCACAAATAAACATTTTTTTTTCGCTTAAATTAAATCACAAGCGGCCTCCCACCTACTTCTATTAATAGTTTTAACATTTAATTTAACGGAAAAGCAATGTTTATTTGCGTAATAAACATTTTTTCTATTTTCTGACAGTAATAAAATGTATTTTGAGTTAAATAAATTACATACATTCTTCTTTTTGCGTCAATTAATTAATTCAAAAATTATTTTTCCACCCTGTATAAATAATGATATTATTTTTTATATTACTGAATATATAATTGAACACTCTTTCAAATGAGCTACCACACGACCCCTATTCCCATTTAAAAAATCATCGATTACGTCATCAAGCCCAGATGGATGACGTCACTAGTATGAAATATATATCAAAAAAATTGTAATTTAAAAATAAAAATCGACCTTTTTCGGCATTTCCTTAAAATCTAATAAGTACTACCAAATATCGAAGTGGACTCTTTTCTTTGGCCCACCCTGTATAAATAAATACATATCAAATTGTTTTTCTTTTATCCACTAGTTTGTAAATTAAAAGAAATGCAGCGGGTGGAGGATATGCGGGAGGGTTCAACAAATTCTTCAGAGATTTATTTTAGAATTTTTTTTAGAAAAAATAGTTTTTTTTCAAAAAGGGACGCTTAGCGGATTTAAATTTTGTCTTGTATTGTTTACTTTTGAGTTGTAGAAGATATTCCAATAAAAAAAGTTGAAGATATCGTAAATTAGATAATAAGATGTTTCAAGCTCACCGTGAACTGTTTATTTAGGGGGTTTTTGGAAACTTTCCCTAATTTATAGACTTCAAACTAGATCAAATCAAAGTTTTTTTATAGGTATAAATTGAATTGATTATTTTAAAACATTCCAAAATGGGACAAACACGTTCAAACCCCCAAAAACCCCCTAAAAAACAGTTTATCGGCTTTTTGAAGGTGGCGAACCTTACGGAAACATCTGAAAAAATTAAAAATATAGTGTGTGATAGAATACACAAAATAAAAAACATTAGACCTGAAGACATCTCAAGAAAAAGTTACACGCTTTTTTCCAAAATAAAATTTTTTTGGGGTTATGGTTATGTACATGTTTTTATATATTTTTTTATATTTTTTTTATATACCTCAATGTTTTGTAAAAGCCTCATACACGTTTGAATTTTTTGAAATTTTAAAATTTATTGCATCCCACCTAAAAAAACGAAAATTGACGTTTTTGATGTTCGGTGGAGACTGAAGGGGTGGTGGATTAAAATTGCGCCGCATCTTATTTTTTAATCACATAGAATGTAAAATATTGAATTCTGGGAGTGAGGGCATTTTGCTTCTCTTATCGGGGGGTACCCTTTAATTTATTTATTCCGTCCATATGTGGAAAGTTGGGAACGGAGTGTGCTGAGGAAGATTTTCGGTGGTGTGAAAGTGTGAGAGAACGAATGGAGAAGGCGGACGAATGCGGAAGTTCAAGAACTGTTTGGGAAGCCAGTAATCAGACATATGGTTAAAACTAGAAGACTTCGCTGGCTGGAACATGTGGAAAGGATGTCAGGGGACCGATGGGCGAAGAGTATATTGTTAAGAGGTGAGGGAAGAAGAAGGAGAGGTCGACCGCGGAAAAAGTGGCTGGAAGCAACCAAAGAAGATCTACAAAGAGCAGGCGTTGTAAACTGGAAGACAGCTGCCCTGGACAGAGTAAAGTGGAGAAAGACAGTTGAAAAATTTCAAGCGGGCCCTTGAGGCCTGCAGTGCTGTTATATATTATAAGTGGAAATTTTGATTTTCTACTGTCGACGTATGTGCCACTGATAATTGACGGCATACTGCTCATACGTTTTCTTTTAGGCTCTACTATTTAATTTATCCCTAGAGAAATGTTGACATCAACATTTGTGTGTTTGCCAAGGAAAGTGAATGCCAAAGAATGCAGTGACAATCGAACCATAAGCTTAATGTCACATACCTTGAAAATTCTGCTGAAAATTATCCACGCCAGAATACACTCTAAACTAGAGCTGGATATTAGTGATACTCAATATGGATTCCGCAATAGTATGGGTACCAGAGAGGCATTATTCTCCTTAAACGTGCTGACACAGAGATGTTTGGATATTATCCGTCCTCTTTACGTCTGTTTTATAGACTACAATAAAGCGTTTGATAAAGTAAAACATGATCGACTCATGGAAATTCTGAAAACTAAAAACCTAAATGAAAGGGATTTAAGACTAATAACACACCTCTATTACAATCAGCGAGCAAAGGGAGGAGTCCGGCAAGGCTGTATACTATCACATTTATTATTTAACTCATATTCTGAAGAGGTAATGCGAGAAACTGGAAGATGAAACAGTCGGCATACGAGTAAATGGAGTCTTAGTTAATAACATCAGATATGCAGATGATACAGTAATAATAGCCGATAATTTACAAGACCTGCAAAGACTCATGAGCAAAATAGTAAGGTGTAGTAGGGAGTACGGACTCTCTCTCAATATCAGAAAGACGAAGTTGATGAAAATTAGTAAAAACAACCATAATACTAACGAAATCTTGATAGTAGAGGGCCATCAGATCGAAAGAGTAAAAAAGTACACTTACCTAGGAACACTTATAACAGAAAATAATGACTACACTGCAGAAATCAAAGTCAGAATCGAAAAAGCACGTTCTAATTTTATGAAAATGAAAAAGGTCCGATGTAGCAAAGATTTAACATTAGTTCTTAAAGTACGCCTAACAAAATGTTACGTATACAGTGTACCATACTATGGAGTGGAATCATGGACGTTAAATGTAGAGACAATGAGACGACTTAACGCCTTTGAAATGTGAACCTATAGAAGAATTATGAGGGTTTCCTGGGTAGATAGAGTTACGAACAACGAAGTACTAAGAAGAATAGGTAAAGAGAAGGAAGTTGAACTTAAAATTAAAGAAAGAAAACTACAGTATCTCGGACATGTGATGCGGGGCGAGAAGTATGGCATCCTGCAACTCATAATGCAAGGAAAGATAGATGGTAGAAGAAGCATCGGAAGAAGACGAATTTCATGGCTGAAGAACCTGCGAGAATGGTTTGGATGCAGCTCAAAACAGCTATTTAGAGCTACTGCCTCAAAAATTAAAATAGCTATGATGATTGCCAACTTCCGTAGCGGAGATGGCACCTGAAGAAAAAGAAGATTTAATTTATGGACCCTTATGGTGCCTAAAATGATAAGAAAATTTTACCTATCCCGGCTCTTGGTCTATATGTCTAAGTTGCGTTTAAAGATATGTCTAACCGTTTCATTTTGCGTATTCTAATGGTAATTAGGCCGGAAATTGGATAGCTTTGGGGTAGATTCTTGAATTTGTAAAGACTTGCAATCGATTTACTTTGAGATGTTAAGATTCAAGACGTCTCATTTCATTATACAGCTAAAAATAACACTTAATCGTAATAGTAGCGTTGTTTCTAAAATTAACAGAAGGGCAAATAGGCCTGGATCCCGCGTACCTGCGTACCAAAAAAGTTTATTAATTAGCAAGCTGAAAATTTTTTAATAGTTTAACAATGTCTAGTCGGACAAACTTTGATGTATGGGAACACTGGAACAGGGGAAGTTTTAATTGTGGAACCAGTTACAGCCTTCGAACGTCAGACTATGAAAACGTCCCATGTATTTTGTCGGACAGAACTTTTGACAAGGGTAACACCTTTCATTAAACTCTCTTGCAAAAATCAAGCTGCTATTTACCACCAACATAATTCCTGTCATTTGACATGTTCTTCGTGTCGGACTTATTAAAATGCCCAATATATTTGCCGAACAAACATTTTTTCGTATATTAAATAATGTTTGCTGTTGAATAAACTTAAAAACAACCTGCTAGTTTTCACAATCATAAACTTGTCAGCATGACACGTTCCACAATAATTAAAACTTCCCCTGTTCCAGTGTTCCCATACATCAAAGTTTGTCCAACTAGGCACCGTTAAGCTATTAACAAATTTTAAGCTTGTTATTAATAAACTTTTTTTGGTATGCGGAATCCAGGCCTAAAACTAATTATAGCTTAAAAGGCAAAAGAATGACGATGATTTGTGTATTGTACCAAACGAAAATCCAAAAGTCGACTGCAACGAAATAGCATTGGTTCATAAATACAAATACTTAGGGCATGAAATCCAAATTACCAGGGACAATGACATTGCCGAACTACAAAGTAGAATCACCTTAACCTTTTCACTGCGGCTAGTTATAAAGGTAGTATGGTCTCTGGTACGGCTGTTTCATGCCTGTGCTGATCAATCCGGTTCATCCGCAGTCATCAGTGTATCAATACAGTGTACTCAGGACTGTATTTGCAATTTTGTAGAAGTAACTGTTAATCTGTTGCTGTTAGATTCTTGAAAATTAATAATTTGTGGACATAATATACCTTATACAAGACAACTGATTGAAATTTTGTTTTTGAAGATTTTTCCGACTTTTATTAGGACTGGAAAAACTGGATATAATATGTTCCGCAATTTTCGGCCATCATTTGCAATCATTTTGATGCTAAATGCTACACACACAAAATCTTGAAAATGCAACCCAAAAATCTAAATAGATTATTTACTATTATTTTTGTATTTATCAAATTACCGATCATAACGCTCTTGTACTTTTTTCAGTCAATAATAGGTTTATCAGTAGCTGTAATTCGCACAATTGAATTCCTAAACTAAAATTAAATAAGTTGATAAACACTATCCTGCATAAATACAGCGAAGGGGAATCCTAAGATTTTACAAGTAAATCCTCCAGACTGCGTGCCTGTATAAAAAGGTGCGGATTTATACGGCTCCCGCAGTGAAGTATAAAATTTTTAAAAGTATTGTAAATTTTTATATAATATGTCTAACTCTCTTCTATAGGCAACATATAATACGCAAACAATATCTGATTCATACGGTTGCCGCAGCGAATGCCGAAAAAGGTTACGCGTATTTATCCGGTTCCCGTTGTACGGGCACGAAATCATTTTACGTATAGATCCGGTTCCCGCAGTGAAAAGGTTAACATGGACAGCATATGGAGCTCTATCAGACATTTTCCTTCCAGAGCAACTTCCGCCGAAACCCTATCGTTAACCCAGGCTGCAGCAACCAAACTTAAAGTGGCCCAAAGAAGATTGAAACGGTCATTACTTGAACTGACTCTCAGAGACAGGGTTCAAACACGAGTAAATCAGAAGGACAGAGGTCACAGATGGCATAGAGCCAATAGCATTGCTGAAGTGGAATTGGGCAAGCTATGTGGCCAGAATGAAGACCGGAGATGTAGACCACCTACACTATAGATAGACCGACAGAACTGAATAAGCTCACGACCGACACAACTGAAAGAAATTAGGGGAGGCCGATGTTCAACTGTGGACGCAGAAAGCTGAATGATGATAATGATGATGATGATATAAAGTATTTTACAGGCAAACTATATTTTCAAACACATTGTTTTATACATGTTTCTATACATTTGACAAAATATGTGTTTTCCTATTGATATTATTTGATGAACAATATTACTTTTATTGTTTCCGAAATGTAATTAATTTAACTAAACATATCAAAAAATATCATGATTATTTGCTTTAAATTCAATTGAATTTAATTATTGCTCAGCCTAATAGCCATATAGCCCTGGATCCCGCTTACAAAAAAAAGTATATTAGTAACAAGCTGAAAATGAGTTAATAGCTTAGAGGGGGGGGGGTATAGTATTTTTGATTATTTTTTTCGATTTTTTTTATTGGCTTGTTTGATTGTAACTATTTTCAAGAGTATACCATTAAAATTTCAAGTTAATCTGAGCAAAATTGACGGCGATATGGATATATACAGAAATTTTCTTAGTATTATATTGACAAAACTACATTTTTTTAAACGCGTTTTCTGAAAAACATGTTTTTTTGAGGCGGTGTACATCATAACTAAAAAAGTAATGCACCGATCTTTTTGAAATTTGGCACACTTCTTTTTTAGATATTTTACTGGGTAGTGACGTCGAGTTTTTGCTTATTTTAATATTTTTTTGTTTATATTACCATTTTTCTCTTTACCGAACACACTTTTTTTTTTGTTTTTTTTTCGATTTTTTCAATTTAAAGTTATACCATGAATTTAGAAATCAATATAATCATAAAAGCTCGACGTCACTACCTTAAAAAACTCTTAAACTAAAATAATCTTTTTGGTTTATATGTTTCAAATGATTCTTTCCGAAGATAAGGTGTACACCGCAAATCATCTTCTTTTTTGGATCATCTACTTAAAAATGACGCTACTGCTTCATTTTTTAATATTTTTCAATAAGAATTTAACTGAATAATCTTCAAGTGTTGTTCTTTAAGATATCCTTTTAGCCATTTAATTTAACCCTACCACTTTCAAGGGAAAACGTTTTAAAATTATGCAAAAAAACGCAGAATTCACTATACCCCCCCATAACGGTGTTTAGTCGGAGAATATTTGATATACGGAAACACTGGAACAGGGGAAGTTTTAGTTGTAGAACAGGTTACAGGTTTCGAACATCAGACTACGAAAACGTCCCATGTGTTTTGTCGGACACAACTTCCAATTGATTTGTTACCCTTTCATTGAACTGTCATGCAAAAATCAGACTGCTTCTTCTTAAATTTCCCTCTCCTATCGGAGGTTGGATATCATAATGGCTATGGCCACTTTGTTGGCTGCTGCTCTGAATAGTTGTAATGAACTACACTTAAACCATTCTCTAAGGTTCCTCAGCCAGGAGATGCGTCTTCTTCCTATGCTTCTTCTTCCTTGGATCCTTCCTTGCATAATAATTATCTGCAACTCATATTTTTCTCCTCTGGTAATGTGACCCAAATATTCCAGTTTTCTAGTTTTTATACTTTTCATAATTTCTTACTCCTTATTTAAACGTCGTAGCACTTCAACATTGGTAATCCTTTGAACCCACTGAATTTTCAATATTCTTCTGTAACACCACATTTCGAACGCTCCTATTCTTCTTATGTGTTGTCTCTTCAATGTCCAAGATTCCATTCCGTATAGCAATATAGAAAATATATAGCATCTTAGAGCCCTCAATCTGAGAGGCAACTGAAGGTCTTTGTTTTTAAGCAGTGTCTTCATTTTTATAAATGCTTGCCTTGCAGTTTCAATTTGGACTTTAATTTCTTTGCTTTGGTCATTTATGTCATCAACCCAGGTTCCCAGATATTTGTGTGTCTTAACCTTTTCTATTTGGGTCTGCTCTATCATTAACCTTTCATTTCCATGTTCTGTTTTTGAGACAATCATAAATTAAGTTTTTTCTTGTTTATTTTAGTCCGTATCGAATGCAATAAGTAATCGTTAATTCTATTTAGCAATTCTTGTCATCAGCGAATCTTAGGTTATTTACCTACTATTCTTCCGTTTATAGAGATTCCATCACTTAGCTCCGCTATCGCTTCCTGAAATATGGCTTCACTGTACTGTAAGTACTTAAACAGTAGCGGCGACAGAACACAGCCCTGTTTTACTCCTCTCTTTATATCAATATTCTCGGATTCTTGTTCTTCTATCTTTATATTGGCCTTTTGATTCCAATACAGATTGATGATAATTCGTAAATATCGTCTGTCTATATCTCTGTTTTTCAATAATTCTATTAGTTTTTTATGTCGGACCCCGTCGAACGCTTTTTCGAAGTCGATGAAACAGAAATAAATCAGACTGCTATTTACCACCAATATAATTCCTGTCATTTGACATGTTCTACGTGCCGGACTTATTAAAATGCCCAACATGTTTGTCTGATAAACATTTTTTCATATATTATATAAAGTTTGCTATTGAATAAACTTAAAAACAACCTACTAGTTTTCATAATCATAAACTTGTCAGTTTATTGTATTATCGAGCAATAAATCTTTTAAATACAACACTCAAATTGACAACAAGGATCATAGCGACAAAAATAAACGAACGCATATCTCTGCAAGAGGAACAGCAAGGATTTCGGACAGGAAGATCATGCACGGATGCAGTTTTTGTAATAAGACAAATAAAAGAAAAGTCCCTGGAATACAACAAACCAGCATATACATGTACCAGATAGATTTGAAGAAAGCGTTTGATATAGTGAGAATTCGGGACGCAATACATTTATTATATGAAAAGGAAATATCAGTGGATTTAATAATTCCATTCAATCCCCATTGAGAATAATGTAAGGATAACCTAGCTATGGTAAGATGTAAGGGAAAACTATCGCAACCTCTATCAAGTATGAAACTGGTATTATACAAGGAGATTCGCTGAGCCCATTAATATTTAATCTGATAATGGATGAAATCATAAAGAAAGTTAAAGAAGAAGAGGATTTAGAATGGGGGAAAAGGAAATAAAGATAATCTGCTACGCCAACGACGCCATAATAATACAAATATTAATTAAAGAATTCGAAGGTACGGCTCTCATATACAACAAGGTGCTCTCAACAGAGAAAACTAAATCGATAGTAATATCAGCGGAACGATGTAAATTGGTCGTAAATAACAAAATAATAGAACAAGTGATGGAAACGGAATACTTAGGAATAAAACTGTCAAGCTACGGAAAAGTGAAACAAGAAGTACAAAAACAAGTGAACATGGCGAACAGAGTAGCAGGTTGTCTCAACAACACAACTGGAGAAACAAATATCTCACAATAGAAACGAATACCAGGATATATAAATCAACAATAAGACCGATTATGACGTACACAGCGGAAACAAGAGCAGATACGGCGAAAACACAAATATTGCTGGAAACGGCAGAAATGAAAGTCTTACGAAAAATAACAAACCAAACTCTAAGAGACAGAGTAAGAAGTGAGGAAATACGGGCGAGATGTGGTATAGAAGAAATAAACATGTGGACCAAAAGAAGAAAAATAGAATGGAATCAACACATAGAAGGAATGACAGAAAATAGAATAGTACGAATAGCAAGAGATAAATCGCCAAATGGAAGAAGATCATTGGGACGACCTAGGAAAAGATGGTCAGACAATGTCAATTGAGGCTAAGAACCGAAGTAAAACAGGCATTGAGCATATTTATAAAATAAGAAGAAGAACAAAAAACTAGTTAGGATGACACGTCCCACAATTAAAATCCCGTTCTACAATTAAAACTTCCCCCCTTCCAATGTTTCCATACATCAAAGTTTGTCCGACTAGATACCGTTAAGCTATTAAGAAATTTTCAGCAATTAATTAACTTTTTTTGGTACGCGGGATCCAGGCCTAATATTCAGTTTCCATTTTGTGACATCGGTTTCAATTAAATTCATCCATATTATTTAGCTATGAAGATCGTAACTTTTATATAGACGTACGCGGTGTAATAAAAGTTTATGAGCAATTTCAATTTAAATGGTCCCAATTAAATTATTAATTGGTTTGGTTTATAGTATTCCCTCAAAGCCACATTGTATGTGGTTATATGTAATTAATTGTATAGTGGAAGTTTATAGGTTAGAGTTTATTGAGGAAATTGACATTTTATGGTGTATATAGACATTATTTGTAATACAGATAACATAAATATAATATCAACAATCAAAATAGTCCAGTCACTGTGAAGGAAAACAGGTCAATACCTCTAAATGTTTTAAACCTGACCCCCCTCTTCAGAGAACATAAAAAACACAAAATTCCACCTTGGTTAACATAGAGGGGATATGACATGTCGACACAGCTTCCCATGGTGTGGATAAATTCAATTCTTTTTCTTCACTATATTTTCTTACCTTAGTAATGACCTCCACCTATTCTTTGCAATCAGATCCTTTGAAAACACAAAATCCCTCTTTTATTGGATATAGTATTTTTACAATCCGTGAAAAACACAGTACCATTTTTATCATAAAAAATACTATGGTTCACAAAAGTTCCTAACCCTTGCTTGATGTATATCACTAAAAATTGTATACCTATATAAATATAAATATATAAATATTGTAACTTATCTCAAATTAATGTGATACCTAATAGCAGAAATACTTTTCTCGACTTAGTTTTTTCTAGTTTATCTAATATAATTGTGTCGGAACCATCAGATCTCTTGTTTGACAAAAGTGTCCATCATACTCCAGTTTTTTGGAATTGTTTGTTAATGTTAACTCATCAACTTTAAATTATGAAGAATACTATATAAATGAGTCAAATTAAATAAATTATTAGAAGAATTTTTTTACTAAGCAACAACATTTTTGTTTATATTAATAGTATTTTGTATTTTGACAACGGCACCCGATTTGGGCGTCGAAACGTTAATAAAAATCATTTTTTAATAATATTGTGGCTTATTTCCCATTCTAAATAGTTAAAATTGTAAAAATGCCACAAGAAAATAGCTTCAGAACAACATGAAGAATACTTTTTAGATTTCAAAAATGGTGATTAATTTAGTATAAATTATCTTTTGGCTGAGATTGATTGGAAATTAGTTTTCATCAACAAAAATGTCAACGAGGCTATTGAGACCTTCTATGAAATTCTATACAATTTAATACATAATTTTTTACCAATTAAAAAATATAAAACATCCACATTCACATATCCTAATTGTTATAACTGTGATATAAAATCGTTAATATTAAAAAAGAAAACTGCTCATAAAACATTCAAGCAGACAGGTAGGGAAGAAAATTATAATATATTTTCAAGTATTAGAACTCAGTGTAAAGAACTTACGAATTCACTATATAAACGACATGTTCAGGAAACTGAAAACAATATATCTGAAAACCCTAGAGATCATTCCGGAAATTTATAAATAGTAAAAGAAACTCACGTATGTTATCATCAGTTATTAAGTATGATGATTATACTGGGGAAAATAGTCAAGTAATCGTTGATATTATTGCGAACTTTTTTTCAACTGTCTACAATGATGTAATTAATCAAATTCCTATTGCGAATATAAGCAATTATGTTGTTGACATTAAGGAGATAATTGATCAGATTCTGAGTAGCCCGTGGAAACTTACCAAGGGACCTGACGAAGTTCCATTGTATTTTTTAAAAAAATGTGTATACACTTTGGCAGAACCAATACACCATTTATTTAACCTATCACTAACATTAGAGAGGTCAGAGATTGCCAGGTCTACTTTTATAAAAATGAAAAAATTATTTTGTAATCGTGATATTAGTATTCATCTACGAACTAGAATGTTAAAATGCTATGTATTCAGTACTTTGCTCTACGGTGTTGAGTCATGGACTCTTAAACAGAGGAATATTAAAAATCTTGAAAGCTTTGAGATGTGGTGCTACCGCCGTATACTAAAAATAAGTTGGGTGGATAAAATTACAAATGAAGAAGTAATACGCAGAATAAATAACGAGCTAGAAGTTCTACTGAATATAAAAAAGAGAAAACTTGAATACTTAGGCAACCTGATGAGAGGACAAAAGTACACATTCCTACAAAATATAATGCAAGGAAAAATCCAAGGACGAAGAAATCCAGGCCGTAGAAGAATGTCCTGGATGAGAAATTTGAGAGAGTGGTTTGGTTGTACCACTAACGAATTGTTCAAAACAGCAGTAAATAAAATTAGAATCGCCCTAATGATATCCAATGTCCGATAGGAGAGGCACTCAAAGAAGAAGAACATCAGAGATATTTCCCGATTTCTGGAAATCTAGTTTTTTAAAACCAATTTTCAAGTCTGGTCAGAAAGATAAAGCTGAAAATTACCGTGCAGTTTATATACAGTCAGAGTTACCAAAACTATTAGATTTTTTTTGTAAATAGAATGTTAAGTTTTGATTGTAAAAACATAATAATTGGTGAACAACATGCTATTAGCCAAGGTAAATCCACAGTTACAAATCTCGTGTATTATACAAATTTTATCATTAACTCGTTGGAGTCTGGTTCTCAGGTCGATGCAATGTATGCTGATTTTTCAAAAGCTTTCGATAGAGTCAATCATGAGATCTTGATTGCCAAACTTTGTGGCTATGGCAGTAGCGATAACATCTCAAATTGGATTAAACATTATTTGTCTAATCGTTCTCAAATGGTTAAATATGGTAGTTTTGTCAAAACCAATTCATATAACATTAGGTGCTCCACAAGGTTCTCATTTTGGGTCCACTGTTTTTAATATATTTGTTAACGATTTACAAACAGTAATTAACTCAGACCAATTCTTCTTATTCACTGATGACATAAAAATCTTTAGATCTATTATTGCTTGCCTCTCTGATTGTTTTAAGGGGTCAAAGTCGCAGTTTGTATTATTTTTTTGTGACGCAGCACAACATTTGTCCCCTATACCGCTTTCCGCCCCTGGAGATTTTACTTAGTAATGTCATGATCTACTTATTCCCAAATTCTGGTGCACTATCTCGATCATGAACGGCAAAAAAACCCCTTATATTTTTATACTCACCCCTGCTTACCACCCCTTTGTACCCCAAGCAGCGTTCTGCACCTGGAGATTTTACTTAGTTGCATAATGACCTACTTACTCCAAAATTTTGGTGCACTATCTCTATCATGAGCGTCACAAAAAAAATAATAAAAACCGCGAATTTGACCCCTTATAACTACCCTCGTCCCCCACTTTGGTTTCTGGCTCTGGGGATTTTACTTAGTTATGTCAGGGTCTACTTATTCCCAAATTTTGGTGCACTATCTCAATCACGAATGTCGCAAAAAACCCTATATATTTTTAATATTCACCCCTGCCCCCACCCCTTTGTCGGCCACGTAGCGTTTCGTCCCTAGAGATTTTACTTAGTTACGTCATGACCTACTTATTACCAAACTTTGGTGCACTATCTCGATCATGAGCGTCACAAAAAAATAAATAAAAACCGCGACTTTGACCCCATATAACTACCCTCGTCCCCCACTCTGGTTTCCGGCCGTTGGGGAAAGTCATGTACAACTAATTCAACATATACCCGTATAGTTTTTCCATATTACTTATCACGAACAAAATTTGCTCCCAGCTCTTAGACTATAATCATTATGATATCCACAGGTATTGAAATTGTTCTTGATATACCTAAATGGCTTTTCATCGATTGTCATTTGTTTCGAGCTTCTGTCATATGTTGTATAATCTGTGTATAATAAATATACACGGATTATACCCAGAGACATGTAAAGGGAATAGATGTGGCTAGGGATATGCCACTCAATGCATCGAGGTGTAACGCCGACATAGGATTGAGTAGTCTAGCCATCTTTGTCTGTCACATGTCAAAAGTCGCTTGGTTAAAAGAGATAGATAGACCACCGATCGACTGTTTACGTGCTGTTTCCGCGTTACGGTTTTTTGATGAGTATGCCGAGTCTAGGCTTAATATGTCAATGATTATACCACATATGACAGGAGCTCGAAACAAATGACTGTGAATGAAAAGCCCTATTTAAGTATGAGAATCAAAAATAATATCTTATGACCCGAAAACAAGAGTTTTCGTTGTCAAATGTCAGTTAAAAATATTATGTAACGTTAGACATTGAAAAATATATTTCAATCTCGTTTTATTATTATAAAAATATGCTACTTACATAAACTCAATCAATTAAGTATGCGGCATTTTATTATTTTTCACAGTAACCACAGATTATTCACCACAAAAAAATAGTGTTTCAACCGTTAAAAACAAACGTTTAGTAAAGTATTGTCTACCGAAAACAATATAAAAACCGGCACTGACGCGAAAAGAATTTGAACGATACTATTCTATTTCGGTTACAATATTTTAGTCCGTTCACTTATCTAACATTCATGAATAGTTGTGTAAATTTATTCATTTTGATCAAAATCTGTCTATTTGTCGAAACTAATATATATAACCGACAACCGACTGAATCGGACTGATTACTGATTCAAATATTACTGCAACTGCAATGCAAGCTAATATTTGTTTGACAGGTGAAAAGCAATGTAGACAAATCAGTTTTTAATTTTCCTTGTCATCTATGCATGCTATGTAATTCTGTAAATTGTATGTACTTTTTAAAAATAAGTTATCTTATTGACTATAATATTTAATGCTTTTGATCAAGTTAAAAATATATAGAATAGGTAAGTCTTATAACACCGAAATTCCTAATTTTATTTAAAAATATTTTGATTGGCTGATCTAATTGCGTCAAAATTTCGAAGTAGGTAGGTAAAATCGTTTAGTAATATTTAGTATTATTTATAATTAAAAAAAAAAGTATTCGGGTATTTGTTAAATCCTTTTTAATGTACCTATATTACATAGAACATATCTCAAAAAACAAACTTGTTTTATAACAAGTTTATATTGAGATATAAACTAAGATTGTTCAGCAAGTCTGAAGACATTTTTACAGGAACTTAAAGGTTCGGCAACGGTGCGCGGTGTAGTCAACTCGCATAAGACAAGATGACATTTAGACCAGGCGCATCTGTAAAAATATTAGTACATTTGGACGTTGAGAGGTAACTCAAATTTTTTTGCAGAAATTGCTTGAAAATAACTCAAATAATATTAGGTTTGTTCTAGCATCAGTTTCAAATGGTTTGAAACCAGTCACTGGTATTATGTTCTCACACTGACCAACTGTGTGCTGACGGTTTCTGACTAGTTTGACTGTTTGCTAGAACAAACCTAATATTTGAGTTATCCTCCCACTCAAAAAGGCCCGGAACATTGTTTAAATAATCAAAATGTCAAAAAATTAAGAAAAAATTCGATTTGTTCCTTTGCTTTTTGATTATAGCTTTAAAAGTATTCATTTCTGAGAAAAGTTTTACCGACATAAAAGTTGTGCAATTAAATTTCCTACAATACATGATTGGTTAAAATTTTTTAAAATTGTCACTCTTGTTGCAAAATAGCAATAATTTCGAAAAAACATAAAAAAACAAGTACTCGCATTTTACATTTTTCAACCATTTATGATACACTTAGGACCTTCACATTTTATCGACAAAAACTTTATGGTACAGTAAAAAATACTGTGAATTCCATTAAGATAGGGTCAACAGATTTTGCAAAATAAATTTTGCAATCCAGCTTTCGCAAAAAAAATTCATTTTTTCAAAATGTTACAGGATTGAAAATAAAGAAGTCAGCAAGTTGAATTTTTTTTACGTATAGAACAATACTGTACCTTTGATTGGAAATTTTTAAAATTAAAATCGGTTAACCACCACGGCGCCAGGAATTTTTTTAAATAAACATTAATGTTTGGTGCTACGCGCAGGACAGCGGATAGTTTGCTCTGATTGGGCATTCCAACGACCTTTGATAATGTTTGATACATTTTAATTTTTAGTACATTTTCAAATAAATAAATAAATTTGTTTATTGCAAAATAAAAACACGTAACACTGTCCTTTGAAATAACACTTTTTTTAGCAATTGTCTAGCTTTTTTTTCTTTGTTCATATATTTTAACTTAGAGAATAAAATTTTAATATTTTTAAATATATGCAATTGTTTAAACAATATTTTACAAGCAATAATCAAATAAGTTTGATTTTTGTAGAATTAAAATATTAAAATACAACAAAATATAGAGTAAAGAAATAATATATTAGATAAAGATTGGAAGAAATTTTGGTGGAAATCAACTTGTGTAAATCGAACACCGCTGTCTTGCGCGTAGCACCAAAAATTAATGTTTATTTAAAAAAATCCTGACACCGTGGTAGTTAATCGATTTTAATTATGGAAACTGCAAATGAGGTACGGTACTACACATTTTATATACAAAAACAAATTCAACTTGCTCTCTGCTTTATTTTCAGTTCTGCAACATTTTGAAAAAATGATTTTTTTTAGCTAAACCTGGATTGCAATATTTATTTTGCAAAATCTGTTGAACCGATCTTAATGAACTTTACAATATTGTTTTATTTTATCATATAGTTTTTCTGTGTAAAATATTAAGGTCCTAAGTGTAGCGTAAAGGGTTGAAAAACGTAAAATGCCAGTACTTGTTTTTTGATGTTTTTTTTTTGCAATTATTGCTGTTTTGCAACAAGAGTGATAACTTTTAAAATTTTTAACCAGTCCTATGTTATGGGAAATTTAATTTCGCAACTTTTATGTTAGTGCAACTTTTCTCGGAAATGAATACTTTTAAAGTTATAATCAAAAAACGAAGAAAAAATTTGAATGTTTCCTTCATTTTTGGACATTTTGATTATTTAAACAATATTCCGGACCTTTTTGAGTGGGAGGATAACTCAATTATTAATATTTGATTTATTTTCAAGCAATTTCTGCAAAAAAATTTGAGTCGCCTTTCAACGTCCATCTCAAAACAGATGCGCCCTGGACTAATTGCAAAGAAAATAAATTGTAAAAATACGTTCACAAAATATAACTTAAAATATAAAATAGATCACTGGGCACAAAAATAATGTGTGTTGTGTTAGGTATATTTGCACTGGTCTTCACAACCACATGACCAGTTAATTTCATAATGATTTTTTAAAAGTTAATTTATCATTAGTTCAGGGGAGTACTTAATGTACAGTGTGTGACGTGAGTAAATGTCTTGTTACTTTAGTAAAATGGACTTCATTGTCTTTACAAAGAGACGCATATTGTATCCGAACATCTGCGGTCCCTGAGCCCTGAGGTAAGAAATTATTTTCATCGATTAATTTTTTTTAAATAAACAAATATTCGAACGGGATTCGAACTCACAACCTTTGGGTCTAAAGGTAGGCTCTGAGTAATGGAGGGGGTAAAAGGAATAATAACAAATGTATGTATACCTACATTTTACTTTGAAAATGTAATGTGTTTTTCCGGACATTACTCCTGATAATAGAAAATACATCTTTAAAGTTGAAAATGTTTGCAATTTCTGATATTTCAGATGTATTTTTTGCCATTCTATCTGCGTAGATACTATTTCGTTTCCAATTAAACAGGGTGATTCACGCCAGTCCAGCATCGTCCATAATATTCATTTTTAATGAAATACCATATATATTTTTATCTTTTTAAAAGCTCCTTAACACCTCAACCTGATCTAATGTGTAGGCTCTATTTTGGATAATACAAGACATTACGATAAATGCTCAAAATGTTCTTCACCTTATTGTTGGTAATGATACAGTCTCCTATTAGACCAGGGCGCATCTGTAAAAAACTTGGTACATTTGGATGTTGAGGGGTGACTCATATTTTTTGCAGAAATTGCTTGAAAATAACTCCTGTAATAATATTTTAGTTACCCTCCCACTCAAAAAGGTCCGGAACATTGTTTAAATAATCAAAATGTCAAAAAGTTTAGGAAAAATTCGATTTTTTACTTCGTTTTTTGATTATAACTTTAAAAGTATTCATTTTCGAGAAAAGTTGTACTGACATAAAAGTTGCGCAATTAAATTTTCCATACTATAAGGTTGGTTAAAAAGTTTAAAAATTGTCAACCTTTTTGCAAAATAGCAATAATTGCGAAAAAAAACATAAAAACCAAGTATTCGCATTTTACGTTTTTCAACCATTTACGCTACACTTAGAACCTTCTTGTATTACCCAGAAAAACTTTATAATATAGTAAAACAATACTCTAAATTTTATTAAGATCGGTTCAATAGCTTTTGTAAAATAAAATTTTAAAATCCAGCTTCCGCAAAAAAAATTTATTTTTTCAAAATATTGCAGGACTGAAAATAGAGCAGGCATCAAGTTGAATTTATTTTTGAAGTTATACTTCTTTACGGGCGTAATGACGGTGAAATTTTATATGGGAAAACCTAGCGACCGGGCGCATGCGCATTATAACTTTGTTCTGATTGGATGTTCAAATGACATGACAAAAATTATTAAATATGGCAGCTGTGGCACAGCTGTGGGACTGTGCGGTTTGGTTATAATGTATGCTTGTTGCGTTTTAAAATTTGTAGGAAGAGAAACAACAAACAAAAAGTTAGTTAATGGTTATACTGCCTTTTTAAATAGTTTTCATATTATATTTTTGGACTTATTTACATAGAAGAGATGATTGTTGCATGCCAATGTGAAAGCTCATCAAACTGTGCCTCGTATGAGTGCCGCAGATCTCGCTTATTCAAAGCTAAAGAATTTTTCACTGGTAAGTGTTTTATAAATAGTTGATCAAATTTTGTTATGATATTTGAACATAGCCACTTTGCACGACGCAAGTGATTGCGAAATTTATTAGTCGTTATACGGGCTCCGATACCTACCTTGAACCTACCAAAATACATAAGTAGTATGTAATACTTTTATTTACATAATTTGATTACCATCAAAATTTCTATCAATATTCACCTAGGGCCGGTTGTTCTAACGCTAATCAACAATGATCACTATCAAATATTTAATTACTGTCACCAACTGTCAATGTCAACTTTGTTTGGGTTGCTGAAAACATAATTGATTACAATTATGAAATTACTTAATCAATTATGTTAATAATTGTTATGTTAATTGATTAACTAATCTCATAATTATAATCAATTATGTTTTCAGCAACCCAATAAAAGTTGACATTGACAGTTTTGGTGACAGTAATTAAATATTTGATAGTGATCATTGTTGATTAGCCTTCGAACAACCGGCCCCTAATATATTGTCTTCTTACTCTATGTTTTGTTGTATTTTTTCAATTCTAAATCATTTCAATTCAAAATCAAAATAATTTGATTTACATAAGTTAAAAATGTCAAAAGGTTAATCTGTTTAGTTAGACGATCTTCGCACATAATGACAAGCTGTCTCTGTGGCGAATTTTTAATACGAGTGAATCCCAATACAACGCAAATACCAGCCGCGTGGTAAGTTGGTTCGAATCCCAATAGAAACTTTTATTTTTTTATTTTTTTATACATTTTATGATTGTAAGTATATTTATTATATAATTTTATTTTCAGAAAATACGTATTTAGTTAAAAAATTTTCCGACAATTAATGTTCAGAAATCATTTGTGGCATTTTTAATATGTTTGTGTGTGTTTTATTTTTTTATTATTTTAATTTTTGGCACTGTTTTAATAAAAATGTTTGAGAAGTAGTAAGTATAAATTAATTTAATATTTAAATAAAATATAAATAAAAAGTATATTAATTTCGTTTATATTCATATAATCATATAATAGAAGTATAACTTCTTACGTGCGTACAAAGTACACACACATTCTTTTTTTTTTAAATATAGAAGAATACTGTACCTTTCAACTGTAATTTGCAAAATTAAAATCGATTAACCACCACGGCGTCAGGAATTTTTTAAATAAACATTAATTTTTGGTGCTACGCGCAGGACAGCGGATACGTTTGCTCTGATTGGGCATTTCAATGACCTTTGATAATGATTGATAAATTTTCATTTTTAGTAAATTTCGATATAAATAAATAAATTTGTTTATTGCAAAATAAAAACACATACTCTGTCTTTTGAAATAACACTTTTTTTAGCAAAACCTTTCTTTCATATTATACCGGGTGTCCACTTATATTTTCCCCCATTTTAACTGCCTATAACTTCTAAAAGGGTAAGACGTGTTTATGAGTGCTCGTAACTTTTATCAAGTTTTGTGATTATTACGGCTATAATTAAAAAGCTTTTAAAGCGCCAAAGAAACCATAAAGTGACAAAGTGAAATTGTGCAGAAAGTGAGCCAAGAAAACAAGCAGAATAATTTGTAAGTACAATTTCTTATATCTACATTTATTGAATAGAACAAAAATATCGCTTGCAAATTAAAGAACTATAAAAACCAGAAACTAATTAGTTCTGATAAGGTGACTTGATTTTGAGCCATCGAGGCGGGCTCGCCACTTTTTCGCAAACCAAACTGTTACAAAATAACGATTGGACTATTAAGTAACGGGAGTGAATATAAGTAAGTGAAAATAATCTGTATGTGTACAATTTCTTATATTTATTGGGAAAGAACAAAAATATCGTATGCAAATTAACGAACTATAAATAACAGTAACTATTTAGGTTTGATAAGGTGAAGAGCCTCCGCGCTTTTGAGGCGGGCCCGGCACTTTTTCGCAAACCGAACAGTGACAAAACACCGATTGGACTATTAAGTAACGGGAGTGAGTAATACATGCACGCTGCGCCACAAAAAATGGCTTCGAATTTGTTAACACCGGTAAAAATAATGGATAGATACAAAGTGGATTCGGACGACGACACATCAGAAGACCATAGAAAGAGGAACAGAGAAGAAGAGGAAGAATTGTTCCAAAAAAGTAAAAAAGTGTCTAGATCGCCTAACAAAACCCGTAACGAAGATAATAAGCTCGATCAAATTATTAAAATGATGCATGACTTAACCACAGAAACAAAAAATTTAACAACGGAAGTAAAAGAGATAAAAAATGAACAGAGAAAGTACTGGGAGGAATTAAACGACCTGAAAACAGAATTGGAGAAAGTTAAACAAGAAAACCAAACTAAACACAAGGAGAAGGAAGAAATGAAAAAAGAACTAAACGATATGAAAATACGTGTACAAAGACTAGAAAAGGAAAGGAAAGTAAATAATGTTGTAATACAAGGCTTGCCAATAGATACAATCGATAGAAATGCACTGAAACAAACTGTAGGAAACTTCATGGAAAAAGAAATGAATATCAATGTTCAAATCGAAGAAGTTATCAAACTGGGAGAAAAAACATGTTTGGTCAAACTACAGAACAAGTTTGAAAAAGAAAAGATCATGCAAAATAAAGCTAAACTAAAACACATAAAAGGCAATAAAGTATATATAAATAATGACATAACAAAAGAAGAACTACAAACACAGAAAAAAATAAGACAAGTCGCAAATGAAGAAATTAATAAGGGTAAAAGTGTTACAATAAAATATAATAAATTAATAATAGATGGAAAAACACACAAATGGAATCAATACAGCAACCAGCTAGAAGAAGACCAGGGAAATCCAAAAAACTAACAGAAGACGAAAATACACAAACAAAAGCACAAATCACGACAGACAAGGCACAGAAAAAGGAATTGAGCAAGGACGAAAATAGAAATAGAGCAAAAACGAAAGATAAACATGAAATAGACATAAGAGAGAACATATTTATAGGTGCATGGAATGTAAGAACCCTACACGAAACCGGCAAATTGGAGCAGGTAAGCCAAGAGATTGATAAGTACAAATTAGACATTGTCGGACTAAGCGAAACAAGATGGAATGGTAGTGGATCAACCCGAGTAGGTGACCAACAGCTAATGATATATTCTGGGAATACGGATGTAAATGACAAACACGAAAAGGGAGTGGCAATACTGCTAACCCAAAAGGGGAGAAAGGCTCTAGTAGAGTGGGAACCAGTGTCAGAAAGGATTATTTGGGCGAGACTGAAGGCAAGATATTATAACATAATAGTAATAAATGTATATGCTCCCACAAATAAAAACGACGAAAATGAGAAGGAAGAATTTTACGAGCAACTACAAACAACGTTTAATAAGATTAATAATAAATATAGAAGAGATATAAAAATAGTAATCGGAGACTTTAATGCAAAAATAGGAAATGATAATAAAGGACACGAACATGTGATGGGAAAGGAGGGAATCGGAGAGAGAAACGACAATGGAAATCGATTAATCGAATTTTGTGAGCAAAATGAACTTTTAATAGGCGGAAGCATCTTTAAACATAAGCGGATACATAAGGAAACATGGAAATCACCGGGAGGGAGATACAAGAATCAAATAGACCACATAATAATTGAATATAAATGGAGAAGCTGGCTGCAAGATGTCAGGAGCTTAAGAGGTGCTGATGTGGGATCAGACCACATGCTAATCAAAGCGAGACTAAAAATGAAATTAGCCAGAGATAAAAACCAAAAAATCAGCAGGAGGAACAAGTACAACGTTGATGCCCTAAAACAAGAATGTATAAGAAATAAATTCAGTGAGAAACTGGCAATTAACCGAACAGTATCACAACAAACTGGAGAGTCAGTCGAAGAAACATGGAAATATTTTAAAGAAGTGATGACGAATACAGCAAAAGAAACAATCGGATTAAAAAGAAGACAAAATAAAAAATGGATTACCAAAGACACTCTACTACTGATAGAAGAAAGAAAAAAGATCAAAAAAGAAATTCTACAAAAGGAAGGATCGAAAGAAGAGAGGGCACTTGAAAGGAAATACAAGGCAAAAAACGCAGAAGTAAAAAAACAAGCCAGAAAAGATAAAAGAAACTATATAAATGAGATGCTAAATATATCAGAAGAAGCAGCGAAAGAAAACGACTTACGAACACAATATACAATCATACGAAACTTAACAGGAAAAGCACAACGAAATATACGAGAAGTAAAGGATAAACAAGGAAATAGGATAAAAAATGAGAAAGAAATAATACAAAGATGGAAGGAATACTTCGAAGAGATATATGCTAAGCATGAAATAACTCAAATCATAGAAGATGAAGTAGAATCACCAGAGCTAGAAGTGAATATTGGAGAAATTACAATGGAAGAAATTGGAAACACCCTAAAACTACTAAAAAATGGCAAAGCCGCAGGAATCGACAATATACCCATTGACATAATAAAAGCAGACACCGAGCAGTCAGTAGAGATGCTACATACACTTTTGAATAAAATATGGACGGACGAAGAATTGCCAAAGGAGTGGAAAGAGGGCTTGATTATAAAAATACCCAAAAAAGGAGACCTGAGCAAATGCAACAATTGGCGTGCAATAACACTACTAAGTGCCACATCCAAAGTGCTGACCAAAATCATTTTGGAAAGATTGAAGCCGGAACTAGATAAAAAACTGAGAAACAACCAAGCAGGCTTCCGTTCCAACCATTCCACTATTGATCACATTTGCACCCTTAGAATTATCTTGGAACAAACAAATGAATGGAATAAAGATATAGATGTGAGTTTTATCGACTTCGAAAAGGCCTTTGACCGTATAAATAGGGCACAGATGTGGAAAATCCTTAGATTATATGGGATACCACAAAAAATCATAAACTTTATTAAACTCTTCTACGAAGGATACAAAGCCAAACTAGAACATTCAGGTGAAGTAACAGAAGAAATATCCATAGAAAGTGGAGTCAAACAGGGTTGTGTACTATCCCCTACCCTATTTCTTATTATGATAGATTGGGTAATGAGGAAAGTAATCGACGATCGAACAGGCATCAGGTGGAACCTTTTCAAACAGCTAGAAGATCTCGAATTTGCAGATGACATCTGCCTTATAACTGAACACCGAAATCATATGCAAGCAAAAATTGACAAATTGGCACAGTACTCCGACACGATCGGACTTCGAATAAACACAGAAAAAACTAAACTTCTAGAAAATAATAACCATCCAAATAATAAAATAATGATAAACGCTAAAGAAGTAGAAGAGGTAGACAAGTTCACATATCTGGGATCTGTCATGGAAAGGAGCGGGGGATGTAAAAAGGATATACAGACGAGAATAACAAAGGCGCAACACGCATTCAACGCTTTAAATAAAATTTGGCAAACAAACGAAATATCGGAAACAACAAAAATTAAAATCTTTAACAGTTGCATTAAAAGTATACTACTCTATGGAGCAGAAACATGGAAACAGGACGAAAATACAACTAAAAAACTACAAACATTTGTAAACAAATCTCTAAGAAAAATCCTGAAAATATACTGGCCAAATAAAATAACTAATACAGAACTATGGGAAAGGACAAAGCAAACTAACGTATCTACTACAATCAAGGAAAAAAAATGGAAATGGATCGGCCACACTTTAAAGAAAGACCAAAGCAGCATAGCAAGACAAGCACTTGAATACCAACCAGAGGGGAAAAGAAAGAGGGGCAGACCAGACAACAGCTGGAAAAGAACAACAACGAGAGAACACGAAAAAATTGGACTAAGATGGGGCGAAGTCAAAAAGAGAGCAAAAGATAGAAGAGAGTGGAGGGAATTAGTCCACAATTTATCCAGAGAATAAAAACAAAAGAAGATGCGCTGTCCCGGCCAGACAGCAATCTTACACTTTTGGCCAAGAAACGCATAAGCGCCCAATACTCCACAAGGAGGGATGGAACGAGAGAGATAACTTCTAAACGGCTTAAGATAGAAATATGCGGTTTTCGCTGAAATGTTTTATTTTAGCAAAAGTTTTGTCTGAATGGATTAAATTTTTTATATCGCTTTCAAATACGAAAAAAAATGCCGGATTTTTGAAAAAAAACGTTGTTGACTTTTTTTTAATGGAACACCCGTATATTTTTCTGTAAATTAAAAGAAAGGTCATTCACCTATCCAGTGATATAAATTTTTTCAAAATCGGTTGTCAACTCACTGAGTAATTAATTTTTAAAATGAGAGGTGCAACGTGGATCACATACCTAAATAACATGACTAAGCAAATTGATATTATGTTATGTGATTTCCACATTGCATCTCTCATTTTAAAAATTAATTGCACAGTCATGTGACAACAGATTTTAAATTTTTTTTATATCGCTGGATAGGTAAATGACCATTTTTTCAAGTTACAAAAAAGTATACTGGGTGTTTTATTATAAAAAATCAACAACGTTTTTTTTTTCAAAAATCCGCCATTTTTTATTTAAAAGCGCTATAAAAAAATGGTAATTTACCTAAAAAATTGAAAAAAAGTTTATTTACCTATCAAGCGATATAAAAATTTTTAAAATCGGTTGTCAAATGACTGAGCAATTAATTTTTAAAATGAGAGATGCAATGTGGAAATCACATAAATTGATATTATGTTATATGATATCCATGTTGCACCTCTCATTTTAAAAATTAATTACTCAGTGATTTGACAACCGATTTTGAAAAACTTTATATCGCTGGATAGGTGAAGGACCTTTCTTTCAATTTACAAAAAAATATACTGGGTGTTCCATTAAAAAAAATCAACAAAGTTTTTTCCAAAAATCCGCCATTTTTGTTTTTGTATTTGAAATCGATATAAAAAGTTCAATCCATTCAGACAAAACTTTTACTAAAATAAAACATTTCAGCGAAAACCACATATTTCTATCTTGAGCCGTTTAGAAGTTATAGGCAGTTAAAATGGGGGAAAATATAAGTGGACACCCGGTATTTTAACTTAGAGAATAAAAGTTTATTATTTTCAAACATATGCTATGGTTTAAATAATATTTCACAAACAATAATCAAATTAGTTTAATTTTTGTGGAATTAAAATATCAAAATACAACAAAATATAGAGTAAGAAAATAATATATATATATTGGAAGAAATTTTGATGGAAATCAACTTGTGTGAATCGAACACAGCTGTCCTGCGCGTAGCACTAAAAATTATTGTTTATTTAAAAAAATTCCTGACGCCGTGATAATTAATCGATTTTAATTTTGCAAATTGCAAATGAAAGTTACAGTATTCTTCTATATTAAAAAAATTTTCAACTTGCTGTCTGCTTTATTTTCAGTCCTGATACATTTTGAAAAATGAATTTTTTTGCGAAAGCTGGATTGCAAAATTGATTTTGTAAAATCTATTGAACGGATATTAATGAAATTTACAGTATTATATATTGTTTTATATATATATATATATATATATATATATATATATATATATATATATATATATATATATATATATATATATATATATTGTTTCATTTTATCATAAAGTTCTTCTGGGTAAAATATGAAGGTTCTAAGTGTAGCATAAATGGTTGAAAAACGTAAAATGCGAGTACTTGTTTTTTGAACTTAGAGAATAAAAGTTTATTATTTTCAAACATATGCAATTGTTTAAACAATATTTTACAAACAATAATCAAATTAGTTTGATTTTTGTGGAATTAAAATATTAAAATACAACAAAATATAGAGTAAGAAAATAATATATTAGATAAATATTGGAAGAAATTTTGATGGAAATCAACTTGTGTGAATCGAACACCGCTGTCCTGCGCGTAGCACTAAAAATTAATGTTTATTTAAAAAAATTCCTGACGCCGTGCTAATTAGTCGATTTTAATTTTGCAAATTTCAAATGAAAGTTACAGTATTCTTCTATATTAAAAAAATTTTCAACTTGCTGTCTGCTTTATTTTCAGTCCTGCTACATTTTGAAAAAATGATTTTTTTTTGCGAAAGCTGGATTGCAAAATTTATTTTGTAAAATCTATTGAACAGATCTTAATGAAATTTAAAGTATTGTTTTATTTTATCATAAAGTTCCTCTGGGTAAAATATGAAGCTCCTAAGTGTAGCATAAATGGTTGAAAAACGTAAAATGCGAATACTTGTTTTTATGTTTATTTCGCAATTATTGCTATTTTGCAACAAGGGTGACAATTTTAAAAAAATTTAACCAATCCTGTATTGTAGCAAATTTAATTATACAACTTTTATGTGAGTGCAACTTTTCTAGAAAGCTAATACTTTTAAAGTTACAAATAATCAAAAAACGAAGAAAACAATCGAATTTTTCCTTCATTTTTTGACATTTTGATTACTTATTTAAACATTGTTCCGGACCTTTTTGAGTGGAAGGATAACTCAATTATTATTATATATGAGTTAATGCCAAACAATTTCTGCAAAAAAATATGAGTCGCCTCTCAACGTCCATCTCAAAACAGATGCGCCCTGGTATAACCAATATAGGTATAAGTCGTCCCGAACTTGCTTTGAAGTTTGAGATTTCCGTGTTTCTCTAGTTATTCTTTCTTTGTCTGGGTCTGCAATATTAGTTAGCTGTGTGCTGTCTTGAATATATTATTATGCTTTCTTCTTAAGATAACCCCACGGAAAAAAATTCAAGGGTATAAGGTCTGGCGATCTAGTTGTCGGATCACATTTAAATTATCGTAGTACCATGTAGAAGATTTTATGCACAAACTACATAAAAAGTCATAAAACAAATTAAATAAAACTGTTTAAAGCATAATTGACATCCACTTTAAGGGCACTTGATTATTTCTAATTTTATTATTTTTCAAGGTGACTCCATCTTTAGTGCATTCTGAATCAGTAAGTTTTATAATAAATCGAAAGTACCATAGCATCTAGTACCAAGTAAATAGATTCGAGTAGTGCCACGTACCTAATAATCAAAATAGTGTAACTTCAATGTCGAGAAGACTAAATTGTAGACAATTAGTGTATTTAGAGTCACATAAAGCACAGAGAGCACGGTTGAAATAGAATAATACACATAGTTTCAAAAGTTACGCATCAACCCTTGTATTCACAATGTTTACGCTTTTATAAATCCGTATCTTTATCACATATTTAATGGGCTTTTTTTATAAAAAATATACCTTTTTCGGTTTTTTATTTTATTCGAATACCCATTTAATTGACCTGGTTTTGCCAAGGTGTAAACATTTGAAAAATTTATTCTGGTGAAATTTTTGAAAACGTGATTAAAAATGAATCTTACTTTAATTTCTGGGTTGGACCTTATAAGAATTATCGATTTAGTTGAAGAAGGCCATTCACAGCGGTTCGTGGCGGAAAGAGTGGGTGTTTCTCAGAGTGATGTCTCACGGATATGGAATAGGTTCCTGGAGAAAAAACTCGATACGGAATAGAGCTCGGTCTGGTAGACCCTGAGTTACCAATAATCGACAGAATGGATGTATCAAAATTTCCATCCGTAGAAATTGTTCTATGTCTGTGTTAGCCCTCCAAAAAGAATTCAGGCATATTACAGGAGTCAGAGCATCGTTGGCTACAATAAAAAGAAGAATTTTAGACTCATTTTTGAGGAGTCGTCGACCAATAAGAGTTTCTCAGCTACAACCTCGACATGTTTTGGACCGCCTCCAGTGGGCTTAAGAACACGTATAGCTCCCCCAACAGTTTTTGAATGTTGTGCTTTTTTCAGACGAGACCAGAATCTGTTTAAATAGTAATAACCGGCGAATTCGTATGTGAAGAGAGTCAACAAGAGCTGCACAACTAGCCACACACGAATTCTCCGGTTATCACTATTTAAACAGATTCTGGTCTCGTCTGAAAAAGCCAAAATTCCAAAACGGTTGGGGAAGCTGTATGTGTTCTTAAGCCCACTGGAGGCGGTCTAAAACATGTCTAGGTTGTAGCTGAGGAACTCTTACTGGTCGACGACTCCTCAAACCCGAGTCTAAAATTCTTCTTCTTATTGTAGCCAACGATGCTCTGACCCCTGTAGCATGCCTGAATTCTTTTTGGAGGGCTGGTACAGACATAGAAGAATTTCTACGGATAGAAATTCTGATATATCTATTCTGTCGATCATTGGTAACTCGGGGTCTACCAGACCGAGCTCTATTCCGTATCGAGTTTGTCTCCAGGAACCTATTCCATATCCGTGAGACATCACACTGCGAAACACCCACTCTTTCCGCCACGAATCGCTGTGAATGGCCTTCTTCAACTAAATCGATAATTCTTATACGTTCCAACTCAGAAATTAAAGTACGATTCATTTTTAATCACGTTTTCAAAAATTTCACCAGAATAAATTTTTCAAATGTTTACACCTTGGCAAAACCAGGTCAATTAAATGGGTATTCAAATAAATTAAAACACCAAAAAAGGTATATTTTCTATAAAAAAGGCCCATTAAATAAAGATACGGATTTATAAAAGCGTAAACATTGTGAATACGAGGGGTAATGCATAACTTTTGAAACTATGTGTATATTAATTTGGTTCTAAAAGATTTGTGAAATATTTAGGATATTTGATAATTGTTAACAATTTATTCAGTATGTACATATATGAGTATAGTGGTAGATTGTATGCAAAAAATAATACTTTGTGTCTTATTATACCAGAAGAATGAAGGATACACTAGGTAATTCTGTTATTTACAATGGGTGATAAGAAACAACCAGAAAACTGAAGTGGTCTTAATTTGCTAAATACTATCCTGAAACCTTCATGAAGAAGGGGAGATAAAGGCAAGACTAGCTAAAAGAAATAAAAAATATGGAGCATTACGCACATTATTGAAATCCAAATACGTATCAAGAAAAACAAAAATAAGAATTTATAAGACTGTTATCAGACCTAGACTAACATACGCATGCGAAACATGGGTGCTCAAAAAGTCAGAAACAGACCTTTTAGAAAGATGGGAGAGAAAAATGCAAAGAGCAATATATGGAGGTGTGAAAATAGAAGGTCAGTGGAGAAGAAGAACCAATAAAGAATTGGAAGAACTATATCAAGAGCCAACGATCACGACGACGATCAAAGCACAGAGAATACGATACTTGGGGCACATCGAGAGAATGGAAAGTAAACGAATGCCAAAAATGGTACTCTCACGAAGACCAATACAAAAGAGGAGGAAAGGCAGGCCCAGGAAAAGATGGAAGGACAGTGTGTATGAAGACTTGAAGAAAAGTAACTTTGAGAGATGGAAAGAACTAGCATTGGACAGGGGGAGATGGAGGGAGGTGGTAAAGGAGTGTATAAAAAGACTGAAATGTAATTCAATAAAATGTATAAGTTTTATAAGTTACGTAAGTTATATTAAGTTATTTATTATATTATTTATGTAATCAGAAATGTAAATATTTTAGCCCTAGGCCTACAAGGCCTGTTGCGCTTAATAAATAAAAAATATCCTGAAACCTACAACTAAAAGTTTGCAAGAAAAAATAAATGTAATTAACCCTTAACTACAGACATCCCAATATTAGCACGTAATTACAGATACCCGGTATTTTTTACCGGTCATTATAAAATAGAGTAAAAATATAAAGTTAATAATAAAAAAAATTGCATTATGAGTTTTTATGGAGTCTCTAGATATGGGAAAAATGGTAAAACGAGTGATTTTAATAATATAATACAAGATTTTTGAATAATAATCTAATAATATCAGAATTTTGGTAACATTTTTGATCTATTGAAACAAACGGCCATAAATGCTATGAAAAAAAATTTAGACTTTTTTTTAACAAATAAACGTAACATAGAATCACAAAGGAAACATAAAATAGCATTTACAAAAATTTTTACATCCATGAGAAAAAATCGGCAAGGGGTAAAATTATCACAAAATTAAATGGCAATTCCATTTTTGCAAAGTGGCCTCAAAATTGTTATCGTCAAATTTAACCTTCATTGAAGGTCCAGGATGACTTCCACAGTCCATTTCTTTACTTTTTTCCTAAAAACTCCAAAAAATAATATAAACATTTCAGATTTACAAATATAGTACCCATATAAAAATACTTACTTAACACAGACATCCGGTAATTTTTACCGGTTAAGATTTTTGATGTGTGCTAGAAAAGAAAATATTGACAATACACACTACACGCTTTGACTAGCATTGTTATACAAACTACCCGAGAGATACAGAGACACATGAACTTGTAAGTGGTGAGGTTACCATGAAATCCACATTTTGGGATTGCCCGCCGGTAAAAAATACCGGATCTCTGTAGTTAAGGGTTAACTAGGTTTGATGGGAAATAAGCCACAATTTTAATAAAAAAATTATTTTATTAACGTTTCGACGTCCAAATCCAATGCCGTTGTCAAAATACAAAAAAAAATATTAATGAATTAAACAAAAATGTTGTTGCTTAGTAAAAAATTCTTTTAATAATTTATTTAATCTGACTCATTTATATCGGTAATTCAGACATATATTATACATTTTAAAGTAGAAGACTTTAAAATGATATTGTCAATATTTATGAGTTGCGTTCCTTGGACTTGGAAACGGTTTAACCTATATTTACTCAGAAACACCGAATTATTTTGTTTGTAGGAAAATTTGAATTTATGTATGAATATAATAGGCTATTGATTATATTCAAAATAAGATAGCTAAAAGGAACTACAACGTTAACGGGGTTTTATTATTTCATATGGTCAATGGACATCTATGTATGAAAAAACCGCGGAGTGCTACCATTTAAAGGGGTGCATTTTTGAGAAATGGGTGAATTAGTCCCTGGGCACATGTTACATTAGGGTGAGTTCTATGCACTTTTGGTACAAGCATATCTAAATAAAAATTTTTCCTGATTAAATTTACAATCTAAATATCACTTTTTAAAGTCAATTATACTTTTTTTTACAAAAAAATATTCAAAAGAAAAAGCACAAAGAAACCTACAACAAAGAAATTTTGTTTTTTGCCCCATAACTTTGGCCCACGAGGATATAGGTATAGACATTACCTTACATAAAAAAACATACATATTTTTTCTTTAAAATGTTGTTTAGTAGAGGTAATTAGGAGTTATAGTTTTCGAAATATGATTTTTCAAAATTTGCCACTCACAGCAATTTTGGGCAATATTCCTTGTTATTTCGCAACTATTGTTCTGTAACTTTTTTCTACGTAACTTTAGGTATATGCAATGGTACACGTAATAGAAATAAAAATGAATTTCCTTTAAAACGGTCTACTGTATAACGTTGTACGACTTTTTTAAAAGAGATTATGGGTTTTCAAGTTTTTATACTTTTAACGATTTTTTAAAATATAATATAAAAATAAAATAATATTATTATATATTATATATTATATATTATATATTATATATTATATATTATATATTATATATTATATATTATATATTATATATTATATATTATATATTATATATTATATATTATATAATACGTAATACGTAATATAAAAAAAATATTATTTTTTAAATTTTTTACGAAAATTTTTGAAATTTCTCAGTATAATTTTTTCTTCTACATTTAGGTATGTACGTATGATATAATAAAAAAAGCTTATTTTGTTTAATTTAAAATAGTGTATTACAAAAAATTCTAGGACTATTTTTGAATAAGATATTATTTTTCAAAATGTAATAAGTACTTGCAACGATTTTTGATTTTAGGATTATTTTTTAAATTTCTCAATATAACTTTTTTTCTTGTAGGTACATGAATATACTATATATTGCTCAATAAAGAGGGCTTACTTTATGTTCTTTAAAATGGTGTATCATCTATATTTAAATAATGGAAACTGAGTGATTCTTTGATATTTTTTTAGCTGTATTATTTAAAATTATTCCTTTTACAAAAATTACATAAACATTAGTCTTAGAAAACATCACTTTAGTTAAAAATTATTTAACCGTTGACATTTAAAAAATTTTCAAAATCAATGTCCATCTCTTCGTTAGCATTAGCTTCAATATCTTCCTCTGACACCTCAGTTATCTTAGAGTTCCCACAATTAGTACCCATGCACATGCACCCTTTGTAGAATATTGAACAACTAATTCCTATCTTCCTACAACCGTAATTTTTTGTACATCCTTTGGTACATTTACATGCTATTTTTTTCAGCAAAGCTGGTAGTGCAGGAGCTTTGACAGTAAATATTGGAATTAATCCATATTTTGAAGTTTGCCGGCCGAGTCAAGTGGATCCAAAGTATTACCTATAAAAAATAAGATTCAATCATAACACACAATCAGATAAAAAAGTTATAATGAGAAATTTAAAAAATAATCCTAAAATCAAAAATCGTTGCAAGTACTTATTACATTTTGAAAAAGCATATCTTATTCAAAAATATTCCTAGAATTTTTTATAATACACCATTTTAAAGTAAACAAAATAAGATTTCTTTATTATTATATAATATATACCTAAATGTAGAAAAAAAAAGTTATAATGGGAAATTTAAAGAATAATCGTAAAAAATATAAAAACTCGTTAAAAGTATAAAATCTTGAAAAAGAAAACCTCTTTAAAAGAAGTCGTACAACATTATAAAGTAAAACATTTTAAAGGTAATTGATTTCTATTCCTCTTACATGTACTATTGCATATGCCTAAAGTTAGGTAGAAAAAAGTTACAGAACAATATTTGCGAAATAACAAGGAAAATTGCCCAAAATTGCTGTGAGTGGCGAATTTTTAAAAATCATATTTCGAAAACTGTAAATCCTAATGACCTCTACCAAACATCATTTTAAAGAGAAAATTTGTAAGTTTTTTTCAATGAAGCAATGTCTATTACCTATATCCCCGTGGACAAAAGTTATGGGACAAGAAGCAAAATTTCTATCTTTTGGGTTTCTTTTTGCTTTTTCTTTTGAATATATTTTGTAAAAAAAAGTATCTCTGACTTTAAAAAGTTATATTTAGATAGGAAATTTAACCAGCAACAATTTTTGAGTAGACGTGTTTATACCAAAAGTGCATAAAGCTCACCCTAATGTAACCTGTGCGTAGGGACTAATTCACTTATTTCTCAAAAACGCACCGCTTTAAATGGTAGCACTCCGCGGTTTTTTCATATATAGAGATTCATTGACCATATGAAATAATAAAACCCCGTTAACGTTGTAGTTCCTTTCTATAGTACATAATCAATAACCTATAAAGTAAGGTAACTCCATTCTGAGCTAATCAATATAAAGTTAGGATTTTAAAAGTGTCTCTGATATTGAATAATATTACCCCTACCGCAACCGATATCCGTCAATTTAATTTGTATCTGTTTGGCCAAAAGCAGGACACAGTCACGGATCATCCGCCCTGTTTGCCAAAAATCAAATCCTGCTTTAAATTGTTTTCTCTATCACCTTGATGATTGAAGTGAGTACTTAACTGAAAAATTCGCTTTTTTCCTTCTATCTACTTATTATTTATAGAAAAATAATATATCTTATTTATAAATTAAATAATGTTACATTATAGTGTTTGTTTGGTTAAACTTGTAGATAACATATTCACTTACGCTAAACTTAAAACCTGTTTAACCCATATTACTCTTTTACAAAATTTGTATCTGGCTGTGTGGGTTTTACCTTAAAGCCAAAAAAAACCCATATTAGTCCTGTCGCCAGGGGGGGGGGGGTATTACAATGGCCTCCTTAATTCAGATGGACTTACCCAAGCTTTTTTTATGGATTTTGACCCGTAGAACACGAATTTTTTGGGTAACAGTTGATCCGGATGTCGATAAGTTTGCTAAAAACAAAGAACTTGAGGAATTACTTAACAGCGATTTTTCGCAAAACAAAACATTTTTGAAGTTATACTTCTTTAGGCGCGATAAGGAGTGAATTTTTATTATTCTGCGCGCATGCGCACAGAGACAGTATGTTGTTTAATACTAAATCTTTTAAGTTACATATATCAGTCCAAAAAAGGCGT
This sequence comes from Diabrotica virgifera virgifera, assembly GCF_917563875.1. Lineage (NCBI taxonomy): Eukaryota > Metazoa > Arthropoda > Insecta > Coleoptera > Chrysomelidae > Diabrotica > Diabrotica virgifera. The sequence continues at coordinate 16,782,203 of NC_065448.1, forward strand.
GGAAAAAATGTATTAATGTTTTTCGTAAATATATTTATTATAATTTTTGTGTCTTTGGATTTGTCTTCCTTTGGAGTAAGGTAATACGTATTATTAAACCATTTTTCTGTAATAATTGACTTCGTCTATTTGTTACCGTGGTTTGTCATAATGTCCGAGAAGCCGTCAAAACAATGCATTCGTAGCCTCATTGGTACAGCATTCGACTACGAATCGAGAGGTCCCAGGTTCAAATGCGGACATTTGCTGTCTTTTTTTTTAATTTTTTAATTTTTGGAAAGTGGTAAGTAACTATTAAAATCATAACATTTAATAAAATAAAAGTAAACTGTTAAAGTATTTTATTTCGCTGAAATCATATAATAGAAGTATAACTTCTTACGTGCGTACTAGGGATGGGAAAAACCTACCGGTTTAAACCTAAAACCGGTTTTTTTACTTCGCAGCAACCGGTTTTACCGGTTGTTTTTATGTCCCGGTTATAACCGGTTTTTTTCTTTTTAAAGTAAAAACCGGTTATTAAGTTTTTACGGTGATTAGGATTAGGTTAGGTATTATTTCGGATCCCAATCATAATTTTTATTCTCAAGTAATTATTCCAAACAAAACCATAATTCAAATTTTATTTTATTTTATAAAATACAGAAGCAAACTGAAAGTGCACGCTCACATCAGCGAGAAACAATTATTAAGTTTTATTATAATACTTCTTTGGAAAGGTATTTGTAATCATAATATTTACATAAGAAGTGATCTGGTTGAATTAGACGCAAACATCATCTATTTTTCACACTTAACTCTTGACATTGCAAGTGGGTGAATGACTTTTTCTGATTACCAAAAATAATGCTCTGACTATGAATATCGAATTACTGATTACGAGTACGAATCTCCAAGAATTTCGCTACGTTTTCAAAACGATACACTCATACAGGAAGTATTAAATGAGTTAAAATGTACCTATTCTACAAATATACAAACGTGTTAAAAGTGATATATGTTCTTTCGATAGTACTAATTTTGATCATATTGATATCGAGTCGAATGGAGTATCGCATTTTTTGGGTGATTATCAGCAAGTCTTACAATTTTTTTCGTAGGATGCGTAGTTTTAGAGATAAACGCGGTTGAACTTTAAAAAAATCGAAAATGTGCAATTTTTGAACCCGAATAACTTTTGTTTAAAAAATAAAATAGCAATTCTGCTTACTGCATTTGAAAGCACAAGTCAAATTCTATCAGTTTTGATTATTTGCATTGCTAAAAATCAAATTTTTATTTGTTAAACAAAGTCATAAACACATAGTGTTTCCCGTGCCCAATGCATGCGTTTTAATGTACGAAATCTACGTAGAAATTGTCTGCCTGCGCGCCTACTCGTTAGATTTCAAATGGGAAATGCATTGAAAACATCATTCAATCACTATGTGTTTATAGCTTTGTTTAACAGTAAAAAAATTAATTTTTAGCAATGAAAGTTATCAACACCGATAGAATTTGACTTGAACTTTCAAATGCGGTAAGCAGAATTGCTATTTTATTTTTCAATCAAAAGTTATTCGGGTTCAAAAATTGCAATTTTTCGATATTTTGAAAGTTCAACCGCGGTTATGACGAAAACTATGCATCCTACGAAAAAACTTGTAAAAACATTTTTTGCTTAGAATGACCCAAAAAATACAAAACAATGTTTTGTTTTGCGAAATATCGCTGTTATGTGATTCCTCAAGTTCTTTGTTTAAAACAATCTTATCGACATCCGGATCGACTGTTACCCAAAAAATTCGTGTTCTACGGGTCAAAATACATAACAAAAAAACTTGGGTAAGTCCATCTGAATTAAGGAGGCCGTTGTACCCCCACTGGCGACAGGACTATATTTACTTAGAAACATCAAATTGCTTTTCTGTGTAGGAAAATTTGAATTTACATATGTATGAATATAAGGTAAGGTAACTCCATTCCGAGCTAATCGATATGAAGTCGAAGTTAGGAATCTAAAAGTGTCTCTGATATTGAATAATATTACCCATACACCAACTGATACCCGTCAATAATTTTTATTTGTATCTGTTTAACCAAAAAGAAAGTCACAATCACGGATCATCCGCCCTATTTGCCAGATTTAACACTATGTGACTTCTATTTGTTCAAAAATCAAATCCTGCTTAAATTGTTTTTTTTTCTGTAACTTTAGTAATTGAAGTGAGTAATTGAAAAATTGTTTTTTTTTCTTTTGTGCAGTTATTATTTATAAAATAAATAATATATGTTAATTATAAATTAAACAATATTACGTACAGTCGGAAAAATGAAAGAATATCCATGAACGATCACGTCAATCACTTATTTTGGATTTGCTGTCTTTTTCTATAACAAACGTTTGTTATTTACATAAAAAGACAGCAAATACAAAGTAAGTGATTGACCTGATCGTTCATGGGTATTCTTTCATTTTTCCGACTGTAGTACTGTTTGTTTGGTTAAACCAGTAGATAAAATATTCACTTCCCCTAAACTTGGAACCGGTTTAACCCACATTTACTCAGAAACATCGAATTGCTTTTCTTTGTAGGAAAATTTGAATTTATGTATGAATATAAGGTAAGGTAACTCCATTCCGAGCTAATCGATATAAAGTTAGGATTCTAAAGGTGTCTCTGTTATTGAATAATATTTCAAGATTACATTTTGCCCCGAAAGCATTTTCGGAGTGACTACTTCGGGAAATATTGCTACTACGAGTCGCCCTAAATTTTTCAGTAAATACACATTGCATAGGGTGAGGGGATTTCAGCTTTTTATGAAGATGTCGAGAAAATTACCAAACAATTTATTAAACGTCAACTAGTTTACATTGATTGAAAACAGTATTACCAATTAGACCAGTAAGGATCTGTGAAAAAACGTCTATTTTTGGATGTGAGAGGTGGCATTCGGATTTTTGCAGATAAAGTTAGGTGACACCTTCAGTAATAATAATTAACTTATGCTCCTTCTCAAATATGCCCGGAACATTAATAAAAAAATTAAAATATTTAAAAATTTCGAAAAACGTCGATTTTTTTCTGCTTTCTTTGCTTATAACTTTAAAATGATTCGTTTTGGAACAAAGTCGTAGCAAAATAAAATAAAGATAATTGAATTTTGTACGATATACGACTGGTCAAAAATGTCTTAACGTATTACCTTTTCTGCAATATAGCAATAAATACAAAATAAGGGAGCAAAATACGCCTGTTGTTATTCAATGTTTTTAACCACTTTGGTGGCACTTAGAAGCTTAGTAATTCACTTAGGAAATTCTTTGTATAGTATTTTTACTACAAAAGCGATATTACGTAGGTCAAAATTTTTGACGTAAGAGAACTTTCAAAACATTAGAATGTGACTTTTCATTATTGCCATATTTATATAAACATGGCAATAATGAAAATTCACATTCTAATGTTTTGACAGTTCTCTTACGTCAAAAATTTTGACCTACGTAATATCGCTTTTGTAGTAAAAATACTATAATATACTTAAACCGTGTACCAAATTTCATTAAAATCGACTTAATAGATTTTGCATAATAAATTTGCAATCTAAATGTTTTTAAAAAAGTTCAAATTTTTTAAAATCTTTCTGAACAAAAAGTAGACCATTTAGAAGTTGTCTAATTTTTTTACATATAAAGAGGTGCTCTACCTATCTAATACACTTTACAGAATTAACATCGGATTATTTAAGGGGCCTCAGCAATGTTTTAAATTTATAAACAATTTTTTGGCTTATAAACAAATAGCTTTGTTTAATAATAAAAAAATTAATTTTTAGCAATGCAAATAATTAAAACCGGTATAATTTGACTTAAACTTTCAAATGCTGTCAGCAGAATTGCTATTTTATTTTTTAATCAAACGTTATTCGCGTTCAAAAATTGCAATTTCTCGATTTTTTGAAAGTTCCACCGCGTTTATCTCGAAAACTATGCATCCTATGAAAAAACTTGTAAGAACATTTTTTGCTTAGAATTACCCAAGAAATGCAAAAAAAATGTTTTATTTTGCGAAAAATCGATGTTATGTAATTCCTCAAGTTTTTTGTTTATAACAATATTATCGATATCCGGATCAACTGTTACCCAAAAGATTCGTGTTCTACGGGTAAAAATACATAAAAAAAACTTGGGTAAGTCCATCTAAATAAAGGAGGCCGTAGCACCCCCTCCTGGCCACAGCACTAATTTGTTTATAAGCCAAAAAATTGTTTATAACTTTAAAACATTGCTGAGGCTGCTTAAATAATCCGATTTCAATTCTGTAAAGTGCACTAGATAGGTGGAGTACTTCTTTATATGTAAAAAAATTGACAAATCTTTTTATGTTCTAGTTTTTGTTGTGCAAGATTTTAAAAAATTTTAATTTTTTTAAAAAAATTTAGATTGCAAAATTATTATGCAAAATCTAGTATGTCAATTTTAATGAAATTTGGTGTACGGTTTTATAGTCTGGGCTGATTATCGGAGAATAGGCCATTTTTGGGAAAAGTTATTTACCAGCAATTTTATTGCTGGAATCGAATCTTATGATTGCATATATTAATAATATAGGTATGCAAAGTCCGCAGATAGTGTGCTACTTTTTTTATAAACAAAATGGCGCCCGAAAATCGTGTTTTTTTTCAATTTTTGCTCTATAACTCCAAAGATTTTAACTTTACACCAAAAACACTCAAATAAAAATTCACCGCAATTAAATTCTGCATAGAGATGCGTTTTTTCCGATTTATTTCGACAAAAACTTTCCCCGGAAAATGCGGGTTTTTCCAACAAAATCTTTAATTTTCAACTAAACTTTTAGATAAGTAATTGTAAATCAATAATAAAATAACTTAGTAATGTAAAAGCCCTTTTTGTATAGATTATAATTCCAGAAGCCGATGGAAATTACATAAACAGTTTAGCAAAAATTGAATTGTTAATTAAAAATTTTCGGTCGCTATAATAACGACAATAATTATCATGCATAAGAATAACTATGATTTTTTCATAAAAAGACACTATACCTATCTAATGTACTTTACAGAATTGAAATTGGACTATTTAAGTGGCCTCAGGAATATTTTAAAATTATAAAAAATTTTTTGGCTTATAAACAAATAGAATATCTCGGGAAATATTAAACTAAATTAAATTCTAAAAACGGTATTCGAAAAACAGCGGTGGGGCCCTTCTTTTAGAAGAAAAAACGTTTAATTATGATGAGTAGTTCCTGAGATACAACCGGTCAAAGTTGACCGGAATTTACGGAAAAGATATAAATAACAGGATCATAATTTTCAAACCATCACCTTTTTATTTTTGTCCTCTTTCTCCACACCAGTTTTCATATCATTAAAACACTCATAACATATATTATTATAATAAAAACTATCGATAATGCGTGTGAAAATTGCCAAAAATAGCAAAATTTCAATCAAAAATTAGGTTGGAGAAAATGTAACCCTCAAAGTTCAAAATCGGTATACGTTAAAAAATGCATTTTCTCGGCTTCCCATGGAGCAATTTCCTTCATTCTTTTTTGTTTCCAAGTAACTCGAGTAGAGCCATCGAACTAACGCATTATTAAATGTCAGGCTTGCTTTTGTTTTGTTATAATAAATTAATTTATTTATTATAACACAAAATTTTAATTTATTTAACTAAAAATTGTTTAAATAATTATACAGCTTTCAAATGAGAATATTTATGTTTTTAACTTTAAAAGGTACACTTGTAGTAAGTTTATCTAACAAAAAGCCTACAACTGGAAAAAATATGTAGTTTTCTGTTCTTATAAATAAATTAATCTATTATAACAAAACAAAAGCAAGTTTGGCATTTAATAATGCGTTAGTTCGATGGTTCTACTCGAGTTATTAGGGAACAAAAAAAGAATGAAGGAAATTGCTCCATGGGAAGCCGAGAAAATGCATTTTTTTAACGTATACCGATTTTGAACTTTGAGGGTTACACTTTCTCCAACCTAATTTTTGATTGGAATTTTGCTATTTTTGGAAATTTTCACACGTATTATCGATAGTTTTTATTATAATAATATATGTTATGAGTATTCTAAAGATATGAAAATTTGTGTGGAGAAAGAGGACAAAAATAAAAAGGTTTTGGTTTAAAAATTATGATCCTATTGTTTATATCTTTGCCGTAAATTCCGGTCAACTTTCACAGGTCGTATCTCAGGAACCACTCATCGTAATTAAACGTTTTTTCTTTTAGAAGAAGCGTCCTGTTACTGTTTTTTGAACACAGTTTTCATAATTTAATTTAGTTTAATATTTCCCGAGATATTCTATTTGTTTATAAGCCTAAAAATTGTTTATAATTTTAAAATATTCCTGAGGCCGCTTAAATAGTCAAATTTCAATTATGTAAAGTGCATTAGATAGGTATAATGTCTTTTTATGAAAAAATCATAGTTATTCTTATACATCATAATTATTGTCGTTATTATAGCTACCGTAAATTTTTAATTAACAATTCAATTGTTGCTAAACTGTCCATTCAATTTTCATCGGCTTCTGGAATTATAACTTATACCAAAAGAGCTTTTACATTACCAAGTTATTTAATTATTGATTAACAATTACTTATCTAAAATTTTAGTTGAAAATTTTGTTGGAAAACCCGCTTTTCCGGGGAAAGTTTTCGTCGAAGTGAATCGGGAAAAACATGTCTCTATGCAGAATTTAATTGTGGTGAATTTTTATTTGAGCGTTTTCGGTGTAAAGTTAAAATCTTTGGACTTATAGAGCAAAAATTGAAAAAAAAACACGATTTTCGGGCGCCATTTTGTTTATAAAAAAAGTAGCACACTATCTGCGGACTTTGCATACCTATATTATTAATACATACAATAATAAGATTCGATTCCAGCAATAAAATTGCTGGTAAATAACTTTTCCTTGTATTTTGCTAATTAGCCCAGAGTATTAGCACATTACAAAAATTTTCTAAGCGAATTAGGAAGGTTCCAAGTGTAACCTAAGTGATGGAAAATCATTGAACAGGCTTGTTTTGCCCCCTTATTGTATATTTATTGCTATTTTGAAGCAAGGGTGATAAATTAAGACATTTTTAACCAATCGCATCTGACAGAAAATTGAATTATCTTTGTTTTATTCCTATATGACTTTGTTCTAAAATAAATAGTTTTTAAGTTATAAGCAAAAAAAAGTAGAAAAAAAACGAATTTTTTTGAAATTTTTAAATATTTTATTTTTTTATTAATGTTCCGGGCATATTTGAGAAGGAGTATAAATCAATTATTATTAACGAAGTTATCACCTTACTTTATCCGCAAAAATCTGAATGCCACCTCTCACATCCACCTAAAAAGAGATCCTTACTGGTCTATAACATCACATAACAATATTACATTTAAAATAATTTTGAAACAAAATGTATTTAGTGGAATAGTTGATTTTTATAAAAATTTATAGGTGGTCATAATAATATGGCCAGGGACTGTGTATCGAAAGACAGTTTACAATTTAATTGTCTCAGGGGCTACCACCATCAGCTGACATTTTATTTCTTCCTTTTGGAGTCCTCAGAACTGTCTGTGGTGCACCCATCGCTTATTTCACATTAAGAATTTAAACGTGCGAGGGTTACAACTAGTGTTGCCAGGTCCGATTTGTTTTTAATCGGTACATAAGCAAAAACAAATCGGGATTTAGGGTTGTAGATCGGGACAACCCTAACTCGGGTTTTAGGTTCTACTTACTGTCTACTTCAAAGATGAACTTGTACCGTTGGTTGCTTTTACTTGGGGGGTGACAGTTACAGTTACCCCTTCTCGGAGGTGAAAAAAGGGCGTTTAAGGTAAGTCTCAAAATGGATCAACTGACTAACTCTAAAAAACTTTTGTTCTATATAATTTTTAAGCTAAGTCAATACTTTTCGAATAATTTTATCGAAAAAATATTCTTAGCAAAAATGTAGCTTTTAAAAAAGCAAAAAAATTGTATGTTCAGAAAGTCTATAAAATCAGTAAAAGCAAAGTTGTAGCCCATCAAAAATACGTTCTTATTCGTCAAATTCCAAATCGAATTTTTCAACTTGAAATAACCAAAAAATTAAGCAATTTTCGGGCAAAACATATTAAAAGTGTTTAAAAATAATCTTTAATTTTGTTTTATATAAAAGTCTCTAACATTAAAACTAAGCGAGTTACGCTCAAAATAAAGTTGGCTCCTTTTTTTAGTAAAAAAAAAATGGTGAAAATCTCCCACTATTTAGCACCATAAATAAAATTAATCATTACCGCTTTACCATTTACTTTATATGTTTATAATTTATACGATCTGTAAGGTTTGCCTTTTGGGAGTGCTTAGTTTTGAAAAAAAAATGGTTTTATAGTAAAAAAGAAATTCTAAAATATTTGAAATGCCCTTTTTTCAAAAATTACTTAAAAAGTATTAGGGATACTAAAAATCTCAAGGAGTAAAAAGTAGGTAGGTTTTCAAAAATTGGTTCAAATATGGCTGTTCATATTTTGCATACACTCGTGATTAGTGACTCGTTCAGGCCCTTTTAATGATTTCAAAAATACATAGGAAAAGTAAATTGTTTGTAAAGCGGTAACGATTAATTTCATTTGGGGTGCTAAGTAGAGGGAGATTTTCACAATTTTTTTACCAAAAAAAGAGTCAACTTGATTTTGAGCATAACTCACTTAGTTTTGATGCTAGAAACTTTTTTAAAACAATAAAATAAAGCTTGATTAAAAAAGTTTTAATTGGTTTTTCCCGAAAAGTGCTTCATTTCTTGGTTATTTCACGTTGAAATATTTGATTTGGAATTTGACGAATGGAAACGTATTTTTCTTTAGCTACAAATTTGCTTTTGCTGGGTCTATAGACTTTACGAATACACAGCTCTCTTTGTTTTTTTCTAAGCTACATTTTTGCTAAAAAATAGTTTTTTCGATAAAATACTTACTTTTTGAGTTATTTGTGAAAATCGACTGAAAACGTGATTTTTTTGTCGAAAAATAAACATTTTCAATCGTAAATAACTCGAAAAGTATTAACTAAGTTAAAATTCTATATAACTAAAATTGCTTAGAATTTAGTCAATTTATGTATCTCCGGACTTATTTTAAACGCGCGGTTTTTCACCCCCAGCTAGGGGTGACTGTCACCCCCCGAGTAAAAGCAACTAACGGCACAAGCCGTCCAAATTTTCATACAATTCGGAGTTGATCCTGAAAATTACACGGTATCGCCGTATTTCCCGTTCATTTACTGGACTACAAGGTGTTTCTATAATCTGTATTTAATCCTATATAATAATAATAATCAGACGAAATTACTAAAAAAATCGTAGATTAAGTAAATTATTTATTTTTTATTAAAATTATATTTTTTTTCGATTTTGCCGCTTTTAGGAGTGCCTTGTTTTTATAACATAGTTCAAAAATTTACTGCAAGTCCTCTTGAAATAGGTTTTCGTGGGTGAAAATCGGGACATTTAGTGTCCCGATCAGGTACAAATCGGTACGCGTCCCCAGACCCCTGAAAATCGGGACGTCCCGCGCAAATCGGGACACCTGGTAACGCTAGTTACAACGCACGTTACGACGGTGGTTGGAACGTTCGGTGAAGTCGCCCTGTTTATGCCGTCCCTTGCTACAACAACAGACGGCAGCTGTGCCGTCTTTACGCACCCACTAATATAGGGGACTTAATGCACCCTTTCCTATTGATACTGTCGTTCAGTCGCACGAAGGTAGTTTCCTTGGTTGTTTGGTACATTATTTTCATTTACACTTTGTGGCTGTTTGAAGTAGGTGCATATATTTTATATTATGATGTCTCAGACTCATATTGGAATATTAATAACATTAAATGAAGCGAGACCTGTTCTTTGGCACAAAACAATGGAAATATATGAAGATAAAAACTTGACGAGAAATGGTTGGAATGGTGTATGCCGTGCACTTAACAGTGAATTTGACGAATTAGGTGATAAAGAAAAAAACACATTTGGTAAGTACCTACAGCAAAATTATTTATATGTCACTGATAACAACAATTAGACAGGCCTACAGTGTTTTTGGTTCCAAAGTGTTTAGAGCTGATTTAAGGTATATTTGGGGTGCTGATTCTGAATGTGGCTTTAGTTTTGCACTATCAGCTCTTATAATAGGGAACTTGCATAAATTTTTAAATTTGAAAAAAATGTTATAAATCACAACACAACATAATTTAAAACATGTATCAAAGATAAAAAAGTTTTGTTTGTCTTTCGTTTGGCCCCTAAAGACGATTAAAAATTCAAATTACAACAGGTGGTCCAAAACGCGTCGTGACGCCACTTGGTTTTACATTTACATTTTTCCAATAAAGTAAACAGAATTTTAAATTAGACGTTATAAACGTCAGTAGAAAATACATTTATGTGGCGTTACAAGTGTTTTTGATCGTTTGAACTATTCATAGAAAAAATCGTACTTTTACAAAATGGTTTTATTTTCAATAGTAAATTTTCGTTCCTTTCCTTCAAAAACAGTATAAAACTACAATTTTAACAAACTGGGCAAACTGGTATATATTATTACAATGACATACGATAAATGTCATTAGAATATAAATATTTTTGACTTATTCCACGACGATGAGCTTGCCAAATACCCAAGTAGGTGGAGGCCAATAAACTAAAGAAGGAGAAGAAGAATATACCTAAATATAAGGTTGTGTCTAGGTATACGTTACCGTGTACGCAAATAAAAAAGTTAGAGTGTCAGTGATTTCTTATTTTTTATTTGTTTAGTGTTTGCTTTTAAATTAACTACGGAGTGTGGACAATTATTTAGTTCTTTTAATGGGTTTAAGAACATTTTAAAACACTACGAAAAAGATAAGAGACTATAAATTATTATATATTTTTTTTAGTTATAAATGAAATAGTATGTATTACCGTAAAAGATTAAAATAAAAAGAAGACCTAAAGCTTTCACAATAATAATTAACTTGTTCTGAAGCTATTATTCTTGTGGCATTTTTGTAATCAACTATTCTAAATGGGAACTAAGCCACAATTTAACCAAAAAACGATTTTATTAACGTTTCGACGTCTAAATCGGACGTCGTTGTCAAAATACAAAATATTAAATTAAACAAAAATGGTGTTGCTTAGTAAAAAATTTTTCTAATAATTTATTTAATCTGACTAATTTTTGTATTTTGACAATGACATCCGATTTGGACGTCGAAACGTTAATAAGATCATTTTTTTTAAGTTATATTGTGGCTTATTTCCCATTTAGAATAGTTGATTATAATAATTAACTTACGTATAAAAATTATTTTAACAATGTTTTTTACGTGTTATGTCAACTAAATACATATATTTATTTTGCTAACCTAAATATATACTTTAATATATACACATTGATTTATTACAATTAAGTTTGAAACATCTGAATAGTTCTGCTTCCCTTCCTTTAACAAATATTTTTCTATCAAACACACGCTAAACATATCAAAATAGCATGTACCAAAATATACAGTCACTGCGCACGCTAAATAATAACGTCACTGGCTTGATGAAGTTTAATTCGCGTGTACATACCTAACTTTTTTATTTGCGTACACGTTAGCGTGTACCTAGACACAGCGAAATATAACCATAATAATAACTAATGTAAAACTATGTGACGTCACGGGTCGTTTGAACTATTTTATACCGCTGAAGACTTTAAATACGTATTTCTAAGTTATTACGAGTTGTTGAAGCGTGAAATTTTGGAAATCTCATTTTTAAACAAGACTGAACATTATTATGTAATAAAAAAAATTGTGCAAGTTCCCTATTAAAACTGCTAATTGTATATTATAATAAACTTTATTAAAAACTTTATTATAAAGTATAAAGTCGGCATAGATGAGGCTTAAATAGAGTATTCATCGTATATCAAAATGAGATTTATTTGTAAATACGTGAATTAATAAACGCTGATTAACTGCTTAATGTACAATTTATATCATTCCTTGAAGTTGTTTGCATAAAAAGTATTTCAAAGACAACTGGTATACGTAGTCACTCCCAAGATCCTTTTTAATGGAATTTAGTTAAGATATTTGAAATTCACGCGATATAAATAAGACATGCTTTACGAGGGGATATAAAAAGAAAGAAAGTATATGACTCTGCTGATATACCACATGATAATTTCTTATTTAACCAACTTAGAATACCGAAAACCATAATAATATAAAAAAGGTCTTTACGATGAATCTCTGGGGCCATTTTTACAAGCCTTTTACTCGGATACTATCAACAAGGAACTTCTTTTTATGGAGTATTCTCCACTCCTGATAGATATCGAAGAAATTGGCGAATTATTGTCTTATTATCTCTTTTGAACTGTCATTACAATGTATCAATAAATTCTGGTCCAAACTGTTCATTTTTTGCATTCATTTTTACTTGTTTTTAACCCAATTTAGAACTATATCACAAGGAAAAATTCTTGTACTGGTTGTATACCATAAATCACAAAAAAAATAAAAGCCTTATCTTGTAAAAGGTATATTTAAAATCCCTAAAACGGGCTGTATCACAACAAAACGTTTTCGGAATCAATATTCCATCATCAGTGTTATCACCTAAAATAACTATAACTCTATAAGTAAAAGAAACGTGAGGTTAAACTGTAACAGAGGTAAAAAGTGAATAGATAGTTATACTTACAGGTTTACATGCTTTAAGCCACCAAAATGTACGGGTAAAAACCCTTAAATTGATTTTAAACAGTTGGGGTTACATTATATTATCCGATTTTAAAGGATGTTAAAAATATTTCCAGATTAACCCCTGGCATCACATGACATCAACCATATTGGTTGGGAAATTGTAGGTAGAACCTTACATGGCAGAGTTTAGGTGACAACTGACCGGAATGGCCCTTTAAAGGAAGTCAGCACTAGATTGACACCGTACCTTGACAGAATGTAATATGAGTAGTTACTACAACAGCCAAAAGAATTTAAATTTTATGTTAATATTTAAAATAATATCAGTAGTGAAAAAAATTATTTGTTGGGATTAAAATTAAGCTACCCTGAAAAAGTATGATGGATAAATGTTAAAAATTATAGAATCAAACAGAAGTGAAATAATACTTTCTTTAGGGTAGGCAATTATCATTACATAGGATTAAAAATTATAAATGTGTAAATACAGAGTTGTATTTTTTTAAGGTGTTAGTTAAGCTGATGTTATGAGCTTAATATTTGGTGTAATTTATTAATAGAAGGATCCAACAAAATAGATAAAAGATGATATAAATTTAGTTTGGCTGAAGAAATATATACTACTAGATGTGAATGTAAATAACAAAAGTAGTAATGAGGAGACTGAGAAATCCAAAGACCCGACATCAAAGTATCTGAAGATAAAAAACTAGCAATGATGGGACAGGAAGGATATAAGGTTATTAGTGTGCAAGAAAGGAAAAAGAAGTAGTGATGAAAGAAGGGATGTAAGTTGATATTGGTGAGTTGGTCTATTAGAGAAAATTAGGCTCTGAATGAGGTTTAAATGAGTGTAATAAGTCATAGGTATAACTTATCGAAAATGTGGTTTAGAGTCGAAGTGTAAATTAAGATGGATATGTAAAGAGGAATGGATGAATGGTGGATATTTGACTATGAGAAAAGTTGGCGATGTAATGGAATGAAGTCTCGATTAAACGAAACAGACGGTTGACGCAATTAGGGTTATATTGTTTTTCATTGACTATTTCTAGGTCCTCATATAGGTCTAATTTTAGGTAAGACCTAGAAATAGTACTTATTTTAGGTGATAACGCTGATGATGGAATATTGATTCCGAAAACGTTTTGTTGTGATACAGCCCTTTTTAGGGATTTTAAATATACCTTTTAAAAGATAAGGTTTTTATTTTTTGCAATTTAGAACATTAAAATGTGAAAGCATTGAATAATCTATGGCTGTCTATCTCTCCGTAAACACAATTTCTCCGTCATTAGACCGTCATTAAAACCGCTAGATATTCACCACGTATAGGGTGTTGCAGAATATTTTGTACATATATTGTGTTTAGAAGAGTTACCTCATCATCATCATCAATGGTGCTACAGCCCTATGAAAGAGCCTCGACCTTCCCAAGTCTATTACGCTAGTCAATCCTATCCATTGCCAACCGTTGCCAGTTTGCTGCGCCTATTTTTCTCCCATCCTCATCTACACCATCCTTCCATCTAAATTTTGGCCTACCCCTATTTCTACTTCCCACAGGTTGTGACATAAGGATTCTTCTAGAAAAGTTGTTATGCTGTGATCTTGCTAGATGTCCTGCCCATCTTAGTCTTCCTATTCTTATAAGAGATACTACGTCTTTACCACCAAATATATGTTTATATCTTATGTTTATATCTTATTTATATTATAATATGGGAAAGAGTAATTGACAGACGGATACGTGAAGAGACCGAAATATCCGAGAATCAATTTGGCTTTATGCAGGGTAGATCAACAACAGATGCAATTTTCATTATAAGGCAGTTGATGTAAAAATACAGGAGTAAAGAAACAAACGCTCATATGGTATTCATTGATCTTGAGAAAGCATATGATAGAGTTCCTCGAGAGATTCTGTGGTGGGCACTCAATAAGAAAGGAGTCCCTGGTGAATATGTAAAGATTGTGAGGGATATGTATGAGGGAGTAACAACTAGTGTTAGGACAGGTGTGGGAGAGACTGATAAATTTCATGTGAAAGTAGGATTGCACCAAGGCTCTGTGCTTAGTCCGTATTTATTCTCATTAGTTTTGGACCAGATAACAGCGAAACTACAGGGTAACATTCCATGGTGCTTAATGTATGCTGATGATGTCGTGTTAGTAGGAAATAGTGAAAGAGACTTAGAACAAAAACTGGAACAGTGGAGACAAGCTCTGGAGGAAAAAGGTTTAAAACTTAGTAGGACAAAAACAGAGTATTTAGAATGTTCATTTAAAGATGCGAGTTAAAGTTATGCGACACCCAGAGAGATATAATATACTCCATTTAATAATACAAGGCAAGGTAGACGGAAGAAGAGGGCCAGGTCGAAGAAGAACGTCATGGCTTAAAAACCTGAGAGAATGGTATAACAGATCCTCTGCATCCCTTTTCCGAGCTGCCGTTAACAAAATTACTATAGCCAATTTGATAGCCAACGTTCGAGAATCGAGCACGGCACATGAAGAAGAAGAATTTAAAGATGGAGCTACTACAAATAAAATGGTATCTTTGGATGGTGAAATGATTGTGAAAAGCAATAGTTTTGAGTACCTAGGATCGGTATTACAGAGTAATGGAGAAATAGATGGAGATGCATGCAGTAGAATTAGGGCTGGATGGATGAAGTGGAAAGAAGCGAGTGGTGTGTTGTGTGACAGAAAAATTCCAATGAAGCTGAAGGGAAAATTCTATAAAACAGCCATAAGACCGGCTATGACGTACGGAACTGAATGTTGGGCAGTGAAAAAGAAAGAGGAACAACGAATGCAAGTGGCGGAAATGAGAATGCTTAGATGGATGAGTGGAGTGACAAAGAAGGATAAAATTAGAAATGAGTATATTAGGGGAAGTCTAGGTGTGGCACCAATTGATGCCAAAATGAGAGAGCATAGGTTAAGATGGTTTGGTCATGTTCAACGTCGAGACGTTAATCATCCAATACGAAGAATAGCTAAAGTGCAGGTTCCTGGAAGGAGTAGGAGAGGAAGACCAAAAAAGACCTGGGGGGAGGCGATAAGGCAGGACATGTTGGTAAAGGGTATTAACATTGATATGACCCAAGATAGAATTGTGTGGAGAAATGCAATTAGGGAAGCCGACCCCGCATAGGGATAAGGCAAAGAGAATGACGATATGTTTATATCTGTGGTATACCTCGTAGTTGTACCTCCTCCTCCAAATACCATTTTCACAGATGCCACCGAATATGCCTCTCAGGATCCTTCGTTCAAATATAAGAAGGTTTTCGCCTGCCTTGGAGATATATCTGCCTCGTATATGGCGTGTGTATAGGGAGCCTAAGTATGTGAATTTGTCCACCACTTTAAAGGTAGAGTTATCAACAGAGAATTACAACAGTTAAAAACAGAGGTTCTATGTGGGTAATATTTTTTGGTCTTTGAGGTGACGCATCATCTTTCATTTAGGTTTCGGTACCAAGTTCTTTATACTCAATCCAACTGGTTTCTACTGCGTCACTGGTATTAACTATGTCTATTTTTGTCCCTACGCATCGTCAGCTCTGGCGTAAATTATTTTCTTGTCTTATTTAGGATGTTACAGAACTATCTAGTTTTATTTTGACACGTTAGAAATTGAAGCTCATGCATAATCTGAATATCCAAGGTCCGTTTTTTTCGATGTACGCGTTTTTTCTCCTCCCTGAGTTATTTGTACATTTACTTCTTATACCGTGTTGCATAGGTTTAGATGCATATTTTTTTCTTTTAGTGAGATCTTCACATTTATCATCGAACCAATCGTTGCGTTGAGTGGATTCTTTTGGCCCTGGGACGTCATTTGCAGCTTTCTTAATTGTTCTTCTAATATATCATTGCTCGCTGGCTGCTTATCTGCTGTGTTTTTCATTTTCAAGGTAATTTAGATACGTTCCCAGTGTGCGGGGCTTTTTCAAGAGTGTGAAATTTAAGCGAGGGCTTTTCTTGCCCTTTTCTTTTTTGCATTTAAGATTCTTGCTCTTATTTTTTCCATCTACCAAGAAATGGTCTGGGTCTGAATCTATATTAGCCCAATGATAAGTACCTTGGTACATCCATTAGATAATAGAAATGCCTGGTTTTTATTAGGATGTGATCTATTTGCTTTTTTGTTGTTCGATGGGGCGAAGTCCATGTTACTTTATGGATATTCTTATGGGGGAAATACTCGTAAGTACTTCCGACGACGAAGCTGAAAATCCTATTATTCTATTTTTGGCTTAGATACTTATATTTTTTTTGCTTAGACTTTCCGTCATACTGAAAGACACAAAAGGAATAAAAGTTATAAAAGTTATAAAAGTTATAAAAGTTATAAAAGTTATAAAAGTTATAAAAGTTATAAAAGTTATAAAAGTTATAAAAGTTATAAAAGTTATAAAAGTTATAAAAGTTATAAAAGTTATAAAAGTTATAAAAGTTATAAAAGTTATAAAAGTTATAAAAGTTATAAAAGTTATAAAAGTTATAAAAGTTATAAAAGTTATAAAAGTTATAAAAGTTATAAAAGTTATAAAAGTTATAAAAGGGTTTAAAACAAAGGTAACAACTAAAAGGTATTAATACAAAAGTAAACAGCTAAAACAACCCATGAGAGAATTATAATGATTATTTCATTCATAGGAGATTCTGACCAATAGAAAGCTACAGAAATCTAAATTAAATCGATAATTTTTGATAATTTCCCGTCGTCAAGTATATTACGTGAGATGCCCTTCGTTGCTACGAAAAAATACATCCAGTGACATTAATGACAATTAATGTTTTTAAAATTATAAAAGTGATAACTTTCAACCGTGAAATATTTATAACAACTGTGTGTTTAATTGTAGTAATTTGTAATTACATAAATAAATTACAATAAAATTTTGGTTTTGAACAGTTTTATTCATGAAATAATCGCAACAAATTGCACTCGATCTCTAAAATTAATATAGAATTTTTGCCCTCGTGACACTTTGAAATAATTTCACTCGCCTTCGGCTCGTGACATTAACAAATTAACAGTGTCAAAGTGACACTCGGGAAAAATTCAATAATTTTAGAGCTCTTGTGCAATTACTACTGATAATTTGCTGTCTTTTAAAAAGTTAATTAAAGATTTTAATACATCTACAGAGCCAAGTAATAATAAATATACTATGTATATTCAAAGGTGCTGCTACTTTACATTTTAATAAATCATTTATTAGTTTAGATGAGTAAGCTGTATTTTCAGTACAACCAAAACGTATATGAACTAAATGACTTTCCTCCCCACTATGCTTATTTATCATTATCCAAAACCTGTATTTTAATTAAGTGCTTTGGATAACTAATATGCGTGCCCGAATAGTACTCTAATAATGGAAGTTATGTGCCTCCTGTAAGCTCTACAAGAATTGTACCAAGGAAATTTGGGAATATCCGGCTGAATTAACGAGTACATATTTTTATTAAAAAAAAAAGAGTATTCCTTAAACTGGTAGCTCCACTCCTGCAGCAGTGTTGACTTGCAAGAGATGATAACATCAGAAAATGTTACTTTATGTAGTATACCGGTATCGGTTGAAATGCTTTCATTGGTTAATAAGTCAACATACATACTCATTATGTTCAAATCCTCCGTGTGCTTTAATGAAGAAAAAATGTAAATTGATCTCTTTGGTTAAAATATTTTGTTTAATATGTTTAATTCTATAAATCTGGGCAGTCTTGTAAGTTTGGGGGTCCATATTTACCAATAGATTTTAACACTGCGAAGGAGTCAGACAAAATTATAATATGGGAGAAATCAACGGGGTACATATAATAAAACTTCAGATATTGCAGTAGACTCTTTCTCTGCATTTTCCGATGTTTGGACTATATATACATATATATATATATATATATATATATATATATATATATATATATATATATATATATATATATATATATATATATATATATATATATATATATATATATATTATTTCCCCATTGGTCCCTAGCTAAATGTCATTGAGTAGACCAAAAATTATAGATTTGAGAAATAAAGTAAAATACTTTACAAACTAAGTTCTCAATCTAGTAGTACATAAACCGACAATAAATATCGTTCTACACACCACCAGATTGACAACAGCTGGAGACCTCTCTGGTTACAACCTCCGAGGCTTTTAAAAATTATATACCATGCGGTGCTAAGACAATCAGAAGATGAGGGAATTTTAAATAATTCACGTCCCATCTGCTCAGCGTGGTACAGCTCCAACGAGAAGGTCTCCTAAGTACTCCAAAAAGAGTAAATAAATTAAACATTACAAACATTTCCAATTTCGTTGCAACTCGAAACTGCAGCAGCCTTATATCCTAGTTCAATCAAAGAGTACAGGAAGAGTCTATACCGGTTTCGGAACTTTTTTGCCCCATCATCAGTAGACCCATATCCTCATTTACTTGCCCATTTATTGCCGGTTTATGTGCTAATAGATTGAGAACTTTTTTTCTTAGCAGATGTCGCTACGATACCCGAGACATTTCGTTCGTTGCAATCCGGGGCGGCACGCATCGAGGTATCTGGTTCAATCGGAGAGAAGAGGATATGGGTAAAATGTTTATACATTTTTAATGTTTAAAATACTTTAGTCTAGTAATAATACTATTTATAAAGTCTATCCGTCTTAACTTACCCTGTATATTAGATATTTTTTAACAACTTCACGACTACTTCATTTTAATGATCATTTTTGCCTACACTCATCGTAGGAACTAGAACATCCAAACGGCTCTTACAGTTTTCATTAAAGTGTAATTTAGCAGCTGCCACTATTTGATATAAATCAATACTGATCTTGTGCTTTTTCTATCTCTCACTTTGAAAACTTCCTCGAGAGCTTCTAATTTATCTTCATAAAATAGCGAATCAGCGAGATGTTCCGCTGCTTTACTAACAGATTTAAATTATTTGAAGAGCGTTTTTGTCCTATAAAACAGGTCTATTTGTTTGTTCTGCTTCTCCAATTTTAATTATAATATTCAAGGGAAAATAATTTCACACATAAGAATGACAATATATACAGCGATGTCTTAAGTGAATAATAAGTATAATTTTTTCCAAACAGACTTTAAACATGTAAAACCTGTTAAATTTCATCAAACGGACCTGTAGCTATTACCCCACTAATGTTGCTATATTCATATAGCTTTTTCTTTCGGAGATATCCATTGGTATCCAGAGATAACTGCATTTTATTGATGTGTGTGCTATACTTTTTTTATTCAGTAAGATAAGCAATTCTTCTGTAATTTTCTTCTATTTTCTATCCGTTCCTTTTATGAATATCGATTCATATTTTCATTTTACCCTGTGCTCATATCTCGTAACTCTAATCACTGCCACACATGTGGCAACAATCAAAAAGAAAAAACCAACAAGGGGGCCATCAGAGGACTTACAAGAAGAAAAAGCAAATTAAAAACAAAGATCAGACTACTAAATACAACTCGATCACAGGGGGACACATGCGTCAAACAAACAGAAAGAAGTTACAAGCAACCCACAACAGATATTTAAGAGAAATAGCGAAATTGCTCAGAAACATAGCTGAACGCTTCTTGTTCAGAGGCCTGAAGCTAATTAGTAAGATTACTGGAACTAATGGAAGAAAAAGTCGTAAAAAATTCGTTGAGCTTGAAAATCGCCATATTACTAAGCTTATCTTATTATTTTGTCTACAAAATTCCCTAGTCTTCATGTAATAAGTCTTACATTGGTCAAACTTTTCAACTAGCCAAGTCTAGGATCACTCTCCATAAAAGTGATTCACCCCTTCATCCAGACCGTTGTGCATTAGTTAATCACTTCTACAAATACGGAAAAAGGATAAATTTTTTAAATAACTTTTCTCCTTATCTCTAACGCGAAGCAAAATATCGAAAATTTACCTTGTTTGTGGAGTCACAGTAGGATGGTTTTAAATTTAATTTTCACTTGACTATCTTAAAACATGTGAACCATCAATCTGTATGACTGTGCAAAACTTCAAATCTGTATTTATTTTGATAGCCGAAATATAGGGGTGTCTTCATCTTAAATTCGACACACTGTATAATAAATATATACAGAATTTACCCTTTACTATAAATTTCATTTAATTGCTTTTTAATTTAACTTTAACTTATTAATGAAACTTTCCAATAAATACTTAAGAACTACCTCCTATATCCTAATTTATAACTGCCGTTAAGTTACAAATTGGCCGTTTCTGCACTGGCAAGATTATTTTCTCGTTAGTGTCGTTCATCTTCTCGTTAAAGCTGATACTTGTTAGTGAAGCCATATATTAAATTGAAATACACTTTAGCGTTGCCGCTTCCCGTATTTGCAAAAGGTGACGTGTCTCAAAATGGCGGTAAATGGGATTTGTCGCAACATTTTGCTAAATTAAAGTTCATTTTATAAGTACATAAATAGTTTTTGATGTCATTGTAAGAAATATGAAGAACATAACTGAGTGAAAATGTGTTAGACTAAATTGGATGGGATTATGTTAATAACTGATGTTTTTCGTTTACCTTATTCTAAACATATTTCTAGTTTGTCTGCTGTACCTCGCAAAAAATACAGATACCCAAGTATTTGCTAACCCAGTGGTGACCTAATTGCCGTAAGAATCTTAAAAGAACGACCGGGAAAAGCCCTACTTTATCTTAGGCAACTATATACCGTCGTATTAAGAACAGGATGTGATGGTACACGACAACCCTCGCGGAATTTTCCTAATTCCTTTGTTATAAAAATAAGGTCATAATATCATAATTGAAATTTGTATAATTCGTTACGACAGTAGCAAAGTTCAAAGTATTGAATCTATTGAAAGACTGCAGAGAAAGCAAACGTCATTCCTACTACACATATTTGTAGTACCTTACCATATATGGTAAAATATATTTGCACTCTTTTTAACTACATATAACAGATATAAAGGAAAGTCGTGTACCTGATATGTTGTTGTTGTTACACTCTCACTCTCGTAGTCAGAGGATCTAGTTATCTCCGGGTCAATGGGTTTTTCCCGACCTATCTCAAGTCGTACGTAATTTACTTGTACATTTAATTATTAAAGTATAGTTTATGGAAAAATTTGTTTGTTCGGGGTAGTGTCTTCGTTGCAACCCACAACGTCACAAGGATATTTTTCTCAAGTTTGGAAATTAGCCCAAATAATTTTAATTCCAAAACCCGGAAAATCCCCGGAAGAAATAAAGTCCTACATACTTATTAGCCTGCTCCCCATTAAGTCTAAAATATTAGAAAAACTCCCCCCATTCAGAGCCAATTTTAATTGACACACAACTAATACCTCATCACAGTTTGGCTTTAAGCTACAGCACGCTACCACTAAATAAATCCATCGGGTTTACCAGAAAATACTCTAATTTCTGGAAAACAGAAAATATTGTTCCGAAATTTCCTTAGACATCTCCGAGGCATTGGACAAAGTGTGGATAATGGCCTTTTATACAAAATCAAAAGATTCCTTACCAACAGTTGCTTCAAAATCCTAATGGCCTATCTGAAAAACCACCACTACCTTGCAAAACATCATGATGAGTATAACAGACTTTATCCAATTATGGCTGGAGTCCCTCAAGACAGTGTCCTTTGTCTCGTGCTGTACCTGATAGTCACTGCGGAATTACCTACATCACCAGAAATCACAACAGCAACTTATGCAGATGACAAAGCCGTTATCTCTTCTCATGAAGACTTAGCCATAGCATAATACATAATCCAGGCTAACCTAAATGTAGTCCTAAACCTAAATATATAACCAAAATATCCTAAATATTTGGATCGCAGACTAGTATGGAGAAAACTTTACAAGTTAAAACAGCTGGTCCTTAAATTCAGGAAAATATACTGATTAATAGGTCGAAAATCAAAATTGTCAATCGACAAAAAAATATCAAGTTATTTTAAAACCGACTTGGAGTTATGAAATTTAACTATGGCGAAGAGCAGCTAGATCCATTATCGACATTTTTGAAAGATGATACGATATGTGAAGAAAATAATGCAGCTAAAATACGAGCAGTTACCGACCCACAAGCTGAAAATTCATCTCAGGTTCCAACAGCAAACTCTGGTCTACAAGTTGTTTTAACTGTTGCTGTTACCAATGAACGTCAGTCCGCTTCTGCTCTTACTGTTTCTAGTGCGCTGCTTTCTTCTCCGGTTGTCAGAAAGATGTTCTATTAGTGGCAAAGGAAAACGAAAACCAAAAATTTGATAGAACTCGGTTATGTTGACTTGTACTCCTAATATATTGGAAACAAAATCTAAAAATGAGACCAAAACTCTCCAAACAAGAAAAACCGAAAAGCCACCCAAAATTTATTTGAAGAAAATGATGAGGAAGACGATATTCTTAGTATTTCTCATGACGTTGAAGAAAACTGTGGTTGCATGTACTGTAACGAATTTTATTCAAGATCTTAGCCCGGAGAAGACTTAACATAGACGCGGTTCTTAAAATGTTTGCTTTGGTCTCACGCCTCTTACGCTGATGTCACAAGAAGAACTAAGTTGCATGTCATTTTGTCCATTTATGCAGGATAAGGAGTTGTACTTACCCTTATATGGGGTTGGTTAGCAGGAATGCACTTATTGAGCCATCGGTACAATATTCAACGTCAAATACAGATATTAATACATTGGATCGTACTCAGCTGATGACGGCACTCAACATATATTACTCTATGCGGCATATATCAGGCAACCCCAAATCTAACTGAATCTCCCAATCTTTTCGCGCTTGAAGCAAAAGCGAAAAGCCACCCAAGAATTATTTGAAGAAAATGATGAGGAAGAAGATATTCCTAGTGTTTCTCATGACAATGAAGAGATCTGTGGTTTTATGTACTGTAACCAATTTTATTCAAGATCTAAGCCCGGAGAAGACTGAATGCGGATCTTAAAATTTTTGTTTTGGTCTCACGCCTCTTACGCTGATGTCCCAAGAAGAACTAAGCGTTGCATGTCATTTTGTCCATTTATGCTGGATCAGGAGTTGTATTTACACTTATATGGGGTTGGTTAGCAGGAATGCACTTATTGAACCATCAGTACTTTATTCAACGTCAAATACAGATATTAATACATTGGATCGTACTCAGCTGATGACGGCACTTAACATATATTACGCTATGCGGCATATATCAGGCAACCCTTTAAATCTAACTGAATCTCCTAATCTTTTCGTGCTTGATTTATTTATTAGATTGATATGTTTTTATCTGTCTTTATTTTTACCTTTATTTCTATGTCAAGTTTACGTATGATAGAATAGTATGTTTACTGCTTACGTGGCAGAGGTCACTGTGTCATCAAAATGTGTGTGCCCTACCTGTGAACTACAAATAAAACGTTATGATACAAAAACAAAACTATCATTTTGTACATATTTTCTTACTTTGTCAATTATTGTCCGCTAATATATTCCTCAAATATGTATTTTCAGCGGTGACATTAAGTCAAAATATTAATAAATTCCGCCCTCCAGTAATTACCAGGAGTCTTGCAAAGTATACAAATGTTTAAATCGGAAATATGCAAAATCCTATTTTCTTGGCAACGTTTTATCAGCGGCCTATATCTTAAAATTCAAAAGGTTTGCCAAGAATTTCGCTTATACTGATATTTGGCTAATCTCTACAAACTCTCTATTGTACCTTAAACCCAGATATTTCGGCCGTTTTATGGAAAAAGGAACATTTTACATTCTCGTCCTTCCCACACACTGGGAAACGTAATATCAAGGACTGGATTTTCTAATTTTAGATTTGTTTACACTGAAAAAGCTCGAATCTACTGTATGATTGAAATTACGTTGGGGTTTACTTAGTAAAGATTACTTTTAATGGTGGTATCGGCGAGAAGTTAAAACAGAGTTATTTATAGTTATTTATGACATAAGTGCTAAAAGTACAATTTTAAGGCACGCATGTGAAAGTTTGCAGAATGAGCGAAGCGAATAATCAAATATCCTTAATTTTCGCGTTGTCATGGTGATGACAATATGAGCAGTGACTTACAAAAAAATTTTTGACAGTTTTGTGGTTTGAAATTAGTTAGGATTTTTAAAAGTCAAAAGTTCTAAAAATTGTAGAATAGAAATGAATTCCAGTGACGAAGAGTTACAGTTTTTTTATTTGTTTATCGTAGATAAAATATTGTATGAAACAGTTCGTGAAGTATGCTTTTTGCGAACTTACGCGATGTATAGCACTCGCTCCGTTGTCGCTCGTGCTCTAAAAATCGCGTGCGTTCGCAAAAAGCATACTTCACGAGCTGTTTCATAAATAACTATTACTTGAACTTGACTGATATTCCATTTTTATATTTTTCTTGACATTACATCAAAACTGCCTATACTCTCAATACGTAAATCATAACAACTATAGAATAACATTTTACTTTTATTGTTGTATATTCTAACAAATTTTAATAGTTTTTTCAACAAACGTGTTAAAAATGCAATAATACAGTTTAAATTAAATATTAAAAACCTTTTAAACCACCTTTTTCAAATTGCGCAAGTTGTACTACCTATTAATATTAATGTTAATAAATAAAATATAAATATTTTGACGTTTCACAATTTGACAATTCACTTTTAACTGCAGTGCCTTAAAAATTTTAACGCTCCTATGGAGTGCTAAAAATTGCATTTTTAGCACAGTTGTAGAAAAAATATTTTATTTATTTAATTCATTATCATTATCATGGCTCTACAACATCCTTTCGTTGGCCTTGGCGTATGTCTGGACGTCCTTCCATTCATCATCATCATCACGGTGTCACAGTATGTAGAGGTTCCACAGTAAAACCACTCCTCTGTCGGCGCTTTGATCTCAAGAAGTAATACCGGCAGTACGCAATTGGTAATTCACCAGTAGTGGATGCGGGTTTTCTCTGTTTAAATCCGTACGTTTCTATGCGACTAGCAATGCGAGAGTGGGGCAAAAGCGACTAAGAACATTGCGCGGTCGCCATGCGCGACTACAGATTTTACTTCCAATTTTTCGGAGAGTGGTTCTACTGTCCCTCTTTATACTGTGACGGTGTTACAGCCCTTAAGCCTGGGTTTTCTCGAAAGCGGCACCGACAAACTGCGACCGTAACACTGCGATGAATGACGTCATAAAAAACTGTACCACGCAAAATAATAGCGGTGGTTTCCAAGGATGTGTTGGAAGCCACCGCTTGCTGAGTTTACACATTTCATTGCCGCAGTGGAGAACCTTGAATTTTTCATCGTAATCTGACGTCATTTATCGCAGTGTTACGGTCGCAATTTCTCGGTGCCGCTTTCGAGGAAACCAAGGCTTTAATGGACCCCGACCCTTGAAAGCTTGCTGTGCCATTCTGCTCTGTCCTTTGCTTGAGTTTCCAGTCAGCAACAACGATCCTGTCAACACTCTGTGTTAGCTCGTCTATCCAACGGAGCTTTGGTCTTCCCCGTCTTCTTATTCCCAACAGATGCGCTATTAAAACCTTTTTTATCATATTCGATTCTGGAGCCAAAGCTACATGTAATGCCCACATCTTTACCACCAAATTTATGCTTGCAGATTTTCTACAGTTCATAGTTACATATACCTCTTTATATTCCGTTTTCACAGATTACTGTATAACAATAATTTTTTCCACCTACCTCTACCGAAAGTATACTTTTCCGGACCTGATTGTAGGGAGGAAAAGTAAAAGTGACGTCATGGTATTTCATTCATGAAATATAACTTATTGACGCCCTGTACAATATCTATTTTCTATTATGTAAGTATCTATACATTTTAACGTTTATTTAAAAACACTCTGTATTTTGCAGAATGGTAAAAAACAGTAAATTGTTATTCTAACTTAACAACGTTTACATTAATAATTTGACTTATATTTGACAGTTGACAGTTATATTGTATCTACTTGTTAGTTTTAGTTCTAATAAATTTTGTTGGTTAGTTACATAAATAAATTAAGTAAAAATGAAAAATGACTTGTTATTTGAGGAAGGTGGAAAAACCATATGTATAACATGGGAGTAAAGTGCCTTTTCCTCCCTTGTTATACAAATAGCTATTCCACGGCCTATAGCAAGTAACTTATTCAAATAAAAAGTAGTTTTTCTTTTTAAGTTTTTTTTTAAATTCTTTTGATAAAATAACCCTTATACAGTGGAGTCCCGATATAACGAACCCCGATATAAAGAATTCCCCGATATAACGAATTTTTTAAATCCCCTTCAAACATCCATAACACTCAATGTAAAAAATACCCCTATATAATAAACTATTTCGATTTAAACCCTCGATACAACGAATTTTTACGATTTGCGGAGATTAATTAAAACCCCTTTATAATGAATATTGAGGGTAGCAAACCCCTATATAACGCACGCAACCCCTATATTACGCAATCCTCCGTTCCAAACCTCGGTTTAGAGTAGTTGAGTATAGATAGTGGCGACTCACAGACAAGTCCAGACATGAAAACAATCGGACCTGCTTCTCGCCTTCTTACCCAACAACCAATCCAGTGTAGGGATAAAAATGTACCCGTTGGAGGTTCCATACTCCAAGAAAAGGCTCAACAGTTTGCAGAACAATTAGGGCACGCAGACTTTCGAGCAAGTAATGGCTGATTGGATCGGTTCAAAAAGAGGCACGAAATTAGTTTCAAAAAAGTTTGTAGCGAAAGTACTGCCGTGGATGATGTAACTTGCGAAGATTGGAAAGCTAAATTGCCAGACTTGACTCGTGGATACAATGCGGACAAAACGTTAGCGTTGAAAGGGGACTCTTGCAACAGGGACAAAAACAGCAAAGATCGTTTGACAGTCTTGCAAACACAGTTTAAAATTGTTAATAATTTTCCATGTGTGGTGTCGAATAAATTACGTTATTCTTAAAAACATTTACGGTTTTTCCTCTGTTTGTGATAGCATACTTTATACCTAAGTTAAGGCTCAGGTCAACATTTATTCTGTAACTCATTTGTTAAGCCAAGGTTAAGCGATTAGAAATTCGTTCTATACCTAGAGGTTTGAATTCAGCTTTAAGAACCCCTTTTTAACGAATATTGGCCGCATTTAACCTCGATATAACGAACCCCTTTATTGAAAAATTCCCGATATAACAAATTTTTTTTAGGTCCCTTCAGATTCGTTATACCGAGGTTCTACTGTATTAATAAATAACTTCATTACTCTTTCTTACTTATGCTGTCTGTAGAATCATTGAAGTTAATTTTTGAAGTTGTACTTACTTCTTTATGACACACATAGATGATTACTTACACAAGAGATTAAAATTAGAATAGAAAAGGCTAGAGCGAATTTTAACAAAATGAGAAAATTGCTCTGCACAAGAAATCTAAAGTTAGAGCTAAGAGTAAGGTTGGCCTATGTACATCAAATGAACTTTTCAGAGCAGCCGTCTCCAAAGTCCGAATAGCTATGATGATTGCCGACCTCCGGCGTGAAGATGGCAATTGAAGTAAATGGCACACATAACTTTCAGATTCTTTTTTTATGACATTTTATTCCAAAACAATTTGTTTGGAATAAACAAATTAAATAACTTGTAGACTAATTGATGAATCATTTTTAAAACTTTTTAAAAATTTAAAAACATTTTTAAGATTTTCCACGCAAGATACAACGTTCCACGCATAATGAAGGTTATTGGTTCATTTTTACAATAGTTATTCACATCTATCGAAAATTAAAAATTCTTAGGTTTTTTTACAGTTTTCTAAGCAACAAATTCGTAAATCAACATTCAAAAATTGTCAATAATTTAAAACCATCTGCACACGTCCGGCGTCCCCATTAAACCACACAACTGTCGCGACCGACAATGTTGTCTCCGACGATTTTAGTATGCGCAGATTTGTTGATATGACAAAAAAGTTATACCCGACAGTCGGGCCGACAGATTTGGTTGTACAACCTTGATAATTCGGCAACCCGACAGACTAACTGAAGTAATGGTCGGAACGTGTATAGCAACAGACTCTGCGTCTTTACAAATTTTTCTAGTCAGTCCTACAGGCCTTCTCCCCTCTGGTCTTTCCCAAAACACATTGTATATAAGGCGATTGTTGTTGTGACTGCATGTCACATATTCTGTCTACCTTAGTCTATGTGCCTTTATATATCTATATATTGTCACCAATGGCACGCGTTTGTTCACGGCTTAGGCTCCGCCCATACATTTCTTTGTTTTCGGTAGCGATTCTAAACTATAAAAGGTGGCGAATCTCTACCGAAACTCTCTTGGGTCTCCGATCTTGTCGAGCACTTGACGTGCCTCTCGCGGGCTTCGGCCTACGCCGTGGCGGCCATGTGGCCTCTTGTACGGACACGTTGTCCGCTAGAATTCTGTGCTGCATAGCTGCCCCACGTTGGGCGCCATATCATCTATCGGGGAAATTCGGTCTGGAAAAGAAGCCCCTTAGACCATCCTCCGTGTAGACATAAATTCATATCAGCGATAGGGTTTTGATTGTGTTTTCAGCAGAGTCGTTTATGACATCTTTATTTCCAAATTAGTTATTGAATTTGCCAATTATAGGCGTATCTTTGATTTGAGAATTTATCTCACATTCTTTCATTTGAAATAGAAGGAAGTAGGGTAGAGAAAACACAGTTTAAAGTTGAAAAACAAGGAACTGCAGCACAGAATTCTAGTTAAGCGGACAACGTGTCCGTACAAGAAGCCACATGGCCGCCACGGCATAGGCCGAAGCCCGCGAGAGGCACGTCAAGTGCTCGACAAGATCGGAGACCCAAGAGAGTTTCGCAAGCAAGCAAGCAATTTGATTTAACCCGACCTGTGGGATTTGTTCACCCTCTCGAAGGAGTACATTCGGGTGTAACAAGTCATTGGGGCGAGGTGTTTTGACCCGAGTTATACAGGGATCACCCCACCTCGCTCCAATGCCCCAGGCCATCCCTTTCCCCCCATAGCACGCTGATGCGCGATGGGGGCACAACTATCGTAGCCAAATGCTCTTCACAATGGAACCCTGGGTAATAAGATTCCACTGGGGTACCCTAATCGAATGCAAAAAACTAGGCCCAGCGTGATGCGCTCTATGCCTTTATCTTCTTAATAACTTATCCGCGGTACTAAAAATTGCTTGCTTGGGCCCCGAGTCATCGTGCCGAGCCCCACTGAGCCCTGTTGGGCCCCGCCCGATGACTCGATGCTCTAATTTTTTTGTATTTTTGGTTTTTTTACTTTTTTTGGGGGCTTTCGCCATTTTTTATTTTATATAAATTTTTTTGGGGGCTTAAGGCCCTTCTAATTTTCTAATATTTGCTTACCTTGGAGGTGGTCGTGGTACTTGGACTTCGTGGGTAACGCTATCTTCGGCACTTGTTTCGAGCTACGAACACACTACTATCACTTATCACTTTTAGTTTATCCTATAATTTGTTGTTTCGGGCGTCTGTGCTTCCATCGGTGGAACTCGTCGTATCTTAGCGTCTCTCGCAGTATGTAATTTGGGTGATGTTCTAACTCTGCGAATTTGACCCTTGCCTTGTCTGTCATGGTTTCTGTGACTCTCACCTGTTGGAGTTCTCTGAACAGGAATCTTTCAGCTACATATCTTGGGACTCTGACGGCCTCCCTCAAGCTGTTGTTATGGACTGCTTGGATCTTCTTCTTGTGTGTATTACATACGTGTCCCCATGCGAGAGACGCATAAGTTAATACCGGTAGGATTATACTATTTATCAATCTTAACCTTGTTTTGAGTGTTAGTTTACTTTTTCTGCCTGTGAGTCCTCTTAGATTCGCTCTTGCTATGTTGGCCTTCTGGACTGTGGCTTCTACGTGTTTTTGGAAGGTTAATCCTTTATCCATGATGACTCCTAGGTATTTGGCTTCGTTTTTCCACTCGATGGGCCTGTTCTGCACCCTCAATTGTTCCTCTGGCTGCTGTCTCCCTTTCTTGTATAGAACCGCTTGTGTTTTCTCTGAATTTATGGCTATCTTCCATTTGATACACCAAGCTTCAATTTCTTCTAGTGCAGTTTGTAGGTTGGTCACTGCTATATCTGCGTTTCTATGCTTGGCCGCTATTGCTGTATCGTCGGCGTAGAGGCTCATGAGGGTACCTGGTGTTCTAGGTACATCTGCGGTGTATATCGTGTACAGCAGGGGTGACAGGACCGCTCCCTGTGGTACTCCAGCCTCCGGGATTCCGAGTTCGGACAGGACTTGTCCTATCCGAATCCTGAACCTCCGGCCGCCCAAGTACGACGAGATTAGCCTCGTCATCGCTCCGCTGTACCCGTAATCCCGCATTTTGAATAGGAGCCCCTTGTGCCAGACTCTGTCGAATGCCTTGCTTACATCCAGGAACGCTGCTCCAGTGTACTGCTTATCATTGAAACCGGCTGCTATGTACTCGGTTAGCCTGAGGACTTGTAGTTCGCTGGAGTACTCTTCCCATGTTCCGATTTCTAGTAGGATGGGGTGGTGGTCAGTTGATCCTTCGTCCAGCGTGATTAATTCTGATTGCAGTCCTAGGTTTTTGGCTACAACTAAGTCGATGTGTGTCGGAAGTGCGTTTCCTGGGTAGTGGGTAGGTTCTTCTGGGCCCATTGCCATTGTGTCTTCGTTGTTTTTTATGTATCTGTTTAGTAGTCGTCCATTTCTGTTCGTAGCTCTGTCGTTCCAGTTGGGGGATCTTGCATTCAGGTCTCCTATTATGATGGATGGTTCGGCGATGTTTAGGAACGCATCTAGGTCATCGTCCATTAAAGGGTCTTGTGGTCTTACGTAGGCTGATGTGATCCTTATTGCGCCTTGCCTCATGTTAACTTCTATTGTTGTGGCTTCCATGTTGACCAGTGGTGGAGTAGTGTAACTGGTGTGTCTAATACCCTTCTTTACTAGGATGGCCGTTCCTCCTGATCTTCTAGTGAGGTCGTTCCTATATACGTCGTATCCAGGAAACTTTAGGTTGAAGTTGTTGTTCAGTTTTGTTTCCTGAATTGCTACGATGTCCATCTCGTATCTGTTGGCGAGTTCATCTAGTATGTTCTGATTTGTGGTTATGCCGCCCGGGTTCCAGGAGCCTATCCTCAAGTATCCCCTCTCTGCCATTAGTTCTGTGCCTGCCTGGTGCTGATTATCACCTCTTGGACTACCTTAGTCACGATGTTTGTGACCATCCTGACTAGGTACTCTTCGTCTGGGAGGGTTGGTCGGTGTGTTGTTCTGCGCTGGTTGGTTTCCCTGCGTGGCTTGCGCGTAGGATACCCCGGTTGCCTGCTGTCTTCGGTTTGGTGGTGGTCGCTGTTGTGACCTCTGTGGTGGAGGCCTCCCCCAGGTTGGGCACCTAGGACATCCTCTGTAGTTGGCTGGGTGGCTCCCATTGCAGTTGGCACACGTTGCCTTGACTTCTCTGTCTCTCTGGCACTGCTTTGAGTGGTGTTCTTCGCCGCACTTCACACATCTCGGGTCCTTGTGACATGAGTTCTGGGCGTGATGGTACCCTTGGCAGTTGAAGCACTGCGTCGGTCCTGCTGCCTTGCGTAGGTCCTCTACCACAACTTTCATGTGGCACAGGTTCGTTACCCGCTTTGCTTTTTCCACGTCTTCCTGATCCAGTGTCATGACAAACATGGGTAGTGGCCTCCTTTTCCCTACTCTCGTAGACATGTTACGTGCTGTGTGGCAGGTTATTCCATATTGGTTTGCCATGTCTTCTTGGATTGCCTTCTCGGTGGTATTCGTGGGCAATCCTCGTAACACTAATTTTGGTTTCCTGTCTTCGTCGAGTGGAAAGGCTATCCATTGTAGCCTCTTTTTCTCTTTGGCGGCGTATGCTTCTGCATATTCCTCCACTATCCTTGTCATCTTTCTGTAGTCATCCGGGCTTTTAGCCTGGATGAGCGTCTCTCTGCCACTTCTGGAGATTTTGTTTGTGGTGATGATGCCTTTGCCCTGGGCTATGGTAAGAATAGCCCCTGTCTCGCTGACACTCTGTAACTTAATTACAGGCGGTTTTCTGTATGGTGTTACCTGGTTTTCAGGTAACACGGCTTCTTCGTCTTGGTTTGTTTCCATTGACACTGTATCAGTTTGACTGGAAGCGGCAAGCGCGTCCCTATCTGTGCTCGTGGATGGCACTGGTTCCTCGGGGAGGGGTAGCTGTACCTGGGGAGCTAGTTTCATGGCTTTTTCTTGGTTGGACGTCCATGCGGCGTCTTCCTCGTCGGTTAGTGGAAGGTGTGTCGCCAGGGGTGGAAACTCTTCCTTTCTCTTTTTCCTCTGTTGGGTGGACGCCTCCTTCGTCGAGGTGGTAGCCTTCTGGCTGGGTGGTCATCTTTTTGGTGGCAGGCTGCTCTACTGGTGGCTTTTTGTCCGTCTTTTCGGGGTTTTTCTTCTCCGATTTCTTTGCAAGTTGTTTCTGGAGAGCTATCAACTCGTCGAATCTGGCATCCATCTTTTCGCTCATTCGTCGAATCTCCGTATTCAGCTCTTTGATCTCTGCCTTCTGTTGTGCGATCACATCTTCGTATCTTTTGTTGTTTGCATCAACGTTTGCTGCAAATTCTTTCATCAGGGTTCTGAGTCGGTTGATTTCTGCGTTGGCCCTTGTCAGCTCGTCTTCGCTGGCGGCATCCTCTTCAATCCGCTGACGTTTGGTAGTGCCCCCGCCTTCGGCGCCTGGGACGTCTTCGTCCATGTCCTCGACTTCCTGGGTGGCCTCGATGTTCTGGGAATCCTCGACTTCCTGGGTGGCTTCGGTGACGTTCTCGGTGGTCTCGACGTTCTGCGTGGAGTCCTTGCCTTTTGACTTTTTCTTTTTTCTTATTCTACGATTTTGGATCGTAAAACCGTCTTTTCCATCTTCCTGGTCGCTCGAGTGGTCATCGCTGCTCTCTTCAGGGTGCTGTAACAGGAGGGACTCTTTAGAGTCTGCATATCTTGGCGGGGAAAGCGCCTTGGATCTGGGGGGTGACCGAGATCTGACTCGCGTCATCTTTGGTTGGGAGCGGTAACCTAACTTTTAGAAGAAGCCTTTTTTTCAGCCGATTGGCCCGACACCACATCGACTTCAGGGTTGGCTCCCTGCACAACAGCGCGGTAGTTCTCGTACCTAGACAGAACTAGGTACGGGATCCTCTTGATTTTCTCAACTCTCTGACCTTAGGGGCCGGGGCTGCAAGA
This sequence comes from Diabrotica virgifera virgifera, assembly GCF_917563875.1. NCBI lineage: Eukaryota > Metazoa > Arthropoda > Insecta > Coleoptera > Chrysomelidae > Diabrotica > Diabrotica virgifera. Next base: position 16,816,220 of record NC_065448.1, read on the forward strand.
TGTATTCTAAATAACTACACCTTGCAGTGTCGAGGCACAGTGTTTTAAACTGTACCCATTCCTAACGGAGGCACAGAGAGTATCCCGTAGCGGGCTCACGTCGAGCCCGCTATTGCTTATTCTGCTTTCCAACCCTTGTTTGCAATGTCTCAGAAAATTCAATGAAATCAAACTTCCTGAGTTTCACCACATCCAAGAGGTTGGCTTTTGCCTCTGCTTCCACGTCTTCGCGTCTAGCGAGAGCGAGCGCTCTAGTGTTGCTGTGCTTACATTCACAGCCGTACTAAGAAGTACGTTACACCAAAGCACTTCCCTCTCCTCGACTTGTTGCGCTGCTACTGCTGCTCGTCCGCACTCTGCACGTCTTGTCTCTTCGGCGGCTACCGAGAGACTGAGTACTCCAAGAGAGTTTCGGTAGAGATTCGCCACCTTTTATAGTTTAGAATCGCTACCGAAAACAAAGAAATGTATGGGCGGAGCCTAAGCCGTGAACAAACGCGTACCATTGGTGACAATATATACACCGTTATTAGGCATCAACGCCCTTCGGTAGGGATCTATGGAGGAGTATCACCAAGCCGCAAGCCCTTATTGCCCTTATTCCTTGCCTTACCGCTCTTCCATAGGCCGATCAGACACCAGTTTATTCCAGACTAAGTCGTGATTCTATTGAATTTTATACTACCGACGTTGGCCTTTTATTAATTTAATGACCTGGCTGAAGCTCAAACCGTCGATCGCAAGTCCACTAAACTTGTCTATTGACTGTACCTCTGCCAACTGAGCCTTCGTGACCGACTCTCGCAAGCCTTTATATATCTCAGTAGATTTTTTTTTCTGCAGAGACTCTAAGTCGTTGTATTTGGGCCTCAATTCGTTTGTCACGCAACCTCTGCAAGGTCCATGTTTCGTTTTCAAACACGACTGTTAGTGGTATAGTCGTATCGTTCTTTTATATCTACATTTTTGCACCTCGAGAGAGAATCTTCGACCTTCATTAGAGTCAGAAAAAAGAGATTGCATTACAAAGAATAATCAGTGTTCTCTATTCCTTTTTTGTTCTGTATAATATTACCATGTATATTTCCAACCTGTAGCTTTAATCACTTCATACTTTTATTCCGTTCATTTGTTTTCTATATTTCTTCTTTTTGTATTCTCCTTTTACATCGCTTGATATTTTTCTGATAGTGATGTTTTATTCCATTGAGTTCCTTTCCCCTAATTCTAGTAGTGTTCTCCTTTTATTCGTTAAATTCCTTGTTTCAGGAATAATAATCTAGTTTTTCTTTTTGAGGTCATACTTCTTTAGGCGCGATTGTCAAAAATGTTGAGAGTTAATTTTTATAAAACACCACACGCATGCGCACACAGACAGTATGGATTTAGTTGATAAATTATGTTTCAATGTTATGTACTTATGTATCAGTGCAAATAAGGTGTGAAAAAAATATTACTGTTTTTAGTAAATACATTTATTAGGTATATTTTTGTGTCTTTGGATTTGTCTTCCTAGGGAGTATTACTAAAAGGTTTTTATATAAAAATTTTATATAAATATTACTTCACTTGGTCTATTTGTCACTATGTCCGAGAAATCTTGTAATCCAAGTAATCCCAGAGAATTCGACTGCAGGTCCAGAGTTCCCCGGTTCAAATCCGTGTGTTTCCTATTCTTTTTTGTTTTTTTGTTTTTTGGTATTCTTTTAATAAAAAATATTAGAAAGTAGTAAGTATTAAAATTAGTTTAGTATTTAAACAAAATATAAATAAAATGTTTAAAGTATGTTTATTTCATTGAAATCATATAATAGAAGTATAACTTCTTACGTGCGTACAAAGTACACACACATTCTTTTTTTATTCTTGGCAGAAATAAATAATTATATACCAAACAAGCAATATAGGCACTCACAGTGTAGAAATTCTATTTAAGCTTGAAGGAATAATCAATAGGACTAATTTTCTTAGTGCCTGCAATTCCACATCAAGTAAACGGGTGTGATTGAACCGGTTGTCAGTTGAATAAAGAGTATTCAGAATCGGACTGACATGCTGTTATTAGATGTGAAAGATAGAACATTTCTGTCTAATAAAAATATCACGTTTGAGGCTCTAAAATATCTCTGATTAACTATTTAGATTGGAAATAAGCCACAATTAAATTGAAAAATAATTTTATTAGAGAGATATCGCAAATGCATTTTTATCGCACGCTAATAGCGGAATACGCTATTTTGACATGTACGCAAGCGCAGAGTGAATGTTACGCTAATACCGGATAACGTGTCCCGCTATTTAGGTTGAAAAAAGGGACGGTAATAACGTTAACGCTAATTTGACA